>NW_005841853.1:588656-635485 GCF_000455745.1 Alligator sinensis
TGTATAAAAACTTTTTTCTGCCTGTCCAGTCCTAGCATCTGATGATCTGTGTGGCAATTGGCCCACAGACTGCCTCTCTGCTCCAATTGGCACCACTACCCTGGACTGCCCCACTGCCATCCTAATCATCTCCCAAATCATCCCCTTCCCCCCTATTGGCTCCTCCATGCACGGATCACTGCCCTGTCACCCTGACCAGCCTGCGAGTGGAAGCAGTGATAGCAAGGCAGGGGTCCCCTTCCCTGCTTGCTCCGTACAGCCTGAATCACCATCATGCTCTTGGATACAGCCCCATGGCTGAAGGGGCTGAGGAGCTGCTGGGCAGCTGTGGGGTCCAACAGAGGCCAGATCCAAGCACGCATGGGCAGTGCTGGCTGCAGGGAGCCCAGGAGCAGGCAGGCAGGGAGAACTCCCCATCCACTGCTGCTGCTGCTTTCAAGCTTTATATACTATAAATTCATATATGCCACAAAAAATGGAGCTGAGATGGAGCATTCTGTATTTCAGGGAGGCCTTTCAGAGGCATAATGTCAATGTAAAAGGGACTAGCATGCCACATGGCCCTTGGAAAGCTCTTTTTAAAACAGCAGCAAGAACAAAAAAAACTACATAAGCATAAAGGAATAAGGGAAAGCGCAGCCATCTACTATCTGAATTTATCCCATGAATAATTATAATGGGTGTCCATACACGTGCATGTAACATTAAATTCTCAAAAAATAAAACACAACACCCTAGACATCACAGCTTACCAGAATGCTACCACAGTGTGTTTAGCCATTGCTAAAATGGAAGATTTATTGAGTCATTTCTTAAATGAAGAAAATGCCTGTCACAATTCTGATGGACTTTACCTCCATGCAGTATTGGATATTACATATTTATCCTTATATACTGGCATCTCTTTTGCAAACGAAGATCAAAACTATTTTCTCAGTGAAAACCAGATAATGAATTTTTTGAAGGACATAAATAATTTCCTGCAATAGACATTAATTAACTTGTGCACTTTCTCTATATATTTTTAACAAAGAGCTCACTGTATCCCCTTTCAATGGCATGCCTTACTAATTGTAACAGAATGCCAACTGCATGCATAAACAAGGGTGAATGAAGTCAGGAGTGAAATGTGGATTATTAAAATGTTAAATGCGTAGGTTAATAGCAGCTTTTACCATTTGATTTGGCCTGCAATATAGAAAGTAACTTTAGAAACTATTTCACTGTTTTCCAGTTTGTATAAAAGAGCTGTTTGTAACTGAAGAAAGAGTCTTCATTACAAACACTTTGTCTTTTTTATTTTAAATTTTGCTTTTGGCATTTTTCTAGTCAAGCCAGATCATAATTAAAAAAAAAAATTCATCCCCTTTGTTAGTTTGATACAACAAAACACACGAAGGCAAAACTTAAACGGCATAAAACTATTACTGTAAAACAAACCAATGATTAAATGATGTTTCTGTCATGTTAATTTTCTTGGGACAAATCTTTTGAAGGGGATTAAATCACATTCTTTACTTAATGGCTAGAGCCGGATAGCAGGAGGACAGGGCTCTGTCAACAGCTTTTGCAAACTGCACTGACCTGAGCATCCTTGTATAAAAGTCGCTTTATCTCCATGTCTCTGAGCTTTCCTATTTATGCAGCGGGAATATGGCATCACTACTTCCCTGTAGCTCTCTTTCTATGGATATCTTCCAGGATTTGCTATCACACCCTGGGACCTTAGAATGATGCAAAGTTGTATTCTGAGCCAAAGCATCAGATTTTTGCACCTTGGGCAAGATGTACTGCCACTATAGGATGTAGTCTGCTCTGTGAGCTAATTAGTGTGCCTGCCAGGAGCATGCTCAGAGCAAATCCTATCTTAGGGTGCCTATACATGAGCAGCAAGGCTGCTCCATCATGCTGTAATTACAGCACGTCAGAGCAAACTGGATTAATTGTGTCTGTGGTAATTACCACGCTCCAGGAGACTCCGGCATCTTGTGTATCAGCATCCCTGAGCTTAAAAATGGTGGCGGGGGCGCTTTAACTAAAGATCCTTTGACGAGCTTTAGTTAAAGTGCCCCCACTGCTATTTTTAAGCATGGAGATGGTGATGCACGAGACGCTCTGGGCGCTTCAATTAGAATAGCACTTGGAGCTGCGCTAATTAAAGTGCCTCCCCCCCAACACTCCCAGGGCATGTGTATAAATGTCCTTGGATGCTTGACACCCACTCTGAGTAGATTTGCTTCCCCATTGCAAGTAATACGGCCAAGTTCAGAGGCATAGCCAGCTCATTCAGCACTCGGGGTGGTGAGGCAGGAGAAAGTAGGGGGTATGCTGACCACTATAGACAGAGGGAGGGGGCTGAGAGATAGGCAAGTCCCTTGGCTCCCTGCACACTGAATGCAGCAGCTGCTGCTGCCATTGCGGTAGCAGCACTGGCTGGGTAGCAGCAGCACCATGGCATGGACTCTGGGAAGGGCTCCTGGTGCCCTGTTCACTCCCCCCCACCTCAAATATGCTATTTGGCTTAGGGATAGGACAAAAAATACTGGAGGGAAGGTGGGGAAAGCACCATTTCCCTCGTCCCACTCACTCCTCATTACGGTGCTGGGTGTGGGGCTTTGCTGCTTGGCTCCTATGGCCAGGTTAATGGAGTGCTACTGGCAAGTCAATTAGCTTGGTTTCCAGTTGGAAGCTGGGATGCTTATGCTCCTGCCCTCTGCAAGCAGCTTTAAGACGTTCAGTGGGGATACACTATTATTATTATTATTATTAGCACTCTGAAACACCAAGCAGGATTGTGCCTCCCATGCTGGGCACCAGGGTGTAACAAGCAGTTTCTGTGCCCTGCGTAGCAGCAATGGCTGGGGCAGTGGTGGTGGCTGGGGCAGCACCATTCATGGAGCCTCTCAAAATTGGTGCCCAGGGCTAGTGCCTTGATTGCTCCTGCTGGGCGCTACACAATTACATTGCTTGCAAGTCTGTAATGCTGTTTCTTGCCCTGTTGTTGGTACCCGTGCTAGCTACGAGCTATAAGAATTTGTTTTGCTACATAAATCCAAAATCCAAGTGCCTGTGTGTGATTCTGTTTCACCCTGGTTGAGTCCGTGAAAAACAGTTAACACAAAAGGCAGATGGCTTCTCTTCTGCCCTGCTTCTTTTCCGTAACTCAGCCTTAAGGGTAAAATGATGGTGCATTATGCTGTGTAGAGGCATTAATGAATTTTCATGACTCAAATAGGATAGAACAGAATTGAACTTGGGCATCATAGGCTGCAAACAGATGTCACGTTTTATCTCAGGACAAAGTATAATCATACAGATGTCCATATCCGTTGTCCTGGGATAAATCCTAATAAAAAGTTTCCCAAATTAGAGGTAGTAAGAGTTTATCTTGTCTTAGGAAGCTACAGAGTACATCTGCACAGTTATCCCAAGGAAATATTGCTACATTGCTCTAATTTAGCCCTAACAGTTAAAATATGTTCTCAGCTTTAAACTTCTGCTTAAAATCATCCATATTTAGCAAAACAATTAAGCACATGCTTAACTTCAACCATTTACCTATGGCATTAGAACAAAGCCTGTGCTTTGGTGCTTTGATGAACTGGGGCCTTGAAAAGCTAAATATTATTTTTTAGTGGTAAGGAGAACTGGTAACACACTAGATGGAGCATTTGATAGTAAGTAACATTAATTTAATTAAATGCTCTTACAATGGACTCTCTCCAGCTAATGCAGTTTACAGTGAAATTTTTGCTTGCACTCATTTAAATATAATTACTGCACTTATCTTGTCATGATGAAATTTCTGAAGGTTACTCGTACGGCACATATGTAAACCTGCAAGCTATGCTGACCTTTAGTTGTAAGATTTTTTTTTAGACCGCTTGCACTGCAGAATCAAAATAATAATAATTTTCTCTCAGCTCAAAGATCCTAAAGGACAAACTAATAAGCAGCAATGCACAGGCATGGCACACAGCTGCACTAAGCAGACATTTAGGACAGGAAGTGAAGAAAAATGCAGCAGCCAATCAAAACGACGTGAATGTTCAGGCAGATAGGCAGAAGAGAAAGCTAAAAATTTGGCAAGAATACTATAGCTCATTCTTCATACCCTGCTTAAAAGATACTCAACATCGCATTTTAAAAGGAAGCATCTATAGCAACAGCACTGCCCCCAATATCATTCGGGGTTATGGATTGCAACCTGGCTCCGAAGGAAGAGTAAGCTGATGATGCATAATCCACCACTTTATGTAATACTCTTGGGACTTCTTGATAGGGGGCTCATACAAGCACTAACATACCCAATCTTCAAAGAAATGGGCTAACTGCTGATATTGATGTGACTGATTCTTCCCCCTCCTTTCTCCCCCAGCAGTGGGGAGTATGAACACTTTTATAGGGGTATAGGTTGTAGCCGTGTTGGTCTAAGGACATAGACAGACAAGGCTCTTTGGGTGAATCTGATATCTTTTATTAGACCAGATCAAACAGTTCTGACATCTTTTATTAGACCAACTCAAATAGTTGGTTTCCAACTATTTGAGTTGGTCTAATAAAAGACATCAGATTTACCCAAAGAACCTTGTCTGAATACTTTTGGGCATGCGACTTGCCTAAATGTATCAAACGCAACATAATTTGATTTTAAGGAGAGTTATATGGATGGGCATAAAATAAAGCACTGTTGAGCATTCATTATGTAACTGAACATGTCAAAATAGTCTACTGTTCTGCCGTGGACATTTAATATGCCTTTCAGGCCTCTTTCTAAGAAAAACACGGAGTCATTGGGTTTTAAAGAGCATAAAACAACCAACAATGTCCTTGAATAAAGATCTGCTTAGATCTTTATTGCTTAGATCACTTTCTCTTGAACAAAGTGGTAGAAACAGCACATTTTGGGCTGGCTCAGCAGTCTACAAGCAGCATGATCAGAGTGAAATGTGGATGGAGCTCAGTATCCAAGCTCTCACGGCTGGCAGGACTGGCTGTGTCATGGGGGTGGAACGGTAAATCTTTAAGGGTGAAAGCAACCTGTCAAAAAACTCCACCTCAATCCTGTCTTTGAGCTGTTGCAGAGGCAAGTCTTGCCTATCACTCTGTGGCCGGATGGATGTTTGCAAGGATGCGAATGGTGGTGGTGGAAAAATATTATGGAAGAAATGGGAAAAGTTTGTTTGGTCATCCAAGCTGGTGAATAATTATTCCTTGTAGTTTTGAGGGAGGAGAGAGAATCCAGCCATTTCCCTACCTCCATTTACTTAAAGGAATGTAAACATTCAATTTGCTATGAAATACCCAAGAGATTTCTTACAGTTCCTGTTGCACACAATAGCTGACATCAATGGAGAATGTGGAACTGCTAAGCATTTTAAACTGCTAAATAAAGAGTGGAATAGAACAGGTTATCATTCAGAACTAAAATTTTCCCCTCCACAGAGAGTTCCCTACATGCTCTGGTGAAGTGAATTAAAATTGACACTGAGAAAAATCTAATTGAACCAGAGACAACACAACATTCTTCACTATAGAAACTAAAGCCCCAGAGGAATTGCTCAGGTTAATATAGTCCATTTTAAAACAACAATGATTTTTATATCCCATGATCAGCAAACAAAAAAGAAAAGCTCTTGCTTAAAACTCATGCTTTAAAATGGGGAGGAAATGGTAAGAGCTAGGGAACGGGGGCTAGCATTCCCTTGATTCCTAACCCATGACGGATAATAGCGCTTCTGCCTCTTAAAGGCCATTTAACAGAGGGGGATGCTAACTCTAATCTCACTTGGGCGGTGCTAGCATTTATTAATATTAACAGGAGTAATATTTTGAGAACTAAGAATAGAAACTGAGGCAGTTTGATCCAGATGCTAGAGCAAAATGGACAAGGAGTCAGGAGAGAAATGTCCAATTCCCTTTCTGACCAAGGGCTCCTCTACATTACAGGGCTACTGCCAACACCAGGGCTACTGCCACCACAGCTTTGCTGCCATAGCCCCATAGTGGAGTTACGGCATATGCCATGGTTTTTTACCTCCTTGAGCAACCTCAGCTGAAGCCCATTTCTATTGCCATAGCCATAGACAATATGTGTTGACAGTGTGGGGGGGGACATAACTCGGCATTGCTGCCACCGCTGCTGCTGGGCTGCAGCCCCGTGCCTGCATCCCACTGTTAGTGCAGAGATGGGGGTGGGGAGGGGCATGTACCCACCGCGCTACCTATGGTCAGAGCTGCTTTGAGACCTGTTTTTTTGCCAGCATAGCTAAATCAGGGAGGGGGGTGTGATCTATCCATACTCCTGGCCAAAACAACTATACTGACAAAACTGCAGTGCAGACCAAACCAGGGTGTCTTTTGGCCAGTCCCTACACCTGTTTAACCTCATTTTTCCCCTTCTGGGCAATGACATTTAACGCTCTCCCTTTAGGAAGCATTTTGAAATCTAGGCATGGTGAAAGCTAGTATTACTGATCTTCAGTATACCATCTACAGTCAACTATTATTAAAAGAAAAATGATCTTCAGGCTGGTATAATACATGAATCTCCTTTATTCTTCTACATAGTTCCCCATACTAGAGATGCAACTGGAAGCATAATGTCTTGATCTCCCAGAAGAAGAGTTCAATTATTTCTTGAAATATAAATTCAGCCAGTTCAGTAAGGCAATAAGAGACTTAGTTTATGGTACACAAATATCTCCCTCTCTATTTACAGTTTGTTTCAGCCTTCTGAAGGAAAAGAGCCTGACTCAGAAACGTTAGTTATTGTAAATTAAAACCACAATGCAGTAGAAAGTTTCTTTCTCCCTCCAAATAATAATGAATTTATGCACCACAGAGTTTAATCTGCAGAGTGAAAGTCTGACATGTCCCACTTAAAAGTGTGTACTCATGGGCATAGATTAGACAGTAATTAGGTGCAGTGAAAACCTGAAAAGATCTACTGGAGATGTTAGGTTTTAATTTATGCACCAGCTTTTCTCAAAGTGTTTTTAAAAGAAATTAGAAAGACCTAGATTCTTGTAAATGTCTCCTTCTCTGAGCTGGATGGCTCAGGGGATTAATTTGGGATATGCAGCCTTTCACCTATAGGTCACGGGTTTGAGTTCAGCCCAACCCAGACATAGCAGACACTGAATGATTTTACTACTAGGAAGCTGTTTGGTGTGCTGTGAAATAAGCTTGTAGCGGTAAACCATTACATCCTTGAGCACCGTTTACTTTACAATAAGCATCCCTATAGCTGACATTGACTGTTTCTCTCCCTGACATCCTTAGCAGGGAGGCCAAAGACTGAATGGGCTCAGGAGACTGAACAACCCACGTTGATGGTTCCCCGTTATGCCATGCTGGTACTTTGCTTGGGAGAGGGAAAGAAAACCCAGTGGTAAAACAGATGACAACAGGATCCCATGGAACACAGCTAAAACAATTCAGGGCAGTAAATTTACTTGAAAAGCACCACATACACATGCACACACATACAATGTCATATTTCAATATAATAAAGAAGGGGATCTGCCCTCTAATCTGCTTGCGGGCTTTGGATTTTCTGTCGAGATTTGGGAAATTTGGCACGGTCAGTAGCAGCCTTAGGGGAGGGCAAACTGGGCAACTGCCCAGGGCCCCAAAATTTTAACAATTTTTTTTGGGGGGGGGGGGGGTGAAGTTTTTGCAAGGAGGTGGCTCTATTTGCATTTTAACACTTGACTATTTATCTAATGCCCCCAAAGAATATTAAAAAGACCCATGATACAACTATGGTGGGTTAATATTTACCTGAGTACCTCTAAGGGGCCGCAAATTACTCTCTTGCCCAGGGCCCCAACAACCCTAAGGGTACCACTAGACGCAGTCTTTGTGCTACAAGATCTTCTGTCATTCAGAGTTTTTATATGGTCACTGTTCTTCCTGCATCTCTTGCATAAAATCAATAGCACTAGGGAGTTGTGTCTTGCATTTCATGGAGTCTGACATTTCTCCGCTTTCCAGATCAAATGCGTGTTTGAGGTAGGGTCTTTATTTTCATTTATGGTTAAGCTTTTATTAAATTTGCATTCTTATGGCTGGTAGAGGCTGAGGGGTAGATAAGAGTATTTGTACTCTAGGGTGTGATTCTTGTGGTGGAAGACATTTTAAATATGGATGTTCCACACAATTAGAATATGGGGTCCCTAGAGGATGTGCTTCCTTCGCCATTATATGAAGACAGCAGTCTGATTTGCACATTGTTCAGAAATTCTGTTATGAGTGAGACAGGCTATTACAGAAGACAATTTTTTTTTTTTAAATACAGGATTCCTCTTGTGTTATGTTGCTGTCCTTTAACAGATGCATGAGAACATACAACCCAACGCATTTTTTAAGTCTAAAAATGTTGTACCTTTTCTCATTTAGCAGAAAAAGCAGGAAAGAGAAAAACCTTACAGCCTGAAGACAAGTCACACAGACACAGAAACATATCAACAGGAGGTTGAACATGCAACTATAGCAGCTGTCATAAATCCAATATGCACAATTCTTTGCATTATTAGAAGAGTAGCACATTTAAAAAATGGTAAGCCTCCAAATTTGAAAACACTTAGGCATATAATGATTTTATGCCCCGACATTTCTCCATTGATAAATTTGTATCACTTAAGTACCAGATTTACTCAAATCTAAGATGAGGATTTCTCTCCATTCAGCAGAGGGGGAAAGGCCCGCATCTTGGATTCGAGTGCAAGGTAGCAGGGGGACAGGTGGCTGCGGCTTGACCGGGGCTCACAGTCGGAGCTGCCACCTCTGCTCCTCCACCATCTCCGTTCCACCCTCCACCCCAGCTGCCACTTATCTTGAATTATGGCCCAGGCTCCAACTCCGACCCACGGACCAAGGTTAGGGCCAGCATATGCCTCATGCCCCCGGCCAGACCCAGACCTAGAACCACAACTCAGGGTAAGTGGCAGTGGCATGGAGGGAGGAGGGATGAAAGGGTGGAGGGCAAGTGGCAGGAGAGGGCAGGCATGGGGGGAGCCAAAAGTGTACAGGGCAGAAGCAGGGGTATAGGAGGGCAGGGGCAGGAGTACAGGGCGGGGGCAGGGGCAGAAGTCAAGCTTCTGGACTCCCCTGCCAATTGCCTCCCCCTATGTTCCCTTCTACAGCAGTGGGGGGATGAGGACGAATTTAAGATGACCCCCCTCCCCCCGATAATTAGATTCTATACATGGAAAATTACAACAGATAAGTTATTAAACTTTCCAGAGGACAGCATCTAATTACAGGTCGTTGTTTCAAATTCAGTTGGGTTGGATTTGAGTTAATACAGTATTTGCAGGACAAAGGATCAAGTGGGGGTTACTATACTTGTTACAGTTTATGCCTATTGATTAAGCTGTGAATTTCACTCAACCGGGACAATGAAACTACACTGGTTGTTTCCCAGGTTTTGAACACTCCCTTCCCATTCATGGTCTTGTGAGCTAACATTATCCTTTTGTATCCATGAAAAACATGGCTAATTGTGCGACGGTTTTTGTCTAGGTGTTCCTCACACGAACGCTGGATTTGACATTGGCAAGGTCCATTTCAACTGCAAAGAGGGTAGGATTTCGCTACTCTTTTTCTTCATCTGTGCACCTCTTTCCAGTTCAACCTCAGTTGGAAGGAACTATAATTTAAGCATTCTAATTCTTCTCCTACAATAACCTGCAATTGATTTTAAAAGTAGCTGGCAACTGAGCCACTTCTTTTCTTTATGAGAAAGGACTCAGTTTAATAACAAGTTTTTTCCCCCCTTCCTCCTTGACTTTTCCCTTTAGAAATATCAGAATTATTAAACCTGATATTTTCCATATTTTTCTGGATTTGTTGGAGAAATTGATCTCCAAAAATAAATCAGCATGCATCTCTCTCCCTTATTTGAAGAGGCAGGTTCCTTAGTGTAGACTTCCTTTCTGCTGAGAGTTTATTAAACATTAGAGTTGCATAGTCATTAACAAAACCAAAGTTTTAAAGTCTGATGGAGACATGTTTCCCTGTGAAGAGCTGGTCCATACACGGGTTTCACTGTTCTGATTTAGAAACCAATAAAATCGTAGCTCAACCCCTTAGTGCTGATGCAGTTAAGTGTGCTTGTATCAGGAGAGATTTTAAAAAATTTTTTCAAGAAGCTGAAATGTTTAGTTCAGTGTAGTTACATTGGTACCAAAAATATGTAGAGAAGACCCCGGAGTGGTTGACACTCTCTCATCCAAGATGCACTATTATTTTGATCTATCTTTACACTGTTCTAATACACAGAAGCCCCAGTGTTTGACTAGGATCCCACTGTGCAAGGCATCGAACAAAAAAAAAAAAAAGGTCAACAAGCTTAATTTCACTTCTTTCTCTATTCATTTACAGGGATCCAAATATGACAAGAGTTACATTTTGAAGGGAAAACCCCCCAAAATGAAACCTTTTACAGGTCATCTTCATATACTAATTGCCAGCACAAATAATACAACCTTCCTTTCTCTACTATTTCCCCCTATAGCTCAACTTAACAATAAAACCCCCCTCTCATTGTACAATAACTCCATGATCTGTGGTAGCTAAAATGCACTCTTTGTCAGTTGGTTTTGTATTGGTGTATTTTAGTTTTGAGCTCATTCTCTTCCTTGCAATAATCTATGACTGGGTTTTTTGGCGAAGAGGACCCTTTGGGATGAGAAATTATTCTCATCTGCCCCTTGGTTTCAAAACAATGCAAAATATCATAGGTCAGAAAACAAGCCAGGACACTTTTCCAGTTGAACACAGCCAGCCAAGTAGGAGCTGTGTCCATAATGCACTTGGCATGTGATCCAGAGTAATGAAACCTTTCCTGGTACACAGAGGCAGAACTAACGTTACGTGATGTTCCCTGTACCAAAATGCATCACTTTGAAATGTTACTGGCAGAAGCGAGAAGTTTCTGCAAGAACTTTCCTTCATCCCACTGATGGAAGAAAGTCCTCCTCGCTGCATGGGAGGAACAGAAGTTTGGTTTAAACACCCTTTTTTGCCTGCTGTTTCTATATCTTAAGTCAATGCTGTGTAGTCCCTGGGTTTAATATTAATTGAAAGAGCTGATCTGTTTCTACCCTCACTGTGCACTTCAGCATATTGCAAACACTTCAATCATATTCCCTTGCAACTTTTTTCTTCCTAAGCCTAGTACAACCTGGTATCTTTCCACATTTTTCCCCTTCTTCTCTTTTTTGTAAGTCAATGCTCCAACCCTTTTTCAAGTTAACCTTCTCAGACCTTTCACCATAGGTTAACCATTCCAGACCTTTAATGATTCATGTGGCTCTCTTCTGGACCTCTGCCCCTTTCTCTAGAAAGAAGCTTAATATTGGGAACAGTAGTTTAAACACGATCAAAACCTTTGCTTTTTTAGTGTTACAATATTTCCTTGGAAGTTCTATTCTATGCTTCCCATTTATACAGCTTCATCTTGTCAGTGCCTTTTTGACCAAAGGCATGAAAATGCATCATGCTAGTCTTTTATGACATCCCTTCACACTTCAAAATCCTTCTCCTGTGCTTGAATCTGCAAAAATGTATTTAGTTTAACTATACTTTGTCCTGAACCTCAAATTTGCTCTCGTTACTTCTGGGTCATTTTATCCAGCTGGACTCCTTTGTATCTGATCACTTTCTTTTCGTTATTTGCCAGTTCTTTCCTCATCCAATCCATTTTGTATTATCCAAAAAACTTGGAGTACATATTAGTGGTACTTTCTGTCAAAGTCATTTACATAGAGAGTGAAAAAGTATCGATCTCCAATACCAATCCCAGTGGTTCTCCAATCATCATCCTGTTTTTTCCCTGACCCATAACCTTTCCCCAGTCTAATCTGCCCTCGATCATCTCTCCAACTCCTTTCTCCATTTGAAAATGGGCCCGTCTCTGTTTTCCTGGCAACCTTATGTATTAGTCTCCAGTGTGACACTGTGTGAAATGCCCCTGGGAAATCCAAGCTGATTAAATACACAATTTCACACCTGTCCCCCTTCTGAGAAACCTCTTTAAAAACTCTAGCAGATTTGTCAAAGAAGAATTACCTTTAAAAAGAATGAGCTCCCATATAAAGTATATTTTAAATATTACTTTTGGATGTTTAATTTCTAAACTTTTGCAAAGCCTTCAATTCCAGAATTGTACATAGATTATGTGTAAAAGTCAGAAGCTGCAGAACCAAGGTTGCAAAATTTGATCATAATTCCAGACGCCTTGGGCATTTTCCTAAAAATAAGATCTGTTTTCATATCATTATATATTATACAAAATATAGTGCTTATATAGTATTATCTCAGAGTGTATAACATTTCCCCCCCACACTTAGTAGAAGAAATATTAATTTCTGGTGGAAATTGTTATACATTCTTATCAAGTGTTATAAGCTTTAAAGGAGTTCGAGTGGAGTACAATATTAATACCTGCATGTACATAAGCCTCAATGAGCTATTCAAAGCACATACAGACACGCACACACACTAACTGGAGAAGTGTGTGCACCCACACACACGACACAACACACGCATGTGCACACATACAGTGAATGGAGAGGTGCAAATGCCTGAATGTTTCAGTGGTTGGCATATGATGAGAGAATATGATTCTCACCAGTGAAATGCAAGTGCTCTTTGGATAGAAAAGTATCTGATTAGCAAAAAGTTGCACAGGTTGAGGACAAATAACGGAATAGAACATAAATGTATATCCCATATGGGATACTAGAGGCAGAATATTGAAGACGACACTTGGCTTAACACCTGGATAGGTCCCACTGGATCTTCAATGTCCACTCCCAGTCAAAAAGGAGCCTCTAAGGCCTCATGTCATAAGAAAAATGAAGTGTACTTTAAGAGACTTCGCCAAAGTGAGCCAAGCCTTGCTTTCTATCAGCCTGTCTTCTGCCTTCTCCAACTTCAGCTACATAGAACTGGCAAGCAATACAAAAAACTAGGAGACAAGTGAACTAGGACATTCATAGTTAGAGGGTGAAAAGACAGTGTAATGACAGCAGAGGAGAAAGAACCAGCCTGTGGTTATTTTTGACATAGCTGAAAGAGGCTCAGGCTGCAGTCTCACAAACAGCTCATCGGAGACGCATCCTGCCTGGACTGGAGGAGCCCCTTCAGCCAAGCTGACAGAAGCAGAGCCCTAGTCTACCAGGAGCAAAGTCTTTCTAAAACTCAACATCGTACACTGTTAAGATAGAGTGCATTTAAACTGATGGACCAGCTCAAGCACCTTTGCAATTCATGACTTGCAGGATGCCAGGAAATTCTCTTAATGTTGTTCTGTCCTGATGAAAATCCATGCCCTTGCAATGGAAAACCTAAAGCCAGTAGCATAACTTGGGGTGCGCAAAGAGGGCAAGATTTCTGGGCACTGACTTGGGGGGGGGTGCCCTCAAGATTTAAAGGGGGCGTCTTCTTATAGACTAGTATTGTGCTTGCCTGTTCTGATTAGTGGTTCCTAAATCTGCTGGGCACTCTCACATTGCTCCCTCCCTTGGTCCCCTCTGACTGCTGCTCTGGCATGTACTATTCATTCCTGTTTCTCTGCAACCCCCTCTGCACTGCCCCACTCTGTACCCCAGTCTCTCACCCTTGTTGCTAAATTTGGCCCTGTAAATTCTTCATACACGGTGATATGCCAAGCAGACTCCATTTCCTGGCAGCCCTTGCAGCGGCGGCTCCTTCTGGCTGCCAACACTGACCGCCGCCCCGCTGCCTGGGCACCCCTGCCCATTTGCCCTGCATCCACCACTGGGGACGGGACCCATGCAGGCAGGACACGCAGCCAGACAGCTGGGATGGGGCCACAGCTGAGAGCAAATGGGCAGCTGGGGCCAGGGAGACCCTGGGATCTTGGGACAGTGACAGCGCAGGGCTGAGGCCAGGGCTGGGGCTAGGGACGAGCTGCAATCTGCAGCCTGCACACCCTTGCGACAAGTGTAGCTTCCAAGGGCAGTGGTGTGCAGGGAGTGAATTGCAGCTCTGCTCCGGCCCTGGCTCCATGTTGTCACTGCCCCAAGATCCTGGGGTCTAGCAAGCCTTGCCCACCCATTGCACTCTCAACTGCAGCCCCATCCCAGCTGCCTGTCTGCACGCCCTGCCCACGTGGGTCCTGTCCCTCGCGGTGGGTGCAGGGAGTAGGGGTTTGGGTGCCTGGGCAGTGGGGCTGGGTCAAGCAGTGGCAGCCAAAGGAGCTGCTGCTGCTGGGAAATGGAGTCCAGCCACAGGCCGGATCTACCATTTTGCCCACCCCTGGTATAGGGCACTGCAGAGGCAGAGAGGAGGGGATGCATCACCAGAGCAGGTAGAGGGGACCGTCAGGCACATAAGTGTGGCCACCAGGTTTGCAGATCTTACTTGTTATGCCTTTGCCCAGAGCTCTTTGATTATCAGAGCTAACCTTACAAGACATTGTCCCATAAGATGCTAGGCAATGTGGAGAGATTTCAGGTAGCTACCAACCTGTATTCCAGTCCACCCATCTTGATTAATGGGAATTTGTGTGTTTTCCCATGTGCGAGTTGTCTAAAAACACTGATTTCGATTATCTCTCACAATATGAAGACGAGTCTAAAGCTGGTCCCCTAATGACAAAGTGTTTCCCGCATATTCTTGGTGTTGATGTGACTATTACAGATACCACTGGTAAATAAAAAAAAGGTCTTTTTCATTTAAAAAAAAAATTCTCTGTCAGGCAAAGGGTCCCTTGTATCCTCACTTATACAAGTAACTCCTATTCCTAAAAGAGAGGAATCCACAAAAGACTGTAGAGGTGTCCAATTTAGCACCCTGGATGTCTATCTGTGCAGAGATGGAAAGGACTGAATGGGAATGGAGATAGATCTTGACACCTCATAGGTGATTTCCATGGATGAATCTCACTGATAATATAGCTGGCTGCTGTATCATGAAAGCTGAAGTCTGTAGGTTTGTCTATGACCAAATTCATTTAAAACAAAACAAGAAGGAAGTGGCATATCATTTGCCTGTGCCCCTGGTGGGAAAGAGAGCCAAGCTAAGACCAGCATTCAAAGAGGGGAACTAATACAGTCTTGATAATTGGTGTATACAGATTTGCATGGCCTGCACTTAATCTTCATACCTTCAGGTTTCCTGACAGACAGGTGATAAATAATAGGAAACATCACAGGCATGGAAATCAATGAGCTTCTTTTTGTCTCCCCACAATGTCATCCTTACTTCATCTGCAGCTTAGGGGAAAAGTGCTTCTGTGGGACAGGAATCAGGTTTTCAAAGAGCCAGCCTCCAAGTTCAGCATTCTGGTGGTTTAACTTAAGTAGGAGTTTACTCATCCATATCAGCCTTGACTTTGGTAAATCCAGTTGCGTGACCTCTTAATACTGTCTTCTATCCAGCATTAGAGATAAAGACACACAGTCAAAACACAGCACTAACTCAGTAGGGGTCTCTGCTGAGATGCATTGTCCCTGCTTTGTCAGAAAACGTATAAAGCTGAAGGTGGAAGAACTACACAGATATTCTGCAATAAGAAAAGGCTTCAGGTTTTATGGGTACCAAAGCATGAGGCTGATTCAGGCTGGAATATGAACATTATTAGGCACGTCTACACGTGCCATTAGGGGGCAGCAATAAATGGTGGAGCTTATTGCTGCTCAATTTATTGCTCCCGGGATGCTCCCGGGTGCATGATTTACACATGCACCCAGAGCGCAGCACACTGAGCTGGGTCGCAGCAGCTGTCTGGCAGGGGACCTGGGGGTCAGCCTGACAGCCCAGGGCTGCTCTGACCAGGGTTAATGTGCTAAAGCCGGGCACAAGGGCCAGCCAGCAGGCAGCCCTGAAACCGAAGCACCCTTGTGCCCCAGCCGGCTGGCTCAGCGTCTACATGTGCATTACTGCACACAAAAAAACCCAACTCCGCAGCAGGGTAGGCTTGTGTTTACAAGGCTTGCATTTACAAGTCCTATCCTGCTGCAGAGTTGATTCATTTTGTGCACCCTAGGGGCGCATGTAGAGTCGCTGAGATATTCATTGTGCCGTTAATCAGTCAACTGCCCAGTAAATGTCTTGTGTAGATGCACCCGTTATGCACCTGAATAGGCTGGTGTAGACTCTTTCTATACATCTGCTCAATGCCAAGGTCAAGAGTTGTTCTGGTGGGGAGTAGTAATGTATGGAGGGAATATGAAAAGCATTAGTGAGGCTACAAAGTATGAGGACAGATCAAGTTGTTCTACTGGGTTACAACAGGAGTGAGTAATAGGAAGGAAAATAGGTCAAAGAGTTGTGATCAGTGTCCCAGCAGCACAGCTGCAGGATTTGACAGGCAACTCTAATCCCTGATAGATGCAATGAGAACAGAAGAAAATGGTGCATCCAAAACCCTGGATTGCTCCCAAAGAAGAGCAATCAAATCCAGATGAAATGGGAATCTTTATAGAGTGTTTCTCTACAGTGTTAATCAGTGGCTAGCCACAAGATCACTTTCTGATGTTCTCCATAGCATGTGAACGTAAAAGGTTTTTGAAGCAGTAGTAAGGGAAGACTAAGGCTGAAAAAAAAGCATCCAGTAAATCCCAGATCCAGGCATGGATATACATCTGGAGGGATCAAAATGTCATAAAGTTCACTCTAATTATTTCCAACATTGATAATAACTTCGCACACACATTCTGGAGAAGATAAGAAAATGCTTAAAAAAAATGAAAAGGGTTTTATCTGAGAAAAAAAAAAGTGTTCTGTGATAGACGTGCAAAATATTTGTCTCTTGAATTGTGCATGTATGTGTACACACACACACGTATTTATATGCATATATGCAAGTATATAGTTATGTGCACACAGAGAGAGTTCAGGGTGGATATATTACACAATGTGGGGAAGGAATACTGTCTTTTAGAGATGTAACAGTGCCTAAATCAATCCCCAATGTGACTGAAAGAGAAACAAATGTGGAAATGAGGCAGGATCACATCTTTTATTATCTCTGAAGTGATGACACAGCAATAGCCCAGTTCTGCCTTCTTTTCCCTTGTATCCCAAGAATTATTCCCACCTGTGGTGCTAAGAGAGGAAGTGAAAGGAGGTAGAAAATTATATTTTTCATGAGCTAATCCTGGGAAACTGGCTGCTTTGGTTTCTTTCTGCCTCTTGGCAATAATAATTTAAACAAGGACAGCACTCTTTGTTATTTTTTGCACAGTTGGACTGCTCTCTTCCAGGTATCAGGCATTTAAACTGTAATTTAAGAGGAGGAGGAAGACAGTAATCGATAGGTAGAGAGAAGTTCTCTTCCTAGGTCAACTGCACGGCTCCGTACAACATGCTTTGAAACAGATGCCCCAAATGCAAACCACTTGGCATGTTTTAAAATTGAAAGCCAAATGCACACGGCATTGCTACTACTACCATACCTTTGCTTTGGGGAGGGTTCTGACTCCTGTCTCGGAGAACATTAATCTGGTAGACAGCTCCGTAAGGCTCAAAAAGTTCTTTTAGCTCTTTTTCCGACCATGAACGTGGAATCTGTCCAACAAACATCTTAATGGCATCTGGGTCTGGTTGGTCTGAGTGATCCAAAGCTCCGTTCATCTTGTTAGCTGTGCCGTTACTACAAAGTTGAACAAGAAGATTAAAAAAAAAAAAAAGACACAATTAGGAAATGAAGCAATTTTGATACTTGGTATATAAGATGATGATGTCAATGGGCACAAAGGGGGACTAAATCCCATGTTTAATTAATAACATAAATATTACAAAAAACCCCCAAAACAATGCAATTACATTTCTCACTGACTCTGGTGCTCACGGCAGACTGCTGCTTAATTGAAAAAAAAAATTTAAAAAAAAAAAAAAGACACAATTAGGAAATGAAGCAATTTTGATACTTGGTATATAAGATGATGATGTCAATGGGCACAAAGGGGGACTAAATCCCATGTTTAATTAATAACATAAATATTACAAAAAACCCCCAAAACAATGCAATTACATTTCTCACTGACTCTGGTGCTCACGGCAGACTGCTGCTTAATACCATGATGTAAGAGAAAAGCTGCAAAACATAAGCCCCAAGTTGGAACCTCTGCATCTTAACGCAGCAGACAGTTAGGAATAAGTCGAGGTTTCTTTACAAGACCGTTGTAAACAGAACTGCAGCATATTCGTACAAAACTGGCTATTGGCAGAAATAAGGCAGTGCTGGTGTGTTTTGTAATAAAGTCACATGAAAGGAATATGAAACGCTTGGCAATCTGTCAGATGACTCATGCAAGTTGCCAGCGATGAATTTGCAGATTGTGTGAAGCATCCATGTGTGCATCAAATTAGTATAATATTGCCTAGTATGGAAAACACTCCAGCTATGTGGCTGGGTGCTGCCGATTAGTTGCCTACGCTTTTCAAAAGAGAATGAGAGTCTGGAGAGCTCCAGTTTAAAGCACGCTGTTTATTGCACCCTGGCACAAAAAGCACAATTCAGGAGGGGAAGGCAGGGGCAGAACGGCCCGCTTTGTTCAGAAATAAGGAAGCACGACTTCAAAAAAGTTCAGCTCCATGCAAAGAACGTGAAATGTTTCAAATCGCTCACGCCCTCTAAATTGCTCCCCCTCCGATTTCCAGATGTGCAGTTAAGTTCAAAACAATTACACATTTTGCGGGGGGGGGGAGGGGGGGGAGAAAAAGTATTTTCTTCCTTTCAAATAACTTTCAAATGGACTGTAAAAGGAAAATTACATGTTCTGGTGTACAACTTTCCCCAAATGATAGGGAAACAAAGCATTTCAAATGCTGAAAAGAAGCAGAACTTGGGAAACATTAGCAACTGCTGGCAAGTTAAGCCACTTAATGTCAGATCATTTCCTTGTCCCCAGATTTCTCAAAGAAGCCTGTGGTTCTGGGGTACATCCACTTCTAGGTGAGTGACTCAACTCACCTTAAAAGAGGCCTGATTTGCCATCAGTGCTTTGTGCACAACCTCAGGCTTCTTTAAGCTGTGTTGAAAGCTGCTCACCCAAGAACTGAGGCATCTGGTGTCACCTGTCACTTTTGAACATCATGGCTTTGGATTATACATTCTTTATTTGACATTTATTCAGAAGAGAATGCCCCTATTGCTCTCAGGGGCTGAAATCTACACAGAGAGAGACCAAATCCTATATTTTACATGTTGAAAACACTAACACTGGTGGGAAAAAATCCCCCCTGTTTAATTTTCCTGCCTTAGGGCTATAACTCATGCAAAGACAAATTATTCAGTTTTCTGTGCTTCATCTCTTCTGAAGCATAATGCACCTGAACACATTAATATGCCCATATTAACTTTTGCACTTTTCCCAGTTACTGAAGGGAGGGGAAAGTTACATTAAAGGTGCATTTTAAAAAAAATGCTGAAAAATGTGATCAATGGTTTTGTGAAGTGTCCATGACATGGCTCAGTGGGAAATGGGATCAACTCCATGCATTTATTAGGCAAAATTCCTAGTGGCTCCAATGGGACTTTTGCCTAGATAATGGCCCATCCTACTCCATTACTTTTAATGTGCAAATAACCTCATTGATCTTGCACTCTTTCTTTATTTCAAAGATCCTTCACAGATCACAACAACTCTGCTGTGGGTGCTTGGGTACTTGTGGAATTAATACCCCAACTTCTCAGTTCCAGTGCAGCGAATGAGGGAGAAATCATGCAGCCGAACAACGGCCCAGATCCTGTGTTCAATTCCATGTGAGCACCCATGCTGAGCCTCACCGAGCCATGGTCGTTATCTAAATGGGTGCAGGGGTTTACCCGCACACAACACTTGACAGCTTAATACCGCATAACTACAGGAATCACTGGGGGAAGTGCTGGGGCTTTTATGGTACTGGAGGTCCAATGAAATAATCATAATGATTCCCTTGGGCATTGAACGTCACGGAATTGTTTCATGTGCATCCCTGTGCATGTGTGTGCATGCACACACACTTACTGGGGGAGATTTTCAAATCCTATCCTACAACATTGTCAACACAGAGCAGACCACAAATTGCCATGTGTGCCTTTGAAAAATACCCCCATATTTATAAGCATAAACTTGCTCTACAGTTAGCTTGTTCTACTGACTTCTTAGATGGGTCTTTCTAGCCATTCACATATTTTGGACAGGATACTAAGCTTACTTTTCTCTTTTGATTCCTTCTGCATTATGTTTACATGCAACAGGCTTCATTTCTTTTAAAGTTATTTCCTTCGCCCCTTTTCTTCCTCTGTCAACATCTACATGATTACTATGTCAAAATTATTGTAAAAACTGGTAGTTTTTGTAGGATAACAAGTTTATTCCTGCATTGATACATTTATTTGCTTCTTACCCAGAATAGTGTACCAACGACACAGTTGGCACGTCTACATGAGTGGTTACTGCTCATTTATTTAGTGTTTGTCTAATCAAATGTAGTGATATTAAATGAATCATACTTTAAAGGGTTCGATTTAAAAGGTCTGAGCTTCAGTTGATCATTTTAGTGAGTCAGAATATAAGCTACTGAATCGCGGGACACATTTTTCTTGGTTTGGGTTCTGCCACTGATTTTGTGGCAACTCTGTAAAATCCTGCTGTGCTAGATCCTACTCTTCACTACCTATAAGCAAATGAAAGAACTAAATTTGGCCTTATGGACCTAAACTGGGACCTAAAGTTTATACTGCATGCTTCCTGCAAATCCCATCAGTGCTTGGTGATAACACCCAGGAGGTCATTCGTGGTAGTTCATCCTTGTGGTTCATCAGAGCCTGAGCCTGAAATCTTCTGCAATGTGGTAACACCTTTTAATTTGAGCAGATCTTCAGCAGACAGGGTTGAGTTTTGGGGCGTTGTCTGAGACATTTGTTTTCTTACCTATTAATATTTTTTATCGGCCTTGAAAATTCTTCTTTTTTTTATTGTGACCTGCCCGGAGCCTCTTTTGGAGAGGACACAAGTCTAATACATGATAATGATACCAATAGGCTAGTCCGAGGTAGTAAATGCGTCCTAGAAGGAACCCCTCAATTCCCATCCAGTCCATTATGGAAAGATAGTAAAACGAATCTTTTAGGATTGGTCCCATGTTATCCTTTAGGGTTTTTTTTTTGCTGTAACGTTTAACATGCTGTCGTCCCTCCGGTCCCCCCGCCAACAACTAAGGCACTGAAGACAAATAAACTGAAGAAAACAACAGAGGGCAGGAGGAGAACTCAACTCTTTTATTAAACCAATCACTAAAGTATACTCCAAGGATGCATTGAGAATCACAGCCCTACGAAAACAACTGCATTAACGTTCAGCTATTGCACAGCCTGTTTTAGGGAAGAGGGAAAAACACAGCAATCCGATTTTTGAATTAGGTGAACCAATGTTGTGATCCGCTAGTAAAACCCCTCAATTTAGGAAGACCTCTGGGAAACCCCAATCTTTACTTTCACTTGCTGGGAAAACATTCTGTATTCAGATAAGACCCATTCGTCAGCAATGATAATAAGCCCTTTTGTTGCTCGATTTTGCCAGCGCGCAGGATATAGCACTCAGCGGAAGTGGCTCAACTCCTCCTCCCCCATCCTCCCCCTGCCCGGCCCTGTTACTCAGGAAATAAAGCAAAAGAAAAACCACACGAAACTTTCCTTCCAAGAGAAAACAAGCCTATCGTCTCAAAAGCTTAAGGCCTCTACTATTTCTTGAAGGCACAAGCACAAAGGGAGCCTTGTCTAGGGGACACTAATGAGAGCGGAGTCCCATGACAATTGCTGTCAGTACCCCGATGATATATAAAAAAAATGAGGTTACGTGGGCAGCTGCCTCTGCATTGCAGTGTGTCCCCCCTCTATGGCCAATTTAGCCCACTGGACTCACAGGTGACCCATCACATCATTTTAATCACTGACAAGGTGTCATCTATATTGCGGAGAGCAGCCGGAGGGCACAGATGAAGCCAGTGAGTGGCTGGCTGCTTGTGGATGCTGCCCGAGCATCCTCACTCTCAATTTGTGCCAATTTTCCTTCTAATAACCCAACTACTGTTCCATCATTTCAGTAACTTGACAGGGTCACTCTTCCAGGAGCTAGAGATTGTTTTAATATCACTTCTGTTTAAGGAGCAGCACCTTAAAAATTAGTCACTCCTCCCCTCTGTAACTTTTGAGAGCACCATATCTACCGGCGCCGATATATTTCTAATTAGCAAACAGTATTTGAATCTGGATCCCAAAGCAGATGAGCCTTTAGATCCTAGGTAGAGCAGGCTAGTTACATTAATAACTACCCAACTGTCGGAGGTCAGTGAGAGGTAGAAAGCAGGCCCCATGCGCTCCCTCCAGACCCATTTCTTGGCTTCATTTCTAGGCCTGATCAAACCATGCTCCCTCTCCATCCAAGCTCTTCGCACGCCAATTATTTAACTTTCCCCCCACCCCCACATTCAATTCAACAAAGCTGTGCTTAACTCTGAACATAGCCCACCGACGCGCTCGACCTCTCAGAGATACACGCACACTGAAAAAGAAACGGGAAAAATCAAAAAAACAACAACCCCAGCTTGTAAACAAGCAGGCGATTAAATGCATTCAACCACCGTGGCCTTCACAAGCACTGTAGTTAGTAGCGGAAGTAGTAAATATTTATATTGGGGTACTGCCCATGTTGGGATCAAGGACCCACTGTTTGGGGGCTGAACAAACACAGCAAAGGAACAATCTTGACCTGGAAGCCTTGCAGCGTTAACACCACTGCTAATGTTAATGCCCTAAACATATAAAATGCTGTATCTTTAAATGATATCATCGTAGGTTTTATAAGCATCTTTTACCTGGAAGAATCCCAAGGTGATTTACAAACCTAACATATACAGGAACGACTCCGTCCTGGAGTGACAAACAGCAGCTGTTTAACGACATGCAACATTGCCAGACAAAAATTGAAGCCAGGAAGCGAAGAACAATACTATATCCAAGTGACACAACCGGGGAGGCGGTGGGGGAGAGTTCATAGATACAGAACATAATTACCTAATTTGGATTTTGGCCAGGACACCAGGGGTTGACACCTCTGGCAAAATCCCCCCAAAAGCACACATGATCAGGGCTGTTTCATGAAAAAAAAAAGACACCTCCATGGGGTTGTTGTCCCATCAGCACTTTAAAAGGGCGATAGTTCAAAAGAGACTGAGGAAAGAAGGATTTTCCGTACGTTATCACCAGCTCTTGTAGCTCCCTGCACTTTCCACAGTAGATGCTTGTAAGAAACACCGTTCTTAGTTTTTTCTCAGTAAGTCAAGGAACACGTATCCCTACAAGCAAACATCGAACAGATTTGACACCGTGTCTAATTAACACAGCAGCACACTGCAGGACTTTCAATCCAGTACATGAAATATAACGTCGTACTCGCGGAGTACAGAGTCCCCCCACTCATTGCCCAAATTCTCTCTCTATCTCAACTTTGCTCCTCTATTAGTGCTAGCCACAGGTTTGTGAATCAAGCTAACAGCTATGAAGGATTTGCAAAGCTATCAGCGTGCCACACACCAAAGCCAGTTGGAACATCTCAGGACGGAGAAGACTCAGACTCCTTCATCCCAAACATCACCCAATGTCTTAGCAGAGCAAGGCTAACATGTGAGCAACTCTGAATCTGTCCAGTGGAGAGCAACAGCACAGATCGGCACTGTCATACATATAACCATTCACTATTTTCTACTGCAATTTCTGTGCTAGACATCCAATGCTGAGAGCCAGTTTGGGGGGGGGGGGGGGTGTTAGGGTTTTTTTTCTTTCCATTAGTGCATTGTTAGCCTGTCTCTTGCCAAAGTCTAATACTGTAACCACCAGGAATTGGTGTAACGGATGATCAATGCAAAGATATTTTTTCTTCACCTTTGCCTTCAAGGTCTACAGAAAGTATATGCAACACCAGCGCTCAGAAAAGATAGAAGAGAATGGAATCCCTTTAATAAGACGAGCATTCAAAATCCACAGAAAAGTCATTGGGTAACTGTATACATAACTATATCACAGGGTAGACTGCGAGAAAAAATATGCATTGGAAATACCTCCAAGTTTTACTGAAAACTTAAGGATACCTGTGCGTTATCCCTGGTAGATCCAGGCTTGGATTGTACAGATATACATTTTTATTATGGTTGTTGCTATTACAGAGGTCCTGAAGAGACCAGGGAAAACCCCAGTGATCCTGATGCTATCTGGACTTTATTCAATTGATTGTGTATATTGGAGCCTGTACAGTCCTGTATTATAAGGTTTCACAGTTTCATAAATGAGCTCTAGGAGTTTGGCTGATTGACCCAAACCATAAATGTCTGCTCCTACATGACCATAGCCAGACACACAGGCAACTCCTGCATGCTCAGCTGTCCCAGGCGGCTCAGCTGATATGGTACCTCCAGCTCCCCTAATGCAGTGCAGCAATCCCAACCTACTCCATATGGGTTGACCTAAGGCCAGGATTTCAGACTGAACTTTGAATGCCCTGGGTTTGTGCCACATTAAATCTAGAGGTTACCTTTATTTTAATGTTACATTTTGGAGAGGGAATGTTCTTAAAATTGTGCAGTCACCTAACAGGCTTGCAAAAAGCTTTGTGCATCTGCTCCATCAAATCTTCAGGGGGAAAAAACCCCTCCTATGTTCACATAAACGATTATAACTGGGGAAATCCAGAGTTACAGACTTACCAGTCCTCAGCTCTCACTGTTAGCTGTTCATACATATTCATTAGTGAGTGAATTGCTTCATAATACACATTGCAACACTGTGGATGCATGCATGCTATATATAGAATGCTAATTACACAGGTATATAGCATAGAGATCCTTTCAGATCCAAGTGTCTACTGAGCATGCTAATAAAATAGCTTTGCTAGTTCATTCAATAGTGGAAATAGAAACACAAGCTCCACATCAGACTTGACCGGGTGCTATCTTCCCACTGGTATGAGCCTGTGAGAGATGGGGCACCAGACGTCTGCAAATCCTAACCTATAAACTCTACTACAGCGGCAGATAATGGAGAAGTTCAGAGTTCACGTGGTAGAGACCTGTGAGTCAGGGGCTGAAGATCTGAACGACTCCAAGGCTATTAAATTAAGACTCTTCTCACCTTTTGAATTGGAGATCCTATTATTAACAATGTCTGAAAGGATCACTACCTTATGCCCTTTCTCAAAACTGACTTCCAATGCAAGTTCACCACAATTAAGAGGGCTAGATAAATACTTCTGTTGCCCTGATTACTGTCCAATATTTGCCTGTTTTGCTCTTGGATACCCTCTCCTATTATATCTTCAAATGGGACTGTAACCTCTTCAGTGCAGAGACCTAGCTTAGAAGATTTGCATCACGTTTCATGTGCACAAATGGACGTTAGTCGGGGCTTTTAGGCATTACTGCACATCAGGTCATGACTTGTGTAACAGTGCACACGTGCTTGTGCCATTATAACTTTGCTTTTGGAACAGATTTATTTATTTTCTAAATGCAGAAGCAGGGTAAATTAGCCCAGGTGGGCACTACACGAACGTGGTTATACAACTTCTGGTAACCAAACCTGTTCTCATATCACTACACAGCTTTACAATGTTTTGAGGTAGCCAATCACATAATAGTAATTGGCAGCAGTTATTAATGCTGTGCTTTCCTAATTAGACCCATTTACAATCAGCAGTAGTACTTCATTGTGGCAGGAAACATTTATTGGCATTAATATATTAAAAAAAATATATTATTCAATTACACCTCAATTTCCTCCATTTCTGACATGCCAGCTACCAAATTAGAATAGCGTTCTGCACTCAAAATTCAGCACACGTAAGAGCATCTGTTTTCTTGTCAACAGCTTCACCCTCTCTCTACTGCTTCTACACACTTATTGCTCAACATTTGCTAAGTTTTTACTCAATTCCTGTCCTCCCTTGCTCAGAAGCCCGCAGACAACAGAGGTTTTCGCATATATTTTTAAAAGGTGATAACTAGCAAATGTCAACTGTAATGATTTTTCTTTTTAGAGTGGCAATTATCAACATGGTATGCTAAGGTTTTCACGAATTCTCTCAGTTGTAGATGACTTGTCACAGCTGAAAAACGGGAGGTGGGCGGGAGGGACCACCAAAATATTTGCTTTAAAATACGGCATGCTGAAGCCAAATGAGTATTGCGGGAAATACATTAGAAGCCAGCACATTTCAAGATTGGCACAGACACACACAGACCAGCGTACTGCTGAGCTTTACGAGATGTGGAGTGTTATGCTAATAGAGTCCAAAAACATATGTCAAAAAACAAGGGAGCCAACAACTCGCACCTGACCTTGCCGCTTTATCAAAATTGCTTCCCTAAGAGTGAAACAGAAGAGCACAGAGGTGCTTGCATGAAGTGCAGGGTCTGACTCATTTAGCCATGGTTATTTATGTGAATCCTGAAATTTTCAAAGAGAGCAGGCTGCAGCATTCAGCTTTCTTATAATTAAAAAAAGAAATGTTCTCAAGCCTGCTCTTGGCCCCCAGCCCCTTTACAAATATGAATAAAAATAGGATTACTTCCAAAAGTATAGTATAACTGTAATTTTAGGAGGTTGAGCATTATTATACCAAGATCCTCCCTCGCTGATTTTTTTTTTTAAGCCATTCCTTCATTTTTTGACACCACATCTGCCACACAGAATGCAGATGATCATTTGTTTATATATCTGTCTAACCGCCTTTTCCAAACACAGCCAGGTGGAGCCTTTCAAAATCAAATTAATTTCAGATTAATTCACTCTGGACCCACTCCAGTTTCATGACTCTATGCTTTGAGGCACCAGCTAAATTGATTTAGAGTCATGAACTTAGAGAGCTCAACTCCTTAGGTAAAAGGAGAGGGAGAAAAAAATCTAGCACAAGACCTTTCTTGCGTACCAAAAAAATGTCAGCATAAGTTGCTGCTATTTCCCCCCAAAAAGTCGATATAGTGCCAAAATCATCCCTAAAGAATTTCATATTTCATCCAAGAAGACATCATAGTGGAATTTACATCTTCAGGTCTTTAATGTCTCTTGATGAATCTAATAAAATTTAGCACTATAATTAAACAGCAGAATAAGAAATACTGAAACTTTTTGCAATAAATAACAGTTACACTAAAATAGCAAACAGGTAATGTTAAAAGTCTCAAGTGCACTGGATTCATCTAAGGAACTATAAACTGAGTGGGCTTGCATGCTGTCAATCCTCTCTGGATGCCTTTATTATCTCACTTGTTTCAATTGCAATTTGGGTTTCCATGGAGATGGCAACAGTCAACTCTGGAAAATTATAAGATAAATGTCAGGCAGTGATAACGGTGTTAATGAAGCTTCATTGACAAGCAGCACTATGCTTCAAATAATAAGCATATTTCTATTAGCATATGTATAACCTGGCCAGGAAAAAAACAACAGAAGACAAGAATCTTAAAAATAAAATAAAATAATATTGTGTGCATGTGTGTGTGTACTGTATATAAACCTCTGTGCATTTGAAATGAAATTCTATGAAGAATTACTAGTGAATAGGAAAGATGTTGGCTTTACATTTAATTGCCTGGTTCCTTTAGAAATTCTTGCTCTCTGCTATCATTCCAAAAGATCACTCTGCTGACACACACAGACACATTTTTGCACAGTATGACACTTGTTTCCTTACAACATGAGGTTGGAACGATCCGTTTTATGTGGCACTTAGAAGCGTGTTTTATATGGCAGGAATACAGCTGGTGCAAGCTGTTAACCAGAAAGACACTAACCTTTCGGAGGTTGGGGTGGGGGGAGAAACTCCCCGACATACTGTTCTAACCCAGGTTTGCGTGGCTATCCCCTCACTAATCCATGTACGGCAAGTTTAAAGGTGGTGACAGAGGGTGCATCCACATGTGCAATTATCACATAGCAATAAATTCTGGTGCAGCACATGGAGACGGGGTGGAGTAGCCCCGGCTGGCAGGAGTGGAGCAGCCCCGGCTCAACATGCTGCAGCCAGTCCCTGTGCTGTAGCACCCTCATGCCCCAAACAGCCCCAGTCACCATTTACATGTGTGTTTTAGCGCATGTAATTACTGCTGTAGGACAGTACTTGTCCCAGGCAGTACTATCCTACAAGAGAGTTAATTAATTTACTGCGCCCTAATATAGGTGCATGTGTAGACAGTGATGCCTTACTGCAGAGCTAATTAGCTCTGTAGTAAAGCGCACATGTAGATGCACCCAGCGATGCTTACTCTTGGCATCCCGCTGAGCGCTCTGGATTAACTCCACGCTAGATGAGCCTGTTGATGTCACCAGAAAAAAACCCTGCCAGTCATCCTAGAAGGATCCGGGCCGACTTTCTGCTTTCTAAACATGGAATAGCTTTGTGAACTGGAGCTCAAAGAAGTGACCAGAGTGGGAATCTACAACACCAAAAGGAAGGGGGCACTAAGCAGTATGCTTCATTTTAATATCAAAGCATTTAATTAGGCTGGTGTAGGGGTGAGATTTTACAGCCAGGGAAGGAAAGAGAAAAAAATGTTACTATCCCGGGACTTGTTCTTTAGCAAGAAAAAGCCAACAGGGTGGGCTGGTGCATATATTTTTTAGAAGTTTCCTGAAACCACTTCTGCCTTGGCCTGAATCTGTGTGTCTTCCAAATCCAAATACATAGATCAACTGAAAGCCAGGAGTCTGCTAAATAATGATTTCCATTAGGCCGGTCCCTACTGCTAGAGGATTCCATGGGAGTACGTTTCCCATTATTTTCACTGGGAAAAAAATATGGCTTTCCAACACTAGGAAAGCTCTGTGGCTTTATTTCCCTCGGCCCCCTCCCTGCCTTCTGTCCGTGTATATTGTAATCTGCTGGAGGCTGTCTGCATCCCTTTGCATATGCAGCTCCTGTGCAGGGGAGGAGGTGCGGGCTCTTGATTCTACTATCGCAGAACAAACAGAGCAAACAGGAACAACAAAATTGCAATGCAGCAACAGGCTAGGTATAACGAGAAAGAAGGAAAAAACAACTTTCAAACAAATATCAAACTCCTTTGCCTTGGATGTCTCTGGAGATCCAGGTAGGAAAATAAGCCTTGTTGTTTTGGTTACTAGCACTTTGGGAGGTGCCTAGATGTCACAGAGATGGATGCCTTTGTAAGAAGAGAACTAAATTGAATATCTGCCCACAGGATAGGAGTCTTGCTGAGTCTTAAGAGAAGAATGAGAGTTGCTAAGGAAGGCCCGGTATTTTTAGTTCCTTTCCAGTGCCCCACGGGCGGTCTCTACCACTCTCGTTTCTTCCATCTTCTCCAATTTAAAAATCAATACTTGATCAACTGTCCCAGATCACTGGTCACAAGCAAAGCCAACAATTAAAATGAAAATAAAGAGAAATTAAACAACTGGTCTGAGGTTTCAGCAGGACTAATCAGCAAGCAGAATTTTAGGTTTAACTGCCCTGCTCACATTGTGTACGAGAGAATTTTGACATCAACTAAGAGATTATAGTATCTCGTGTAATTATCATTGAAAATTTAAGCATTTAGGCTGGATTTTCCAAAGCACATAGGGGAGTCACGGAGAACAATGCCTATTGACTTTCAACATCCTCCTTGATCATTTTGGTGCTTCTGAAGTTCCTTGGAGATTGATTCTGTCAGCCTTATTCATTTTGAACAGTACATTATGCCGCAGATAGTCCTATTGATTGCAATGAAGTTTTTTCATGGAACAAGGTACGATGCAAAATGAAGCAAGGTGAAAGTTAACCATGGGCTCTTGAAGGATATAAACATTAAGACTGTACCTCAACTCAGTGGAAAGTTATTAAAGTCTCATTGCCCTAGCAAGCAGCCATGATGAATGGGTTACAGTTGGGAAGGGTTTTTTTGTTTTCTTTTGTTTTTTTATCAGTAAATCCTACTAGCATATTGAGTCTAACTTAAGTCATTTTTAACAATAATGTAATACCTGCAAGACAGAAGCAAAATGCCTCTGCCCGCACTGTAGCAAGACTGTGTGTCTCCATAATCTTCATGTTAGGGCCTCTAAATTCTACTGGGATGTGTTTTCTAAACCCTTCATAAAGAAATAGTTTTCATTAGTATTATGGATTGCCAAAGGTTATGTTTTTACACCTGTGGACATGATGGTTCCACAAGAAATTACAATTAGCCAAAGGATCTCTGGGTTTTACTGTAAACTAAACAAGAAGGTATAGTTATTATGCATAAGATTTTGCTAGACCATCTTTTATTTATTCTAATACTGCCATTTAAGTTATTTTATTTCTTGGAACAATGCAGTAGCAATATTACTTGGAGGCTTACGAAAAATACACACACAATAAAAGAGAAGCTTCTCCCCCGAACATCTGCCACCTTAAAGACATTATTAAAAAAGCACACACAAGAAGTGCATTATCATCCAATAAGAAATGCAACTTACCACTAAAAAGCCCAACCATGACCAAATACCCTAATATTCTCCCCTAAACCATATGGCAATGATTTAGGGAAACACTTCTGATTTCAAAGTTAGACTTCCATGGTCTATTTCGAGTTTCCATGGTACTCTGAGCAAGTTTAACAGCAAGAAAACATTAGACTTCAACCATTATGGAACTTCTTGCCAATTGACCAGAAAATGTGCCTTATAAGTTTGACTATGTATTCCAGGGTCATAGTAAATACTTGCAGCATTGGGATTTTAAAAGGATGAGGTCATTTCACTATTATATGGAGAAAAGCTTATCATGGTGGATTATCATTTCCCATAGGTTTTTATTAACATTTGAAGAGAATTCAGGTCTTGGAGGACTCTTTGGCAGCTTTCCAGAAGAGATACATACATGGAACATGCGAGGGAAAGAAAAAGAAGGAAAAAAGATGCAAATACCAGATGGGGGCTGCTGACCACTGTTTCCAATGCAAATGATTTTAGTTTAAATTTACGCTGTGAAAGAGAAAAAAAAAAAAAAAAAAGATATTCACGGATATACCTCGAATCTCATTATAACTTGTTCAACCTGAGAAGCTGTAAATTTAGGGTTTCATCAGCCTTTACGTTAGTCTGAAATACGATGCGATTCATTGAAGTCTCCACTAATTGGGTCACGGGGTTAAGGAGTTACGAGGGAGGGGAAAAGACTCGTTTGTGATGACAAGACTTTGGAGAACAGAGGACTTTGCTCTTGCATGCTATCAGCACTCTTCCCTGACATCACTTTTTACAAGACCCAACCTTGTATCTCTGTTGTGATCTTCGTTTTTACAGGTGATGAAGCTGAGGTACTAAGTAGTAAAATAACTTGATTGAGTATATTCAGAAAAAAAACAATTTGTTGTAATGGCATGAGAACCCAGAAATTTTGACACTCAGGCCCCTGCACCAGCTGGTGTGCGCCACAAATGACTGCTCCCACACATGGATTTTAATCGTTTGAGGCTTGATCCTTCATCTCTGAAATTAGTGGGAGTTGCATCATGGGAGCATGGGCAGATCTGTAACAGACAGAATACGTTAAGACCAATGAGCGTGTTGACTAAGCTCACTGGTGGTTTAACTTGGAGAAGGCTATCTGTGCCTCATGCCAACACAAGTACTCATGATAAATGGGTTCCAGCTAAGCCGGTCATCTATGAACACAGAATGGGGAGATTTACTCGAGCAATTTCAAATTCACTAAGAAGGGTATTACTGACAGATTATTTTAAGGCACATCAGTCTTTTTTTAAAAAGGAGGTTTGACATAATTCTCCTGATGGGTAAGCTCATGGAGGAGGAACACCTAAACGGGTAAAAAAAAATAAAAAATGGAGAAAGTATTGCTGGTGGGCAGAGCAAAGGTCTGGGAGCTAAGACAGATTTGAGCTCCCTTCTTGGCTTTGTCACACATTTTTGAGTTTGTCACTTCGCCGCCCTGTGCCTCAGTTTCCTGCACTGCATTCTCCCAGCTCTGCTAAGTTGTAGAGGTGAAATGTGCTATATAAATACCAAACTGGCAGATTATTACAACATGGCATGAAGACTGTTTTGTCCCTTCTTTTAACCTGGAGTTTCTAATCGGTCTTTAGTCAGAACCTTTGAAATGTAAGCAATATAAGAGAAGCGAAACACTTCTAAAGAAACACCATCTGCATTTCAGTAGCATCTCAAAAGGCGCCAAATAAAGACTGTTTTGCAAGCAACAGACAGATCATTTAAAACCAGAACACACCAATAGTACATTCAGATACCGAGCTATGTTTCACACCCAGAGGACTTTGAAGGTAACCGCCACCACGTCAGGCTCCCTATTTACCTCACTTCCTTGGTGTACAATCTATTTGTTCCAAACAAATTAGGACTCCCTTCTTCCAAATACCAATTTTAACAAACATATCCCTCCTACTCTGTGGTTTACTTTGTGCATTGACTGGCCTGTATAAACAGCTGCCTTAATCATTCATACAATGCTTTTACGCAAAACATGGTCCTAGGAACTGAAGTTCTAGCCCCTATTAGGTCAAAGCTATGTTTGGAGGATGATTTAGTTGTTGAATCTGATTTAGAGGCTTCTGGCTCAATTGCTCCAAAATCTTGTAGACCATTCTTGTGATAATTTGCATCAAACAGCCCACATCTCTGCAAAATCAGCCCAAATACAGTCACTTGTCTGATCTATCATCTTCAGTACATCCTGCCTGTAACATCTAATGTCATGAAGCATTCTGGGACAGAGTTTATTCAAAGGATGTCATGCCAAATAAAGTTGCACTGTAATTTCAGTAGTCCTATAACAGCTAATTGGTATGCACTAAGGAAACCAATTTTCAGTCTGTGTGTAAAAAATAATCATGACACAAAAGTTTGTAATAATTACTGTTTTTAATAATTATTAAAAGTTTGTCAAGCCTCCAACGGTTTCTTATATAAAAAGCTGGGATTAGCAAAAAGATCTATCTATCTATCTATCTATCTATCTATCTATCTATCTATCTATGTGTATAAAACTACAATTATATATATACAGAACCACTATTAACCACAATGACACACACACACTATCTGAAGGCGTCATTACAGTAAATTTTTTGGGGGGGGTACACACCCCTAAAACATTTACCACAATGATGCCCTTCAGATAGCTTTAGTATTTCGGGATGCAGACAGCCTCATGCAAAAAGAAGCAGACTGCAACACTTTCTCTTGGCCATATGGAGCAATAAGAAGCTTAGAGAGTCAGCAAAAGCATTGCTCTTAGGAGCGCACAGAGATACATGAGTGCATGTGCCACTCACAGTTAAATCAAAACAATATATCCTTGAGGAGTCATTAACTTTAAATCATAGCTTGTGCTTTCTAATCTTGTAAGGAAAATGAGCTTTTTTATACGGGGGATATCAGTACAAGTGAGATTTCAAGTTTAGGACAATGAGACAAGAGGGTTTTTCTACATGTAGTGTACCACTGCTGAGGAACTATATACCGAGTAGTATTAATGACCTCATCTACTAGGAAAGGATAACTCAGCCATGTTCTATATTTTCCTGAACTGAAAAGAAGGCCCCACAGCCAAACTGTCATTTCTAATCATTGTGTTACTTGAGTGTATTTAAAACAAGTGATTTTTTTTTTAAACACTGCAGCTATATGCTGGCTCCTAAGAGTATGAACTGCCATTTCTATCATGTAGCCAAGTGACAAGAATAGCATTTTTACCCAGTTCTTTCAACAATCCATGTAATAAAATAGTTTGAACCTCATTCATGATCCAAGTTGATTTTATTTATTTATTGCTGCAGTCTTTTTTAGGTCACGGATCAAATGTGATCCTCTTTCCTTTAACACTTCCCCATCAACTATTTTCACCCCAAGACAGAGTAGCAATCCAGTTGCTAAGAACTCATTACAAAGCAACCATGCAACTACAGAATATCCTTTTTCCTCCCCTTCTTTCTTTACGGCATATTTTTTTCTCCCCCTGGGCAACTGGTCTGAGCAAGATCCTGCTTTACATTCAGGAAAGCCAACAACAGAACTGCTTATAAGGACAAGCTTAGCACGAGAATGGGATTTTCTAATGACTACAGAAACTCCTGGGGCCCTTCATATTAAAAAATATGAAGGAAGTAGCCTTGGTTTTTAATTACTCCTAATTCTAAATCTCATGGTCTTAAACACAATAGCTCTTTCAACTTAAAAAAAATGAGACTAATCAGTAGTAGGAGCCCCTATGCAACTTGCTAGTCCTCTGATGGCACTGTAGTGTTTGCACTGCTATAATTTTTCAAGGTTGACCAATGAGTCAGCAAAGCCAAGATGACTTACAAGCATTAAAGCATGCGACTGAAATGGCTTTTCATATACAGTGCTGGGTGGATTGGAATTAGCAAGGGGAAATGAGTACAAGGCAAATATCGTAAGGGCAGAGAGAGACAAATAGGGATTTAAGTGAGACGGTGTTCATTTCTGAATAAATGAGCCTCAGATGTTGAAGTATTGCTGGTTTAATGCAGCCCTCTCACCCACCAGGTAGAAAATGGAATGCAAAAATGCTGAAATCAGTTGCTACGGCAAAGCAGATATTTCATTCATTTATTACGCAACACACTCCCCTCTTCGCATCCTAACAATATCCCTGCCTGGCGTATGGATCTGCGACGTGGAAGGCTGGGTCATTCAGCTAAATTGTAAAACTGGAGCCTGGCGGGGCTGTAATTAAAATTCCTTGGCATTGTAAAAGAAATGAAGCAATTTCAAGCGTCCTGTCTAAATCTAAACATACGTAATTATATTCTGATTCCTTAACATTTCCATGCAGTTTCAGTATGATACATTGGGGTTTGTATTTTTTACATCTTCCTAGATTATTGTGTATAGATGCACTTTATATCTGTGTAACTGATAACCCAGAGGCAACTACATGTCAGAGGTGGGTAAAGACAATCCTGGTACGTGTACAGTTCTTTGAGACGTGTTTAGACGCTTAAGCAGTGAAGGACTAGATATGTAAGAATACCACTACGGCTGGACCAAAAATAAGGGAATGTCTTTTTGAAATTATGAAATGGTTTCAATCCCTTCAACTCTTTATAAAATCCCTTCCCCTTTATAAAAAAAATTTAATTCAGCACTGATAAGTTTGATAATGCTTCCCATACACTTTTTAACTATAAAGACCCTAAACTGATATCAATGACAAAAAAGTCAAGACTTGGCTGTCATGAACACAATCTGTTGAAGGTTGGGGGGCAACAAAAAATGAATATTTTATCACTAAAAAATGCTGACCAGTGTTTAATAATATACAGGACAAAAACCTCTACAATGTGCTACATACATCATTTGCATTTCTGCAAATGCTAAATCAAAGTTTATCAAGCCTCTAAAACCCGAGGAAATGGATAACAAGGGGAAATGACAGAGTATGCTTTGGTGATTAATTAGGACATATGCAGCATTTATACAGCTATAAATACCACACGGATTATCACTGGATGCATCAAAATCTGGTCTTTGGTTTAGATTACCTCATGCCACCAACCATTAATTTTACACAGGGCTGAAGAATCCTTCAAACTTTCTCTTGTCTCAAGTATGGACTACCTCTCTAGGGATAAATTTCATAAATGGGATTATCCAATCAGGAGGCCAGTGTTAGCCAGGCCCTGTGGGGAGAATGCCAAAACTGTTTTGCCTAACCAGTGAATACTAACCAGTGTTCAAATGAATCACAGCTGCTTAAAAACACAGTTACCACATATCAAAACCACAGGTTTTTTTCAGCACTAATGGCCAAGGGAGTAGAGACCAAGGGGGCCTCTGGAGTGATGGCATGGGTCACCATTCACTTGGACATGCCAAATGCCCCTTTCCACCTCACAGGGCATGGATCTCATGTCTGGACACTGTCCCTACCACAAGTCATGTCCCCCATGGTAGAGCACAGCCACCCCCAGGATACAACTGCCTCTCACATGAGGTTGCTTCAAGTTTTTGTCTCATCTCTACGGATATCGATTTGTTCCCATGCTCATGGCATAATTAAAAGTCATTGAAATCAAAGGCACGTTCCCTTTGATTTCAGTACTTTCTGTGCTGGCACCTAAAGACCCTAATGCTCTTTTACTGAATTAAAGGATCAACTCCATTAGCTGGCACTGAACAAGAGGCTCTCACTCTTAATAGGCCCTAGGGGATGAAAATGATCATATGCACTAAACTAAATGTACCTCTAATTGAATACAACATTGCCATTCAGTTTTAAAGGTAGTCACACCAACCGGAGTGGAACTACTTCTATTAGTAGAGTAACTCGAGTATTTGTGTTTCCAAACAATACACATAGGACATAAAATACCTTTACTAGAACAAGCCTCCTTTTGCCATGGTGCCTAGTTGTACAACACCTAAGTTGACCCAGTCTCCAACTGGTCAGAGCAGAAGGAGCCAAAACTGGAGCTACCATGTTAAAGGACAACACCTTGGATCATCCCTCCCAGTGCTGGGCCCAGGAAGTCACTTCTTTCCAGTCTGGGGGCACTAGACCTCCAGACGCTGCCTTTTATTTCTTGTGGCATAGGATCCTGTGGGGATAATTGCAGAGATGAGCCATTCAGAAGCTTCAGGCAACAGAAGTCAAAGCAGCTAAAGCCATGACCTCTAGATATTCAGGACTTTCAACATCTTTGACTCAACTTCCCGCTATCCTGGTCTGCTGATTGGCTGTCTGCTGCTTCTCTCCAGAGCTTGTGCAAGCCAATGAGAGCTACATATTCTAGAAGTCCCCCACCTTCGCCCCGACCCCAAATATAACAAAGGCAGTCAACTGCATTGCATTCCACTATATTCAGACAAGGTTCTTTGGGTGAATCCGATATCTTTTATTAGACCAACTTTTATTTTATTTAATTTTTATTACTCCAAATATAATTCCACTATATTCTGTGTTCTGGCTGGCTCCAATTTGAGGCCTGGCTCTTCACTGATCTGGACCTTAGATTGTCAGTGAGGGCCTGATACAAACTCCATTTAAACTAAAAGACTTTGAGTAATTTCAATGGATTTTGCATCATGTCCTCAGAACAGTTATGCAAAGCGGTAGTATTTTGTACTTACTTTGAGAAGGCACAAATGGGGACCAAGGCCCAACACAAGGGACAAACCAGGTCCCTTGTCTGCCCTTTCAGTGTTATCCAGTATGATCAAAGATGAGTGAATACTGCTAGAAAAAAGTCATTAATATTCACTCAAATTTTAAATGTATTTGTTCAGATCATGTTTGTGCCCTTTTGTGTTTGTTTTCTAAGAATATTCTAGCAAACAACATCCCTAGCAAGAACATTCCCAGAAAGCATGCATTTTAAATTCTCATTCCAAGAGATACACTCAAGAGGGCTTTTTAATTAGTAACCATGACTATTTGCACCCATACCCTGATTTTAAGCTTGCTGTGCTCCTTCCCTCAGGGAAATAAAACACAGCACAGGACCCATGGTACACTTCAGATCACCTGAAACACAGGCCAGTCACAATGAGCTCCTCATGCACAAGTTGCTGACCAAGGATTAGTCACAGAAATTATTTAGCAACAAATTGTGACCAATGAATAGATGTAAAGAAACCAGAGACTGTTCAATATATGACAAAATTCGCATAGCACATTATTAATAAGGAACTACTGCCTTGCACTAATGATGTGTTGTATTTATTGACTCCTGCTGCATTCCATTAGCATTACTAAAATAAAAAAAAAAAAAGAACCAGGAGTTGATTTCTATTTCAGTTACTACCTTAGTGAACATCTATTCTATAATGTCCTCTTTTGCTTTGGCTACTGCTGGTCCCCCTTTAATCAAGTCACCTGCCCCAAAATAGTCACAAAAATAGACATATAGAAAATGAATACATGCACATAGTTATGGTTCAATGGATGGCACTCAAAAGGAATGCTATTTTACATTGGCTACTTCTGCATTTTATCCATGTTTCTTCCCTTTTACAGATTATGGTAAATGCAATAGTTGGTTTTAGAGTTCTGAGTCTCCAGAGATCATAAAGGAAAGTGCTTAACACAGAGATCATCTTTTGCAGTTTCAATACAGCCATAAAATTGTTTCATTACCAAGAGAAAGAAAATGTGTGTGTGTGTATGTACACACGCACACACACACACACACAGAAACAACTAGTAGCTTGTCCAGAAAGCAGAAGAAACTAGAGCTATGAACAACAGCAAAACCCAGCATGGACTTACAAGTAATGTTTTCTTATTTTTGATTTTCTAAACAATGGATTTTCCAGCAGGGAATTTCTAGGACTTCTCCCTCCTGTCACTAATACTTGGAAATATTTATGTTGTGAATGACAGGCCAAGGATGGCAGGGAAAAGGATAAACAGGGGCCTCATCTGCCATTCCACGGTGTGAAGCATGTGGTCAAACTACCTAGGGCACCAAAAAGATGTTCTTTAGGGCTTAAGACAGAAGTTACACATAAACTGATTTAAGTCATCAGCAACTTGCTTAAACCTGTAACAGAACAGAAGTTCAGTGCACATAAACCAGTTTCAAAATGGCTGAAACTGGTTTGAGATAAACCTGGTTGAATGTAATATCAGACCTAACTGATTAATTGGGCACAGGTGGTCTTCTCATCGATCCTCCTGTCAGCGGTCACTGTCAACACCAAGAAGTCAATCTGCGGCTCTGGAGTTGGTGCCATTGTGTGGGTTTTGGCTTCTACAACCATGATCCGCACTTCCATGAGAAATGTATTTTGGGACGAGATGGTCTTCATCTTTCTTCTAAAGGTAAGAGTCTTTTCTCTTATAGATTGGCTGATCTCCTCCAAAGGGCTTTAAACAAGTTTCGTTGGGGGATGGGGATGCAGTGGACAACGAGAACCTAGGTTCAGAGAACCATGAGCCACATGATGGATCAGCCCAGGTAAACACTAAGGGGCCCAACAGACATCAGGTTAGCGGGGGTACTAAGGGCACCCATTGCCGGGGCTTAAATGTCTCTACACTAATGCAAGGAGCATGGGGAACAAGCAGGAGGAACTTGCACTCCTGCTTGCAAGCAACAACTTCGACCTGGTTGGGCTAACTGAAACCCGGTGGGACCCTACTCATGATTGGGCGGTTGAAGGTTATAGGTTGCACAAATGGGACAGAATGGGGAAAGAAGTGGGGGGTGTTGCTTTCTATGTTAAGGAGCAATAGACATCTTCTATAATCAAGACGGGATCAGCAGAGGGCCAAACTGAGGTACTGTGGGCTATCATACGAGGGGGTTGAGGTAAAAGGGACTTGGTAGTGGGGGTCTACTATAGTCCGCCACACCAGGAGGATAAGCTAGACTTGGAATTCTTTGGGCAGCTCTCAGAAAGAGATACGGTTGTCATGGGTGACCTAAACTACCTTGACATCTGCTGGGAGGATCAGTCAGCCAGAACTAATCACTCATGTAGGTTCTTAACCTGCATACAGGACCTCCACCTAATGCAGGAGGTTTACAGTCCCACTAGGGGGACCACCTTGCTGGACTTGCTGCTGGCTATGGGGGACAACCTGGTGGGGGATCTGCAGGAACAAGGCAACCTAGGGGATAGTGACCATCGATTGACTGAATTCACTCTCTGGTGACAGGTGGGAAAAGTAACCAGCCGGGCAGAAGTGCTAGACTTCAGAAAGGCTGACTTCAGTATGCTCAGGAGATTAGTTAGTGGGGCATTAAAGCTTAAAAGCATTGACAAAATGGGGGTCCAGGAAGGGTGGTCATTCCTCAAGAAGGCAACCCTTCAGGTGCAGACGGAGGCAATCCCATTGCATAGAAAAGTGGGGAAAGGGGACAAGAAACCCTCCTGGCTAAACAGGGAAATCTAGGAAAGCCTAAGGGCAAAAAAAGGGACATACAGGCTGTGGAAGCAGGGGGTAGCTACCAAGGAGGATTATGCCTCCTTGGCTTGCACTTGCAGGGAATCAGTCAGGAAGGTCAAAGCAGCATTTGAACTCAGACTGGCGACAAAAATTAAGGACAACAAGAAGTCCTTCTTCAGGTATACAGGGAGCAAAAAGGCAGCACAGGGCAGCATAGGACCCCTACAGGATAGACAAGGGCAGTTGGTGACAGATAGGAGGGACAAAGCAGAGCTCTTCAGTGAGTTTTTTGCCTCTGTATTCTTGAAATCAGATCTAGACAAATCTCCCAAATGCATTACTGACAGAAGCAGCAGAAACACACTGGAGGGACTGGATGTGTTTAAATTAGAGGGACCAGATGAGCTCCACCCAAGGATGCTGGAAGCATTAGCCAGTGTCATAGCAGAGCCACTGGCATGACTGTTTAAGCACTTGTGGTGCTCAGGTGAGGTCCCTGAGGACTGGAAAAAGGCCAGTGCGGTTCCTATTTTCAAGAAGGGAAGGAAGGAATAACCAAGTAACTATAGACTGGTTAGTCTCACCTTTATCCTTGGGAAAATCCTTGAAAAAATTTAGGAAGAAAGATAGGAAGAAACCAAATCCAGGTGAACCTGGACAGGTTAGAGAAGTTGGCAGAGAACAATAGGATGCAGTTCAACAAGGACAAATGCACTGTGCTGCACTTAGGGAGAGGGAATCACCAGCACACCTATAGGCTGGGGGATGACCTCATTAGCAGCACAGCAGCATTAAGAGATCTCAGGGTCTTGTCGAGTCCAAGATGAATATGAGTTGTCAAAGTGATGAAGTAATTACCACAGCTAACCGCACTCTGTCATGCATTAGTAGGTGCATCACGAATAAGTCCGGGGAGATGATGCTCCCCCGCTATACAGCGCTGCTCAGGCTGCACCTAAAGTACTGCGTCCAACTCTGGGCATTGCAATTCAAGAAAGATGTGAACAACCTTGAGAGGGTCAAGAGGAAGGCCACTCATATGGTTAGAGGCCTGCAGGGAAGGCCCTATGAGGAAAGGCTGAGGGACCTGGACATTTTCAGCCTCCGTAAGAGAAGGCTAAGGGGGAATCTTGTGACAGTATATAAATTCACGGGGAGGATGGACACCAGGGAATAGAAGATGCTCTGTTTATCAGAAACAATGGCCACAAGCTGATAGAGAGTAGATTTAGGTTGGACATCAGAAAGAGCTTCTTCACGGTAAGGGTCACCAGAATTTGGAATGGGCTCTTCCCTACCTTAGGGGTCTTCAAAAGGAGACTGGACAAGCACTTGGCTGGGGTCATATGACCCCAGCACTTTTTCCTGTTACTGGCAATGGGTCAGACTTGATGATCCTTTGAGGTCCCTTCTGACCCTAGCATCTATGAATTCATGATTGAGCTCAAGCTGGTTTATGCAATATCTGTCTCAGACCCCTTCCTGGTTTAACGTAAAGGAAGTACTCACATCAGGAAGATGTGGAGGATAGATCCATTGGTGCAGGTCATGTAAGTGTGTGTGCATGCACACACTCATGCACGCATTACTCCTTTCCAGCAGGGCAGGAGCATGGTAAGGAGTTAAAAAATCCTTAGTATGATCCTGCTAATTAATTTACACAATTTAAGCAATTGAGTCCATCTACCGAGTTACTTGTAATTACATCACGCTGTTCCTTAGAATAAAAATGGCTAAATCTATATTCTAAAAAATATTAACCCCATCAGCCCAATCACAAATCATTGCATTTAATGTCTCCTTTCTAGCCATTGAATTTTATTAGCATTCATAGGCTGCCCATTAGAGGCACCTTCATTGCTATCCTAAATCACTGCTAATTATGAAACTATTGCAGGCAAAGAGCCCATGTTATTTCATGATGTTTTTGAACAAAATGCTACTCACCCCCTGAAATACATGTCAGAACTGGATGATTTAGCCCATGATTTTGTTTATAGACTTCACCTTTCATTAGTGTTGAAAGCGTTAAGTTGGTTTCCCCTGCTGTTTTCCTATGAGAAAAAAATTAATTTGATACCGAGTCTTCTTCCACCTGCAACTGGCAAGAAAAAAAACAACCCTGCTGTATTGCTCAGACATGACCTGGCCGCAGTCATCCATGCCTTTGCTCCTTCAAGGTTGGATTGCTGCAATGCTTTCTAGCTAGGGAAGACAGAGAGAAAGGCACAGAAAGTGTAGCTGGTCCAGAATGCAGATGTGAATGTACCATGCCGGTGCCCTGCCAACTCCACTGGCTACCTACTCAATGTCAGGTCCAATTTAAGGCTCTGGTCCTCACCCTCCATGTCCTTAGTAGTATGGGGACTGTTTACAATTCCAGGTCAAGCTAAACTGCATACTTAACATACCAAGCAGCTGAACTGGTTATTTGACATCTAGCAACCTGTCCTCAACTCCCAAAGAGTCGCATACAATATTTTTTTCCTCTATACAGTTGCTGTCTGTGCTTAATACATGTTTAGTACGGCATTTCTTAAGTACTTTATTAATGTAACATCTTACTTTTAGAGCTAAGCTTTTGCTAAGCTTTTCATAAATACAGGGAGTATTTCACAGGGCTGAAACCATACAGCTAGAAGAAACAGCTATTTCCCAAAACACAAGTCATTCATAGAATGACACAAGTCATTCTACTATCTTTAATCCCATTCAGACACGCATTAAAACCCTCTCAAACAATACCACGCTGAAGCCAGCACATAAAGTGCCACAACAACATCCGATGAAAAGAAAAGAATTCAATCCTTCTCTGAAGTCTCACCCTGACAATACTGTGAATGAGCATGCTACGGGTGCCAGCACCTAGAAAAAAAGATTATTGAGATGGGCATCAATACACTGCTGGTAGAGGGCATCTGGCTGGGGGACCCCTTTGAAGGAGGAGACTGCTTCCTACAGGACTCAATTCAGATTTCACTTGTTTGGAACTACCTTTTCTCCCAAGAGGTGGCCACGGGTATGCATGTGCACATAAGTGCGCACACAGCATATTCAGGAACGTGGAGGCCCGGTTTGCAGCCACTTTTCAGACCATACCACTGGAGCAGCAGCCGGGGCCTTAAAAGAAGTCCCTGAAACAGGTAAGCAGCAGGGTGACTCCTTTCCCTTCCCCTCTGTGCTACGTGGCACATCCCTTCCCTTTCCCACCTCTTCCACCTCCTGCTTCCACTGTCCTTGCCAACCCCAGCTGAATTGTGGGAAAGGGAGCTCCAGAGCCACTCTTGCCCTGCTCCAGCTGGGCTCTGCTGGGGATAGTAGCAACAGTGGCAGCAGGTGAGTTCCTCTCCCTGCCCATTCCCCTCCTGGGTGTTTCCTGCAAGCTAGGAACCTGAGCCTGCCTCTCCACGCAGCCTGGCTGCAGCAGGGCAGGGGCACCACCCACTTTAGCTGTCTGGGACAATGGCAATAGCAAAAGGGAACGGAGGAGGGATTCTTACCTGATCGGGAGGACTTAGAAGTCCCAGGTTGTTGCTTCTGTGTCACAGTCTGCCCACCACAGGGGAGAAGGGGGAAACGGGGAACAAGGGTGCAGCTACCCTTGCAATGCCAGTAGCTGCTCTTGCCCCTCCTTTTACAAAATCCTGGATCTACTCGGGGACGTACAAGTCTTCCTGACAATGCAGAAAATTTTAATCTTAACCATGACAACACTGAAGTTTCAAGTGTCCTACCTTTAACAGATATACTACGGTGACTGGCAATGCTGTAGGCCAATGATATAGTCAGGACTGTCCTATAATTGAGATATTATAAATTACTGTCTCCCAGGAAACTGGGAGCCAGAACTTCTGGCCTTTGCAATACACTCCATAAATCTTTGGCAATTCACAACCTCCCCTCCAAAAAACCTGCTCCATGCCTTAGTTTACCCGAACGACAAACACAATGCAATTATCTGGCATCAGGAAACAATGTTTATGCTGCAATTTGAGGAGCCCCCAAAAAACAGCTGCTACAGGACCTCTGGAAACAGTCCCACTGAAGTTTGTCAGTGTAACGCAAGATCTCATTATACTTTATTTAGGAAAGTACAGTTACTAATCTACTAGCATCGGCTCTCACTCTGCACTATAACTATTAAAAATTATTTATGATTTATGCAGCAACAAAATATTTTAAACATTTATAATGGGGACTAAACTTGATGGCATGACGGAAGTCCTTTCTGGTCCTGTGTTCCTGTAACTACCATCAGGAATGAACTGTGAAATGGGTACTCTTTCTTAGGCAGTTGTAGAGCTGCAAAGCAATTGCTGAGTCAAAAGAAACGGGGAAAAAGGGAAACAGCCTAAATCACGGGTTTCTTTGAACCAAGGCTATGTAGCAAAAGACAAAGGTAAAATGATTCAATTTTTGGGAGAGTGGCCAAGTGGTAAAATCCTGGCTCCCAAATCCGAATGTGGGACTCTCCATCTGGACCTTTTCACGTGTTGCTGGAATGAATAGATTGAAACCTGTTTGAGCCAGCAACGTTTGACGAAACCAAGGATGGAAAAGCATCTTTTATTGCCCCCTTCCCGTCTTCTGTGCTGAAACTGATGGTTCTTTAACAATGGAAAAGTGGATCCAAACCATCTCTGGTTTTGATTTTGTAAAACTAAAACTTGCCTTCCTCCACGTCCTTTTAAATACTGGATCATCTGTCAATATTCCCACTAGAAATGCCAAGTAATCTTTAGATTACAACCCTTTCTTCACACCAACCAAAAAGAACAACACAGTTTATTAAGTGTCCTCTGCCTCCTTTCCTCAAGACTAGCTCATAAGCAGACACAAAATAAGCAGCCAACATAAGACCTATTCTTTGGGAGCTTATTTATGACTTTATGTAAGCTTTGAAATTTGTAGTCCAGCCCTGATTTTCTCTTTTCTATAGCAGGGGACTATAAGGGAACACATCCTCTGGCCTGATCTTCTATTCTTGCAGTTTTGGAGCCAGGAATATCATCAGGTTGTATCCAGGAGGAATGCAGCCAAACGGATTGGACACCTCTTATTTATACACATGAAAAATAAGTAGATTCAAAAATCATTTCCGAATCTGTATATGTTCAGGGCGAACAATAAATACTAAAAGGAAAGGTGGTATTTATTCAGTGAATAAAGAACTTTAAATCAAAAGTCGGTGGTAACATATTTGCATTGACTCTATGCTGTATAAGCTCAAGAAGGCTATTTAGTATGATATCCAATAAATAACGATTACTTATTACTTCTGTAATCCCTTCATCCCTTATGGCTGAGGTTGCTTCTCAAACACCCAGCCATACCTTATAACCATGTCAAATGTGCTGAAGCTCTCCTTTACAGTTTTACAATGCATTAAAGTAAGGAATGGAAGCCCATACAAAACAACAGGCTGGCACCATTCTTTTTAAATGTAATTTCCTTTAGTTTCTGCGGAGACACTGTACTGTTCTTATCCTGGTCCCTAGTTACCCCTTTAGCAAATGTAACGCTTTTATGAAAGGGAGGGGAGGGAAAACCCCCCAAACACACCACAAACAAGGGGAGACAGAGCAGGGAAGTAAGTGATATTATATTTAGCAGTCTGATTTTATTCTTTCTTTGCTTGTGGGAAAATACCACGCAGTGGCTTCCGAAAATTAATTGAATAAGGAGCCGTGTAAATTCCAGCTGTTGCCCATGTGACTAGTCCTGCTGGGAGGTAAAAAAAAAAATAAAAAAAAAAATGCTTTCCCAGGACCTGGTTTGATTCCTAGAGTTAGAGAGAATCCCCACGTATGTACCTACAGTATGGCAACATAAGGTAGAATAAATTAAATTCTGCAATGCACCTGTGAATAACTATCCCTTGCCTTCCTACAGTGGTGTTTCGGCACTACAGAAACCACAGCTGTCACAGTAAAGGTATTTATTAAGCATTTTGCCTGCTTCCTGTGCTTGCATTTGGCAATAAAGCAATATTGCCAGCTGAATACCGCTGTTTAAAGCTGTGGTTCCTAGTCACTTGGAGCATCTCTGTACCAGATTAAAGACTGCAACTGGAGCTCATTAAGGCCCCTAGCAAATGCTCATTTTAATGGGATCTGATCCCCTGACACATTGCTAAGGACTTTGTGTTGCATTGGTCAGATCTCAACCACCTCTTATTTAACTGAGCATGCTCTACCCTGTGATTTGAGAATAAGCCTTGCAATTGTAGCAGCTCCACAGTGCATAACTAAAACGAAGTGGACAGTCCTGGCAAGGTACGGGTCAATATAGGTTGTCTCTACGCTTACAGAAACAATGTATAATACCACACAGGCCAATGGCAGGGACCCTTTTAGATCAATATTTTCAAGTGATAGCTGCTTCAGCTCTTTGCATATCCATCTTGAAGTGGAAAGCTTCTTGGAAAGAGCTGGGCACCCCACTGCCTGAAAATCAAGCCCCTTTGACTAGGGACACAAGTTACATATAAACTGGTTTAAGTGATCAGAAACTGGTTTAAACCTATAACAGCACAGACGTTCAGTGCACATAAACCGGTTTCAAAATGGCTGAAACTGGTTTAAGATAAACCTGATTGAATGTAGTATTGGACTTAACTGATTTGGGTCAAACTGGTTTATGAAACTTCTGTCCCAGATCCCTTCCTGGTTCAAGTTAAATCAGATTTCCCCAGCATCCCAGCATGCCTTCCAGCACTGGGCTGGGCTGTCTGCTCCAGCAGAGAAGGGTTGGGGGAGGAAAGGCAGGGACTGTCTCCCCCACCGGGCAAACCCCAGCTGTGGTCTGGCGCCAGGGAGGGGGATTAAACTTCCCTTCCCCTAAGTGCAGAGCTGCCCTGCCCTGCTGAAAACTTACTGCTGGCTATGACTGTGGACTACACATCCCAGAGGCACCTAGAAGCAGAAAGAGGAAGCA
>NW_005841853.1:635516-649176 GCF_000455745.1 Alligator sinensis
TGAGCAACCTTGCAGAGTCCTGCTGCTGTAATTCTGGACTGCAAATCCCAGAGACCTCGGGGGCAGTAGGGAGAAGAAGCGAATATACAGCCCATGATGGCTACATGCCAGAGTCATGCTCTAGCACCCCCCAGCTTCTGGCCTGAGCCACTGCAGGCATGTGTCTGTGTTTCCTGAATCAAAAGTGGATGCCTGTCCAGTTGTTTCGCAGTTTAATCTCTGCAGTTTAGACTAACCTGCAAAGTCTGAATCGATTCAGCCTTGGGCTTTTTGACTGTCTGTACTTAGCCTTTAAGGGGTCCCTTGTTGCGCCCCAAAATTACTAGTCATGGCCTTGAAAATCATAGCCATTAAGTACATATTGATGTATTGCTAAATACGACCAAGGGGATTTTTACAATGATTTTTAAATGATGGAAGTCTTTTCCTGTCACATTCACTGGCCACTAGTACAATTTAATTTGATTTTAAACTGTAGTGCTTGATGAAATGTCCTGTACTTTAGTTCAGTGGAGTCAAGACACAATAAATGGATTTTTAATGGATAAGAGTTCAATTCCTGTGGCAGCAGAGGCCAACGAGGGAAAAAGACACAATGTACAAATGATGCACTCCATGCTGACTTTCGACCTGAACTATTTCATGTCAGGTATAAAAATGAAATATTAGGGGGAGGAAGGGGGGATAGAGGGGGAGAACGCTGAGTGGCAGTTATGCTACCAGTGAAACAGCATACAAATCATTGGGAAACAAAGGCCGTCTTGCAGCTTGAACACGGTACAACCAAAATGACATGCCATGCAACTTCTGAAGTCACAGAATTTTACCTAGGCTGTGCAAGATATTTCCTGATACGCAGGCTAATTTCTATTGAATAATACTGAGTTCCTGCAACCACTTCCCTCCTCTAAAGGGCAAAGTAAACAGCATGCAGACTTCATTTAAAAGGAGGTTTGACTTTGATTTCCACCACACTCCCACTGCACTGGCTAAACCATAGCTTGGTTAAGATGCAGAAGAAAGCAGAGTGATGCTTCTCCACCTTGCTTTAACCACTTCTTATTTTTCCGTAAGCACATTATCACTCCATTTTTTTTTTGTCTCTTGACTTTACTGAGAAACATGCCCCGTGGTATTGAGTTCAGTTGGGCACTAGGGAAAACAACAGCAATATTAACTTCTAAACTGGGGTGAAGAAATCTTTAGTAAAATATATGCAAATAATACCATAATGTTAAGTACTTCTAGTCACTTGAAAATTAATTCACCATTCAGAACGCATGCCAAAAGGGGACCGAGGAAACCTTGTCAAGATATATATATAAAAAAAAAAGAGACCAGATTTATCAGGGTCTGACTAAGCTGCATTATTTTTCTGAATGAAACAAAGATTGATAATTAAACGTATGCATATATGACATCTAAGGCTTCAAAAGACCTCTAAGGAGTGCTGTTGGGGACTTCACACATTGTGAAAGGTTTCCCCACTGCTCATTATACTACTGTACTTCCCCTGGTATCATCATAACCGACTTAGTCTGCACAGTATTGTATCAAGTACACAACTTGGCTCCTATTAGCAGATAACCAGATCCCACCTCATCATTTTAAATGGTTTCAGGCTAGAAAATGACATTTTCAGTTTCTCTTGAGATGAACGCATCAACTTGGAAAGGCTCCCCTTATCAATGCCTGCATTTCAAATGTTTCCATACTGACTTATCCTTCTTAGACGCATGAGGTACATTTGTCTCTGAGCAATGTCTAGCAAGAGATTCAGTGGTGTTTTCAGTCCTTGCATAGCACTCGTCAGAGTAATTAATGACAGTCTTATCAATTGTGAGTCTGGCCTGCCAATCTTCCTAATGCTATGTGATACCACCCCTGCTTTTGATTCCATCGAGTCTAAGTGGCACTCTTAAAGATCGTTTGGAGTCATCGTCCAGCATAGCAGTGTTACAGTTAATTGGTGCCTTTTATACCCTTCAAACAAGGTTAATTTGTTCTCAGCAAATAGGAAAGACCATGTTTGGACTCTCAGAATAGACAGAATCTGGGGTTCTAGTTTGGGCCCTAATATTTTGATTTACATGGTTGCATTGTTAGACACAATTGTGTCATTTTTCTCTACCATGTGTACCGATGGTATTAACACTGCTTTTCATTTAAACCTTTTGATGGGGGACTGAATTTGCTGCTGTCAGGGTGCATCATGGATATTAGATCTGGAATGAGCTATAACTTTCTGCAATTGAACATTCATAAACAAAGACATTTACCTGATCCTGTCATTACCCACATTTCCTCGACACAGTTCCTTAACACACGGCTCCTTGACTAGTCAAGATCTTGCTGATTTGCAAGTTCCTATGAATACGTCCCAGTGCTGCTGCTTCTCTTTGTTACTACATAGACCTATTTTTATTGCTTGCTTATGACTTTTTGAAAATTTGCCTGGGGCCAAGACAACTTTAACCTTAAAACCTGCCTTCCCTTCCTCGGCTGTTAGTAATGACTTATTTCTGCTAGATTCCAGTTTATCCATACAGGTAACAGATAACAATGTTTTCTATTTTCCAGCTGATCAATTTGCATCTTGCATTGTGTGTTTTATAACAACAGATCCCTATTGCACAAAGGATCGATTTCAAACCCAACCCTTAACTGAAAATTAGTCACAATTATCTTATACCATCATGAAATAATCGGGTCATCTCTCTTCCATAACGAACTGTGATTTGGGAGTTGTGGCTTTTATGATCAATGAGGACCTAAACAGCTCCACATTATCAGGGTCAACACTTTTATTGCTCTCTCTTTCTTCCCTCACTACAGAAATTATGGAAACCAATATAACGCAGCAACAGTTTCACCACAATCGCTGTCACAGCTTATGATGCACACTAACTTCCCACAGATAGGGAAGTGAGGCATTCTAAGGAATGTGAAAGATCCCGTCTTATTTTTCGTGGATATGTTGCTGTCTTCAGAACTGGTCAGTAGATTCCAGCCAATGGGACTTTCAACCTGACTTTGATACTTTTGATTTTATTATTCCAAGACTTCTTTTCAATGCTTCCAGTTTAAATCTAGATCTGCCTAGGAAAATGAAACAGTCTAAAATAGGCAGCACTGTGTGCAAAATAACAGACCCAGAGCAATGGACTGGGGGCGGGGGGAGGAGGGGGCTTTGATTCTGCTCTGTCTTGCACTTTTTGTCATTTATACTTCTGCAAAGTGAAATCATTCCAATTTTGTAGTACTTTGAGAGAAGTGCAACTGAACAAGGGGGAAAGCATAGGCCAGATAAGGCCCCAGGCCTGTAACTTCTATATTTAAGCCCCAGAAGTTAGAATACATCTGCTTTCACATCCACATGGTTTTTATGATGTGAAAAAGCTATGCTCTGTTTTTAGCTGTTTAAGGAGGACACTGAAAAAAATTCCACCTTTCAAACAGATCTGGAGTTTTCCACTGTTTGTAATATGTCTTCTGAAGCATAAAAATACCTCCCGCCCCATTCTGCCACACCAGCCTTTCTCCCCTCCTTTTTCACTTGGCAAGTATTGATTTATTTTCCAGTTTTCTCAATGGAACTGCAATTGATGAGTTTTACTGTCTAACTAAATCCATCTTATAAAGTAGTAAGGCCAAGCTATGAAACAAATTCAGAGTTGGGGTTTGGATGAATCTTAGCTAGAATTCTATAACCAGATCATTGGACTAGAAAACTCAGAAGAATGGGTTTTCTTCAAAGTGATTCAACCAGGACAAAAATAAAAACAGAAAAACTCAACATACATCCAGATCAGTCTCTAGGTTCTTGAAGTATTTCAAAGCCTTTAAGGAAGGTGTGTGATCATCAATTCCTACACAGCACATCACTTGTACTGGAAGAGGAATTTGGTGCCAAACCTTTTAAATGACTCTGATAATTGTACCCTGTGCCACATAATGTCAAACTTCTTGGGGAAAAACATAATTGTCTTCTTACAAAAACCCATGGATTGGAATACCTCTGAACTTTGGATATGAGTTTGAACTTGAGTCTTGGGCTCCTGCTACGTGTTACATTTATTTGTGAAGTTAACAGGTTAATTGCACAATAAATGTAAGCTACACATGCAAAACAATTATTGTACAATAAAATGGCTAACCGGACACAAAGATGTTCCTTGAAAAATATTGCTAGAGCATTTTTGTAGCTGGTTTCTATCAAGCTTTAATCTGAACATGTGATATGTTATGGATTGGCTCATAGGTTTTGCTGGGTCCTCCCGCATCCCAAGGTGCACTGCTCCTGCCCCTACCTCAAAGGCCACCTATCTACCAATGCTGACAATCAGTGAGTTGCAAAGTTCTCCCAGCAGGGGGAGGTGAGGGGCTCTGGCCACTGGGAACCTGGCAACCCCCAAGCTCAGCAGCCTTTCCTGCTTTGTGGGGCTGCACAGCAAGATACTTCCAAGTAACTTGGTCATGGGGAGCTGGGAGGATCGTGTTTTTTAGATGTCCCAGAGCAAAGGGAACCTGGTATGGGGAAGAGTCTCCTGGATCCCAGGTCTTCCAGAAATTGCATATGCAGCTGCATGGTCCTCGGGCCAGCTAAGATGATTGTTGGACCTAGCGTCAGACTGTCCTGGGTCTCAAACCCACCCTTGACCTGTCCAGGGCCAGGTCTGATAATTGTCTGATTGTCAGACATGGCTTTGGACAGCAGGGTCTCAGACCTGCTAGGACGTGGAGGGAGCCCTGGGTCTGGGATAGAACTGCCTCCTGTCCAATCTACAGGATTGGGTTGGGGAAGCCCTGCAATAGGGTGATTGGGATGGGAGGGATTTTAGGCCCCGTCCCAAACATTGCATTACCTGCCGTGCATGTCTGATCCCAATTGCGCCATTGTTTTAATGTCTGCCACAGGCCTTGGAGCCATTTCAAGTATGTGTCCCATTTCGTGTTTGTCAAGCATCACCAGTGTAACTGTCACAAGATATTAGTGTGTACTAATAAGAGATAGCACATTTAGGGAATCTGATGTTCTCAGTTGACAATACATTGATTAGAACATGCTGCAGGGTTTGGGTTAGCCCAAAGTAGGAAGGATACCATTTCTCTGGAGATATGAGACTGGGCAAAATCACAAGGATAAGATGAGATGAAAGGCAAGGCTGAAGTTTGGCACATTCTCAGCTCTGTGCAGATCTCTCTTTGCTACCTGAAAAGTAGAAAGAGGGGGAAATACTCTCCACTACCACCTAGGACAGGCCAGGCAAGAGCAGCTCTATACTTTGTACCCATAGCTCCTGTTTTATGGGGTGGAGAGAGGCATATAGCAGTTCTCTTGCTATACGCTCCAGTAATCTCCAGGTGGTGTACGTCTAGGTCATGTATCACCCCAGCTGCTTTAACCCATATGCCTGAGGTCATGGAGATAATCAGGCAGCTGCAACTAGCTCTCTAAACCAGAGGCATAACAATGTGGCTGGCCACCTGAGATACCTGCCATACACAGGGCAGCCTCTGGTTGTCATTGCACCAGGTAATCTTACTTTCCAATACACAGTAGAGACCTTTTGATGGAAAGAGTTTGAGAAAGCCTGATGAATAATTAAAAATGATAAGAAAAGTTGAAAAGGATGGGAGGGAGGGAGAATAACAAGTGATGTCCTTAAAATGAAGAGTAAGCAGGGAAGCCAAGAGGAATTATCCCCTCCAAAGGGCACTAAACATAGAGAATAAATTGCTCGGGAAGCAACCGAGTGCACTGGACGCAACCGAAAGATAGATATGTTCATGGAAAGGGAAATGAGGACAGGCACTGAATGGTCAGATATGAGGTCCAGAAGCTTAAATGTTTGACATAATGGCAACAGACATGTTTTAACAACACCGTTTCAATCACATTAGATGAAAGGCCTGATTTTACAAAACATTACTAGTGATGTAGTGTTCACCATGGTGGGTAGGCCAAGGGAAACCGCATTTTTTTCAGCCAAAATTGAACGGTTCATCAGAAATCAGACAGCGGAGTGCTGGGTGGCTTAAGTGATAATGGGATATAAATCCTTTTGTTTTTGGTTCAGTGCTGCGTTGACTGAATTGGATGGCTCAAAGGCCCATGAAAGGAACTCTTTCTTTGGGCCCTGCTCCTGCGATTCGGTCTCACTCCAGGAGGGGCGAGAGTAGACCCACACAGGCCAGACTGCTCCCTGCATTTTTTTGCAGCCTGCCAATTATCATCTCTACCTTTTGTGCCCGTACACTACAGCACTGTGGTAGAGACATGCACCAGTCCTATCACAAATCACCACTGTGTGGGAGTGGTGAGGTTTGCTTCCAGTCATCAAAACAAGCACTTTCCCCAGCACTCAATATCTAAAGGGAAAGATTATAAAGCAATTTAAAAACAATACTGCTTTTTCACATTGCACAGCTCTACTCAGGCCTAAACTCAGAAGCAAGTAATTCTTGAATATATATTTAAGCATCTCTCATGGTGCCATCTGCTCTCATGTTTTGCTTTATTCCTTAATGTCTCCAGTCCCACGTGAAGCAGCACACATGCACATCCAGACCTGGCTTGTTAAATGGGAAAATATCTGTAAATGCTACAACAGGTTTCAATGTCTACCTGTTACCATTACCTGGGATAAACGTCTCTTATCATGGCATCAGAAATACAGAAATAGAGATTGTTGCCACTAAAGTTTTACCAAACCAGAAATATGAACACAAGGACATTTTTCAGCTGTCTAAGGTTCAAGTCAAGAGAGACACACACGTTTAACATCTTCATTGCCAAAATATTTTAATTTCTCTCAACCTTCAGATTTTGGGGACACACACTATCACCCCAAACCTCCACTGCTTGGTAGTGCACTCATTTCACCACTGGCTCCTCTACTAAGCCAGTACGTCTACTTCTTAGTATTGCAGGCTGAAACAGTCCAATTGTATCCCCTTCAAATATTTGGGAGGAATAGGGCGACATCAAATTTGCATCCAATTTGAATCTGGGAAAAAAGAGACCAATGTGGGAAGTGGGGACTATGTTATGCTTCTGGCCTAGAGTAATTCAAAACCTTGCTAGCAATAGCTCTTCTCTTGAAAAAATAAAATCTTGTGCAATCAGCTTCAAAACTCTGAATCTCAACGCCTACTGTAAACCATTATTTCATCTCTAGTCCTGGCACCAAATTGCAGAAGGTGGCTGAGTTGGATTTCCCATGTCCAGGCAGTACATGGAGAAAGTCGGCGAAATAAGCCTTGTGCTTATGTGGTTTATTTTTTTTTTCCAGCTAGTGGGGGGATGTAGGCAGTTTTGTCTTATGGACAGTGAAATGCCCACTTTCAGTCTATTAGCAGGAAAGTGAGGGATGGGGAGAGTGTGAATGGGAAGGCCAATAAAACAAACCAAGCCAATCTGATCTGGGGTGCCTAGAGTCTTTCAAGTCCCAAAGTCACTCTGCACCTTCCTGCATGACAGGATTGAGTATTTTAGCCACATTGCCAACAAAATGACATGTCTACATACAAAAAAAGAGCATGCTTTGAAATGCTATAATTTCCTCCAAGTGTCTCCAGGTAAGTGTACTGCGGAGTTACTGTAGTGAGAACTGTGACTGATGACACAGTATTCTTCTAGCACAACTTCTGCCAACACTTTACTGAGATTAGAAGGTTGTTGGCAAGGAATTTATGGAGGAATTGCTTTCTGGAGTCATCTTGAATTAATAAATAATAGGTGGCTTTCTAAGATAGCTGTTTTATAGCAGTTTACAGCTGGATGAAAACCAGCACTAAGGGCCAATTTATTTACCATTAGTTTCTCTCCCCCCCTTTTTTATTTCGTCTAACAGACAATTTCAGAATACTAGGAAAGCCTCCTTAATTTGCCTCTGTATTGTGTAAAGCAGATGCCCTTGCTTACCAAACTGATTAGTAAGTGGTTGATATTATTCCAGTGGTCATCATCATTATTACAGAAAATGCTGATTGAGGCTGTAAAGCCAGGGTGTTTGGGAAAAACCTCTGGGATGAAAGACTGGCTGACTCAGAAGTGATACAGGTTTGCAACCGCACTTTGACAGAGAACATGATTTCTATAAAAGGATTCCAAATATTAAGCAGTGTTTTGTCATTTTAAATAAGAATGCGTCTTATGGAGAGAAGTGTGATGTAGACTCATAAAATCATGGAATCAGCCTAATCGGGCTGGAAGGGACCTCCAGAGGTCATCTAGTCCACCCCCCTGCAAGAGGCAGAATCATCCCTATCCAAACCATCCTTTATAAATCCATAATCTAACCTCAATAAACTATCAACCCTGACACAACACAAGACATAACTCCTTAGGCTGCCACAGGTAAAGCAGGGGGGGCCACCACAGCCAACATTTTGCTTCTGTAAAAGGTTGTTAATATACACTCAAACGATCCCAAATAGAGGGCTGCACCTCCTTACTACAGAGGAAGGCAAGCCCCTACAGTCCATACTAATCTGACCATGGGGTAAAATTCCTTTCTGACCCCAAATATAGTGATTGGTCTGACCCGGGGTGGGCACAAGACTCTCTAGCTGGGAACCTCTGGGTTTAAGTAGCAGGAGCACTGCACATCCAGCTCAACATCCCCAGCCTTGGCTGCGGCCAACACCCAATGCCTCAGAGGAAATGAAACACTGCACTGGACCAGCACTCAAGAGAACAGTGTCCTAGTCCACACTCTACCTTGCCAGACTATTCTGTCTTACCCGCTGCCATTTATAATTTTAAGGACAAATTTTGTGTATTTTTACACCCAAAACAAAGGGATGATGGGACTGGGGTCTCAAGTCTAGTCCACCCCCCTGCAAGAGGCAGAATCATCCCTATCCAAACCATCCTTTATAAATCCATAATCTAACCTCAATAAACTATCAACCCTGACACAACACAAGACATAACTCCTTAGGCTGCCACAGGTAAAGCAGGGGGGGCCACCACAGCCAACATTTTGCTTCTGTAAAAGGTTGTTAATATACACTCAAACGATCCCAAATAGAGGGCTGCACCTCCTTACTACAGAGGAAGGCAAGCCCCTACAGTCCATACTAATCTGACCATGGGGTAAAATTCCTTTCTGACCCCAAATATAGTGATTGGTCTGACCCGGGGTGGGCACAAGACTCTCTAGCTGGGAACCTCTGGGTTTAAGTAGCAGGAGCACTGCACATCCAGCTCAACATCCCCAGCCTTGGCTGCGGCCAACACCCAATGCCTCAGAGGAAATGAAACACTGCACTGGACCAGCACTCAAGAGAACAGTGTCCTAGTCCACACTCTACCTTGCCAGACTATTCTGTCTTACCCGCTGCCATTTATAATTTTAAGGACAAATTTTGTGTATTTTTACACCCAAAACAAAGGGATGATGGGACTGGGGTCTCAAGTGGTATACTACTGCTTTCTGAGATCTATTTGTTACAAATAGTCTGGCAGTGATAGAAAAAAAAATTCAAAGGTCTTGGATATTATGAGTAGCTCCAAAACGTTTTGGGCAGTTTCACAGAATCGCAGAGATACACGGCTGGAAGGGACCTAGGGAGGTGATCTAGTCCAGAGTTTCCCAACCACCGGGTCGTGGCACGAGACCCCTGCTCAGACCCCCATCTGTCTGTCTGGGCGAGCGGCTTCCAGGGTCACAGCTGAGCTTACGGGGTTAAAGCTGGGCAGTGGGGAAACCCCGGGAGGGAGGCAGCTGACTTCACATGCCCCATCCTGCTCCCACTGGGCTGTAGTAAAGAAAAGGTTGGGAACCACTGATTTAGTACAACTCCCTGCCAGGAACATCCCTATCCAAACCATACTATCTAACCTCCTAGCAAAACTACAGTCAACCCAGACACAACACACAACATGACACCCTAATCTGTTGCAGGGTGAAGTAGGGGATACTGAACCTAGTCAAAGCTTGTCTTCGAGTCATCACCTGCCTCCTTGGTTGCTTATGGCATAACTTCCTGTTTGGTATCTGATGGCTTTTCAGCTCAATTAGAGTATAATTTAAACAGCTACACATATTTGTGCCTTAAGAGTTTTGACCTACTATTTCTACCCTGATAAAAATATTGTAATAAAATGGCTGGTGGGGATCACTCATAAATATTCATATTTATTCATATTCATTCATATATTTTTTAAAGCTCTTTAAATGATTCAGAATCCAGTTGGGCATACAGCTATTAGTCTATGATCTGTATTCATGCTGCTTCTAACACACCAAGCATTAATTATCACATACTAGAACACTGCCCTCTACTAGGTGGACTCACGACTCCTCAACTGGGGATCCACTAACGAGGGATTTTTTTTAGCTCAAGTGCTAATAGCTTCTGGAGCAGAGGCATCCAAAGCCTGTCAGAGTGCAGATCCAATGGCCACGGTGTAAAACAGAGTGACAATCACCATGTCTCCAGAAAACTACAGATTTGTTACAATATATTAGAGCATTTGACTGTTGCCGAACAAAACATTACAGTTTTCCACAGTATTTTAAGACATTAGCGTAGAGGATAAATATAGCTTCTTAAAATGTTTTCATCTTCTGTTGCATAGATGATGTAATGATACAGACATGCACATTAAAAGCTCTTGTTAATCACCAATTCAGTCAAGCTTGATCTGACTGCTGCCAATTCCCTTCTCTCTTCTAGACACTTGCATGGCCTGATGTGACTAACATGATGTTCGAACAGCTGAATAAATGTTACAAAACCCCCTGATGAAGCCCCGTGGAAATATGAGAGAGCCGGGAAGAGGCTACAGTTTGCAAGTGCAAGGTCTGTGCTGTTGGTGCTGGAATGACAGCAGACCTAGAGGACTGGCATCAAAAAACACTGTACAGCCACTAACTAGGTTCTTATGCTAGATCTGAGCAGGCCAAGCAAGGGAATAGCGCAGCACAAAAATACTTCCAAACCTGTAAAGAGATTCTGAATCACGATAGAAGATTTTAATATGCCTGTTTTCTTTCAAAAAGGCTAATTAGTTTGGCCCCAACTTTAGACACACATGCTATTCTTTTCTTTTTCTTCCCGCTGGAAAGCACATGATCAGTACAAATAATCCTCTCTCACAATAATAAAAGGCATCTGATCCCATCTCTTATATTAGAAATGAATCCAAGACCCAGATTCTAAACCCCTCTTGACCTTTATGGATGTCTGACATACAAACTCAGATCCGAGTCCAATATTTGCAACCAAATCTCCAGTGTCCAAAGAGCAATCATCTCAGCATAATTATAAAGATGTTAGCATGCTTCAGGCGCATGAGTGCTGCCATCATGGTATCATGGATTTTAAAGCAGATATTCCCTACAATAGTAAGGTTATAACTAAGGTAGCATTTTTCATCTTAACGTTTTAAAATGCTTCACACATTCTAGCAACACAAATATTGACCCCGTTTTTCAGATAGGTCAAAGGAACATGTGATATGGCCCTCTGATACCTGAGATAAGCTTGCCTGAGTGGGCAAGCAACTTATCTCAGGTATCAGAGGGCCATATCACATGTTACACGTAGCATGTGTTAATGCACTTAAAACATGAGTAGCCCCGAGTTTAAGCAATAAAATATGTGCCAAGTGTCGTTGTATCATAGCAAAGTTACTTTTTTGTGCAAAAAGCATCTCCAGATCATATTAAGTAATGTGTTTAGTGTCATTGGGTGTTATCAGTGTCATCATTGCTGCTGTGCTTGTCCAGTTTTGTTAATGTGTTGTTAGTGTTGAAGTCTCAAGAACTGTGGTGCCTACACAAATCGCAGCCACGAGATCCCAACAATCAATCTTGTTTAAAGGACATCCACAGCTTCAGTTCAGTGGCAAAAATTCGGCCAAGTTTACTGTCTACAAGCACAGCCCTAACATATTTTGGCCTAACAAGTATATCAGACCAGGAGTTAAGGCATTTGTACCTGCGACATGGTAGTTGGCACAACACCACGCAGACTCTGCTAGGCTGCTACAAAGTTCCCATACTTTCCAACTCTTCTTTTATACATTTATCAAGACAAATTACATATTGCATCCCATTTGTATCTTGAATGTCTCCAAGACCATGGGCTTATTTCGCATCCTGACCTGGGTGTTCCTCTTCTAGTCTTCTCATACAGGCACTAGACTATCCTACCCCTTGTATCATCTCCTCCCTCCCATTTTCTGGCAGGAGTGCCCATCTGGCTCACATGCCAAGTTTCGCTTATGTAGGGAGTTCGTACGTTGGTCAGGTTTGCTGGCCAGGCCTACACTGGCCAATGCTTTAGCAAAGCCTTTGTGTGAGCAGTATATTTTGATCAATGTTACAGCAAGGCCTACATTCAGCTTTCACTGGATGGCTCCACAGAGAAGATACAAGCTATTTGCAGTCCTCGCTCGGCTGTGACATCGCCCCTCTGCTGTACTAAGCCCCAAGATGGGACAAGGAAAGCTACACGTGTCAGAAAGAAGGATCCTGGATCTTTCCCTTGTCAAGTTTCTCCAGGATCAAGTTGAAAGCCAGGAGCCTGCAGCTACGGAGAGACCCAAGGCAGACACCAACCATCAGCACAGTAAATATTACATGCAACTGGTCAGAACAGATTCTAATTTAAAAACTATACAGATTTAAGGTGTACTACCTGTCCTGGGTGACAAGGTCCAGAGTTAAACTCAAGAACACCTGGTGATTAGGTTCTTCTACTTGAATCACCAGACCAAACTCCTTTGTAATGTGTGTGCAAGGGAACTGCATGATCAGCAGCACTGCTACTCCTAGTCCATTCATATTACAGCAGCCGATCAGAAGATCTGTTTGCTCGTGGCGCATCCCAGCATAAGACTATTGGACAGGGCAGTTTCTGTAGGCTGATCGCTGCGATAAGCTGGCGATGGGAGAAGATCAGGGGGTAATGGCACTGTTTTACAGTTATCTTCAGTGCTATGGCAAAGTAGGTGCTGACTTGCTTGTGAGCTGCAGCATAAGTGAACAATGGCTTCCTTTTGCAGCTCTGGTCTTCTTTCTCTAAAGCATCCTCAGAGCTACTGCTGAATGCCACTTTTGAGCTATAGTGTTTTCTGTATGCAGGTGTCCATATTTTATAGCTGTCTCATTTGATTAAAACACTGTTTAAGTTGGAAAAGGCTATGGATAAGCTACCTCTTTATAGCCAAATGTGGCTAAAACTGAGGTAATACTGACAGGTGAAGGAAACAAGCACAAAATGTGGCCAGGATGGTCTCTTACTTCTTTTCAGTTATTGCTAGAGCCCTTAATCCACTGTTAAATCTCAGCAGCTGTTTGGCAATCGTCTGACAGCAGCAACCAGAGATGTTGTTTATGAAAGAGGTCCTCAAACTTTAATTCATTCTTCCTCAGTCCAAGACAGCCCGATTCGATTTCAAAGTACACCAAAATCTCTCCTGAGCATAATTTCTTCCATTAAATACTTATTAGGGCAGGATTTTAACCTGGGTCTCCTAAATCCAGGGCAGTGGTTGGACCACTGGGCAATAAATTCATTCCCTTCAACCTCGGGAACATTTGATTATTTATACAACGCCAACCACAGTGACTTAGCTGCAGGATATTTCAGCCTCTTCTCTATCTGATTTGGAACAGCTTCAGCCGGAACTTCAGAGGGA
>NW_005841853.1:649207-697105 GCF_000455745.1 Alligator sinensis
CATTCAGAGGGAGACACTCCCCAGAACAGAGTTAGAGCAGGGGTGGGCAAAATATGGCCCATGGGCTGGATCTGGCATCCCAAGGGATTTTGTCTGGCCCGTGGTGGGTCCCTTGGCTCCATTCAGCCCAGGTGCAAAGGGCAGCCCAGGCCATGGCATGTACAACCAGTCCTGCTGCCCCCAGGCACACAATGCGATTGGGGTGGCATGGCAGCTGGACTCCACTTCCCAGCAGCCCCTGCAGTGGTGGCTCCTTCTGGCCACTGCTGTCAGTCTCTGTCATCGCCACTGGACCCAGCCCCATGGCCTGGGCACATTGCACCCACCACTGGGGGTGTTGGACAGAGTGGGTGGTGGGGTTTCCAGGGAGCCCAACTTGGGATAAGGTGCAGTTGGCAGGTGGGTGCTGACTCAGCCCGGCATGGGGGGCGGGTTGTGACCTGGCCCGCAACAGCTTACCAAAACTCCCTAAGTGGCCCTCTGGCCCAAATAATAGCCCACCTTTGCATTAGAGTGTTTTTCAGGACGTTCTGCTGAGATGTGGGATAGCACACAATTCTTCTCCATCTATTCCAGGCACAGGAAACCTCTCTCAACAAAAGCTTAATCAAAACTGATACCATTCCTGTAAAACATTTTGATTTTGAGAAACAGGCATTTTCCAATTGAAAACCCATTTGAAAAGTTCCTGACCAGCTCTTACTATACTGTGCGGGCTTTTACTGCTCAGACTTAAAGACTGCCTTGCATTTGAAAGCTCATCTAATTATATCCCAATTATGCAGTTGATCCTGTCCTTGCCTCTCGCATAATTCCCAAACCATCCTGGCTATAACATCGCTCTAACTCTACAATTCTGCTAATCAATCTGGATACGTACTTAACGCTAAGCAAAGTACATATCATCCTCATTTTTGCTTAATAGTACTGTCCACTTAAATAGTACTGTTTACTTAAACTGATATAGCCTATTAATTTTATTTATTTTGTTTAGAAAATTAAATCCAAAGGAAGAATATTATGCCCGTATATTTTATTCATTAAGTGAAGAAGCATAAATATATTCCTTGAAATAGTTTCTCCATCAGGTTTTAAGTGCGTAGTTTGGGTATGCTGGATCGTGTAATCATGTGACAAAATCATATGTGAACAATAGCTGGGGAACGTTTCTATTTGCTACATATATCGGTGTTGCTTGAAGTTAGCAGCACTAATTCCTGAGCTTTAAAATGACAACTAGATTAAAAAAAAGCAGTTTAAATAAAAATCTGACACTTGTTCTCTCCCTGTCCATGCTGTCTACCTGCTTACAGGCTTTTTTTTTTTTGCCTGCATCAACATACATTACCTACAAAACCGCTCAGAAATGTTTACATATAAACCTATATCATGTGTCTTAGCAACTGAGATGCTATCCCTCTGTCTTAAAGCTGTAACAGAGGCCAGTTTATGAATAGTCTTCCATTTTTAAGTGTTGCAGCTTTTTAATTTTTGATTATTAAAGCAAGCCTTAAAAAAATTAAACATTTTAGTCCCTTCTTGTTTTCAGAAGCACGTGGCCTGAGACTACACGTTTCAGTGCAGTCATTAAGGTGCAATGCCCTCCGAGACAGAATTCTATGAATGCGCTCTGGCTTATAAAAAATGTATAAGAAGACAGTGCTGAAAAAGGCTCTGAGGCGTGACATGGTCTATCATGTTGTGCATGCATGAGTTAGCTTTTACCAGATCAGAACCAGGAGCTAAGATGAATGCTATTCATCGTGAGCCTAAAGCTTTGGAAGTTCAGTATCACATTTCTTGGGGTCAGTAAGAGAGCTACTCAAAAGGTACATCCTCTAGAGAGTCATACATTTTTTAAATGCTCGACAAACATGCCCACCCTCCCTTCTTTATCCTATGGAGCTTGGCATCCAACAATACATCCTAAAGACAATTGGCCATTGCCTGGCTTTCCCTTAGTCAGCACAGCACAGATTACCTCCAATTCAATTTGCTCTCCATAACATTATAAAAAAGGTCAGCGGTGTTCTCGTTACTGGATTTTAAAAGTCAAATATCACTGACTCAAAAAAGCAATAGAGTCACAATGGGCGTAAAAGAGAACAATTTTGGCAAGGGCTGAACCACTTACTGTCGGAGAAAATTACATACTATTTAGTATTTTGACATTCTCGAGTGTGTTCGCCACATTCTTGGGATTTGGAGGTCTTAAAGAGAAGCAATTCAAATGAATATTAAACTAAATGGATTTTCTTTGATGAAATAATGATAATAGTAACACAGATGACTTTGGTTTGCAAAATAACTTATTCGTAGCCACTTGCAAATATTGTTCTGAAAATATCCCAACGCTCACGACCAACAATCTCAGAATCCTCGATGGCTTACACAGGAAACGAATGCTTGTTATACTCGGTTGCATGCTACCTCTCAGGTTCAACACATGAAAAATGTAACTGCTTGTATTCTATTCCATGTGGAAAAATATGTGCATTTCAAACATTACTGAATTACTGTATGATGTTATGGACTTCAAGGAACAGCCTAGTCAAATTGACAAGGGGAACAATACAGCCATGGCCCCGCTAATGTATTTTCATCGCATGTCATTTCCTGCGTTTTGCTTTCTAAGCTGATTGTTCTTCTTTTGCGCCAACCTGAAGTGTCAGCTGTGACTTTCTGAGGAGCTTTGAGTAATGGGATCAGCTAATGTTCTGTACATGGAGAAATTCCATATCATTCTCTGCTCTAAAAATACCACACACTGCCACTGGAGCCAATCAACAGTGATGAATAGGCTAAAGGGACAACCAGGTCTCTAAATTTACTTCATATCTGACAGCACTTCAGCAGACATGGATAATGGATCCCACTGACTCAAAAAAACGTTTCTGTATATATCAAGAGGTACTATTTCACTACCTGAATGCATACAGGCAGCATGGGCTTTTAAATGATCTCAATTGTTTTCTTCCCCATTAAACCAAGTTGATTGCACATTAAAAAACTGTTAGGAAGTTTTGAAACATGTTACTAATTAAAGCAAAAAATGCAAGGTTGATTCTGAACATATACCTCCAGCCTACATTAGGAACAGGTTTCAATTCACTTGAAAGACCTCAAATGTTGAAAATGTGCACATTTTATAAATGTGCACAGTTAATGATCTTCAATTATTTTAACTGATTTACTCATGTAATGCATGGATTCTTCTTTTCCTGGCATACTGTACTTCAGAATACTGTTGCTTAACAAGTCACATCGGCTAGGTACAAACATTAGACATACTGCACACTAAGCAGGCAGAAAATACTCTAAAGCTGTAACTGAACAGACAGTCATGCTATTAGGCTAGGGACAGACATACAAAAAGCTTGAGCCTGAATTTATTTAACCTTTGCAGGTTAGTCTAACCTGGCTAGGCTAAACCAGTTTGTAACTGCACAGGCATCCCACTCTGAACTGAAAAAAAAATCAGGCACATGCCTGCAGTGGCTCAGGCTAGAAGCCTGGGGGCATTAGAGCAGCCCTCCCTTCCCTTCCACAGGGCTGAGCTGAGGTGGGGAGGGGGCATGACCAGGCCCTGGAAGGTCCTGAGCAGCCCAGCAGAGAATGTTTACAGCAGAGAACAAAGCCTCTCTCCATTAACTAAACAGCTCTTAAATAGCTTTTCCAAGGAAGGACATTAAACTACCTGTTGATTAGCTCCAAAAATCCTGTCTGCCTTTGTTGTCTCCTACTGCATGGGCTGTACCCAGTATGTGGTATGCTAGCTACTGCTGAGGTGTCTGTGTAAGGCAGAGGGGTGGGGGGAATAATCCCTGCTTAGCACGGAGAAGCCAGGCAGATGCTCTGTGCCTGCAAGTCTCTTCTGGAGCTGCAGCCAGGGAGCAGAGTGGAGGGGCCAGCCCTGCTGTGGAGCAAAGAGCCCTGCCTAGCCCAGAGAGAATGCCAGGGTGCTGGAGGAGTCTGGTTTATCTTAAACCAGAAAGAGGTCTAGGCCAGACATTTCATAAACTGGTTTCACCTAAATCAGCTAAGTCTGATACTACATTCAGCCATTTTCAAACTGGTTTATGTGCATTGAACATCTGTTCTGTTATTAGTTTAAAGCAGTTTCCGATCACTTAAACCGGTTTATGTGTAATGTCTGTCCCTAGCCTTAGAGGACTTTAAAAATGGTGGTGCTCTAAGTTAACTCTCAATGGATGTGTACTAAGGGGCCTGCAGTCTCTCTCCCTACAGCTGCCCCTGCCAGGCCACACAACAGTGCAGCCTAGGTAGAGGGGCTGTGAGGAGAGGAGTCTGGGGTCTCTCTCTCCCTTGCAGCAGCCCTGGCTGGACAGCAGTGAGCCACTGCCTGACTGTGGGGATGCGTGGGAAGGGCTCTGGGAGGGAGCATCTCCCCCTGCAGCAGCCTAGGCCAGCTAGCAGTGTACCTCTGCTTGGCTGGGGGAAGGGGTGGTGGGGGGCTGCAGGGAAAGGGCTCTGGGATCTCTCTTCCACAGCCGAGCTTGCATTGCAGCCTGGGTGGAGTTCCAGGATCTCTCCAACCCGGCCCCTGCTGACAATTACCAGCTGTTATGGGGCGGCGGGAGAGGAGGCAACTTGTGTGGGAGTGCTCCCAGCAGCCAGTATGGACAGGCTACAAGCCCCCACCACTAAACAGTGAACATCTGCTTGGTTCACTCATGCTCTAACTTACAGCACTTTAAGTAAAGCGAAATAGTTAGGATGCTTCCACCAGGGGCTTTTTGAAGGCCTGTACTTAGCCTTGATGACTTTTTAAGATCTCATTGTTTGAACAAAAATAAATGGACTGAGATGAGAGTATTTACTGCTCACCTGGAGATCTCTATATTGGCAATCGTATCGTAATTCTTTTTAAATTCTAAAAATAAAATGGGGGAGGAGGGTAACCATGCAGTAATTAAGGTCCCTCAAACAGCATGCAAATCTGTATTTGCTCTAAGTTTGATTTTGCACAATGACAATTTGAATCATCCATAATTCTCCTCATTTATATTTTCATCCTGGAAGAGACTACAGAGGGCGTTATGAAAGAAGCTCTGCTCACCAAATTTCTCGAGAGCAGAGCTTCCAAATATCTACTGGATTTACCAGAAAAGAGTAGGAGGGAATGTGAAAAAACAGCCTGTGGCAAACTGATGTCTGTCAGCAGTGAACCTTGATTTCACTATTAATATGCCTTGGTTCACTGAACGCAGGCTTTCAGTAAGGATCAGCCATGCTTCACACACGTCGAGTCAAGCCAGACTGTCATATTCAATGCATCACTGCAACAATAGACTGGGCAGAGTCTTTGCCTAACTCAATTAGCAAGCCACTTTTCTCCAGTAATTGATTTGAGTAACATTTGTTTCTTAAGTTTCAAATGAGATGATTTGCACAAATGAATTTTTTGTTTAATTAAACAAAGCTAAATTTCCTACGTAAAAAACTTTGTATTTGCGTCTGTAACATTTTAAAAACTAGAGATGAAAAAACATGAAGATGATACTGGCACCTCATCTGTGTCCCTTCTGGCACAGGGATGTGGATTTCACCATATTTTTTCAGAGCTTTGCCCAACCTAGCCCCCTTTGGGACATTATTTTTCAGTACAAAAGAGATTATTCATCAGGACATTTTCGGGTTTTTTGTGTGCTCTTCTCCCCACCCTTTTCCTTATCCTTATTCTTTCCTACCCTTTCTTATTTTCCGTACTTACATCATTCTAATGCTTCTCTGTCCTTCTGTCCCTTCTCTGTCCTTCTGTCCCTATGCAAGCTTTATTACTGTCATACTGAAGTGTTTCATGATCTTCAATGCATTTACTTTGGCGTTGTCCCTAAGGGGTAGATAAGTGTGCTTATCCCCATGAACCAATTCAAAGGCTAGAGACAGAAGTTATACATAAACTGGTTTCAGTGATCAGAAACTGGTTTAAATCTGGAACAGAACAGAAGTTCAGTGCACATAAACCAGTTTCAAAATGGCTGAAACTGTTTTAAGATGAACCTGTTTGAATGTAGTATATCAGACTTAACTGATCTGGGTTAAACTGGGTTATGAAACTTCTGTCCCAGACCCCTTCCTGGTTTAAGTTAAATCAGAGTTCCCCAGAATCCCAGCATGCTTTCCAGCCCTGCTCTGGCCTGTGCTGTGCTATCTGCTCCAGAGAGCAGGGCTGGCCCTACCCCTTTGCTCCCTAGCTGGAGCAGTGAGGGCTGGCTCATCAGTCTCACTGGCTGGCTCTCTGCCCCCTCCTCCCCATAGGCAAACCCCAGGGGCCAGGGAGTGGGGTTAAACTCACCTTCCCCCGAGCACAGAGCTGCCCTCCTAAAACTTAGTGCTGCTTGTGACTATGGACTACAAATCCCAGAGGCACCTGAAATTAGGAAGAGGAAGCAATGAGCAACCTTGAGAGTCCTGCTGCTGTGACTGTGGACTACAAATCCCAGAGACCTTGGGGGCAGCAGGAAGAGTAAGGGGACACACTACATTACAGTTTTTTCAAGAAAGGACCAGTGGCGACGCGTAGGGGGAGCATGGGGGTGCACGTGCACCCCCTCAGAGCGCTGTTGCACCACCTGCCAGGCCATGCTGCCTGTATAGCCAGTGGGTAGGGGGGCAGGCGGGACCACCAGTGGGGAGCAGGGCCATCAGCAAAAGTGGCTTCGGGACCTCCAGAAGCAGTGTGGCTACTTCTTGGTGAGATCAGCCGTGGGGAACCCCTTATCAGTCAGTGGGATTGGGCACCAGGGACCCTCCCCCCCCTCGCTGACTCAAGAGGCACCAGTCACCCATGGAAAGGACTATTTTTGTTCAAGCTTTTATAAATTCAATGCCACTACCTTCCCCCACTCCACCCAGGCAGCGCTTGGACTAGGGCCTGGCCACACCCCCTCCATTTCAGCAAAGGGGTGGGGGGCAGAGGGCGGGACTCTTGGAAGGCTCTCTTCCCTTTGGCAGTAGTTGGCAGGCATGCTCTAGCACCTGCCCCTGGCTTCTGGTTTGAACCACTGCAGGCATGTGTCTGTATTTCCCGAATCAAAAGTGAATGTATATTCATTTGCTTATCAGTTCAATCTCTGCAGCTTAGACTAACCTGCAGAGACTCTGTCAATTCAGCCTCGGGCTTTTTGACTGCCTGTACTGAGCCAAAATGGAGGGACAGAGAAATTAAGTGACTTGCTCAAGGTTGCCCAAATCTCTCTGTGGCAGGGGAAGGAACCAAACCTATGTCTCAAGTCCCTAAATAGCACCCAAACCACTGGACCATGAGTCTCCATGCCTCTTAGTTATGGATTAACTTAACCATATATATTCAGCTCTTCATCTGTCTCTTTTTACAGATAAAGACATTTTAACCACCCAAACCATGCCACATCTTCTCCTTCCTACTCCAAATGAAACACAAAGCTTTCTAAAACACTTACAAATATTGTTACATTAAAAAGATGTTACTAAGACTTTGCAAGAGGCTTAGTGTGATTTTTTACAGACAGAGGGTGTGCTCCAGACGTACACAGCTGTAAAGGAGAACAGAAGCAACCAACATTGCCAGTCTTGCTACTGCAGGTAAGCTAATTTTGCTTTTGACAACTCTGGGAAGCTATGACCATCCACCACCCATCACAGAAAGCTTGAGGCAAAGAGAAGATTTTGCTCAAGTAAAATACGTAGGGTACAAACCCAAGTAAACAAGACTTCCTGCAACAGCTGGTTTACTCCATCAAAAGAGAGAAAGTCACTTACTCAAAGCGCTTATTCCCCGTCAGCCTCTGCTATCATTTACTGAGGAAGGACAGCCTGATGGGAGAACCAATGAAGAAGTCTAGAAACCTGTCTGGCAAAGCAATACAGTCATCAAATGGGAGAGCTGTATTTTGGAAATGGTTGCAACCGCGTATTACTGAAAATCCTGGAATAGCTCTCAGCACTATCAACCAGGGCCAGATTTGCAAAGCTGAATGGTTCTCAATTAAGCCCCTAAATCAGTCAGCCAGATTTCCACAAACGTTTGGGAGATCCAGTCCCAACAAGGACACTGGTAGTTGCTGAAGGTCAAGTGCTTTTGAATAGAGGGTCACTCATTAGGTGTTGAAACAGAAGCTTTTGGCTGCCAAGCTCTGTTGCAAATCTGGGCCCTTATGCCCAGCTGCTCAACCCTTTCAGAAAGCAATGGCTAGGCACCTTACAATAGTGAGGGTAGCCACCTAGATAAAAGGATTACATCCATGAGACTATTTCCTTCTCTGCCCTGTAGCATATCAGTCTCCAGGGTTGGTTTGCACAACTATTCCAAGTAACCGAAATGAAACGCCTTCTCTCAGTGCATGTGCAGAAGTACAGCAGCATTTCCCTAAGTCACAAAGGCTGATATTTTTTAGAACACAACCTCGGGAGCTAGCAAAACTTCCAAACAACGTCTGAATCTTTTGATCAAATGTACATGACGGGCAAGCCAGCTCTGTGCAGGCAAGAGCCAAAGCGAACAGGAGTGGCGTGTGTATGTGAAGCAGCTACAGGATAAGGCATTAAGTCAGTTCCAGTGCAGTCAAAATGAACAAAGGTTTTTTGCCACGCTCTACTACACATTCACAATATGACTAGATGTATTAAAGTCATTTCAAGTCTTTTGAAATCATGACCCTTCTAATATGAGGCCATGTTGCTCAGTAAGCAACACTGAGAACACTCTGATATCAAACGAGCATTTATATACTTCTCAACAATAGCAAATAATTTATCATTTTACTTAGCTTAATGATTTGTACAGTGCCTATGGCTATAGCAGTGAAGAGGTCTGATCTCCAGGGATGACTGAACATCTACAAATCCCACTCTGAAAGGAGCGATGGAGTGATGTACACCTCTGAAAAACCAGGACAGATCTGCTTGTTTATAAGCTCCCTAATCGTACTAGACATTTACAAGACATCTTGAAAGCATCAGAACATCATTAGCTAAATGACAAACTCATCAAAATGCATTAAAATGACATAAAAACCATCAGAGGAAACAAGGAATCTCAGGAAGGGTCAAAAAGTTGGTAGACTTAGTTCTTGTGCCAGCTCCATGTATGTTAGAAACTGGAAACAAGCCTGAAGTCCTCCAAAGGATGAATGGCTTTGCTTTTCTTGTTGGAACTTTAAATAAAAAAAAAAAAAGAGGTTTGCTATGTGACAGCAAAATGACCACAGTGAAGCAGATAGTCATAACTGGCAGAGGGTATAGAGAATGTCAAAAATATAAAATGAAATGAAAAAGGATTCCCATCCGTAACTGGCTACGTTAATGTTTGCTTTTGGCTTTTTCAGTGGACTAAAGATAATGCTGATACAGACTGTTAATGCTCTTAAATTGCCATTGCATTGATGTTAGTAGGACCATATGAGCTTAGTTGTTCACATCTTTGTAAGCTGCTAACGTGGCATGCTGTCACTCAATTTTTTTGGTGCATTTTTTTAAAGGAGTGGGCAGGTTCATTTGTCTGTAGGAGCTGTGTTTTTTTCTTTAAAACAAAAAAAAAAGACTATGATTAGGACTGGCAAAAAGAAACTTAAGCCAAAGATAAAACATCTTCTATCACGTCCTGGTAATGCGTCAAGGACAGTGTCATCCGAAGGGATGAGAAAACCTTCCCTGGCCCCAAGAACGGACAAAAGCACTTCTCAGGGAACCCTCAGATAACCGCATCCCAGAGCATTTAGAGGCTATCAAGATCTTGAACTGCAGCCAGGAAAAAGGGAAAAGGAAAAAATAAAAAGGACAGTAACTGAATACTAAGACTAACACTGTCTAAACATTGTCCGGAAGGAGTGAGGGAGTGTTGAACCAAGGCCTCATCACTGCTTGTTCTAGTTGTCAGGCAGACCGTCTTGCTGCATAGAGCCATTAACACTTCTCAGTACCGAGCCCACTCTCTCTCTGCTGGCTTTCAGCAGCCGTCAGGGAAACGGGTGCATCGCACAGGTGTCTGCTCTCACTCGCCCGTGATGAAGAAGTTTGTGATTTAACAAAGAACTCAGTTGTTTAAGGAAAAATACAGAAACAAAAAACCAAGAAATGCCTCAGATCCCAACCTGGGCTACAAAAACAACTTGCCAGTAGATAAAAATATGCAAAATGGTTTCCTAGTTACAAGGCAGGTTTAATGCAAAGATCTCAAAGAACTAGGAGAATTAGACTGGATGAATTAGGAGGTCCCTGCCAGTCCTATGTCCTTTATGTGTCTTAATAAAATGAATCTCACAAAGGCTAGCTAAGACCCAACTAGACAAAGCCTTGGCGGGGGTGATGTAGTTGGGGCTGGTCCTGCTTTGAGCAGGGGGTTGAATTGGATGTGACCTCCTGAGAGTCCTTCCAACCCTCATTTTCTATGACTCAATGCTCTTCCCACTGTTATAAACCTGCTTCCCTCACCTGTCCCCAAGCAGAAAGAACGGTGCTGGCGCAATTTCATTTATCGACTGGTAAAGCAACACTCAACAACAGACCGCTTTATTATATTCCATGTGCAAGGCCATTCTCTCGCTCTCCTTTCAAAAGAACAAGTTACAACAGGGCTGTCCAACTGGTGGTCTGTATGGGGCTAGGTTGTGGCCTCCAAGCTCCCACTCCTGTTCCCTGCGTCGCTTTGGCTATAATAGCAGCCAGAGTCTCTGGGCTCCTCCACCTTCCTCCAGCTTTTAATGCCTGCCCCTACCCTAGCATGCATGGGGGTAAGCTGTGCAACATGGCCGGGGGAGTTCGGGGTAAGCTGTGGGCCCGTGGGTGTGCAGTGCAATGCAGTAGCGGGGAGAAGGGGTGTGGTGTGGCAGAGGCTTGATGCCTGCATGGTGCAGCAGGGTGGAAGGGCATCCCTGTGGTGTGCAGACCAAGAAGCCTGTGACTGACTCTAGTTGCTTAAAAGCTTCACCACCCTGAGTTACAAAAGTATTTTAGATTATGTGGCGTTACATTTTGCACCGTTACAAAGCCACTGGTTGGCAAGCCAGGAAGCCCAAGAATCCCACTGCACACCAATACTCTGCCTGATATTTCCTAAATCACTTTTCCATATTTCCTCAAGGAATGCAAATAATTATTCCTTAGTGTGATCCGTGCATGGGCGGTGGGAAATGGAATCCACCACTTATTTCAAGCCTGATCCACAGATGTGCCAAGGGGCCGGGTGTGAGCCTGAGCCTGCTGCTTTCTATCTTTGTTGTGCGGCTATGGAGAGAGACTCAGACACCAGAGCTGTCTGAAACATGTCACAAACACTACATTCAAACCCATTTTTTTTTTTAAAGCAGACTGTTGAGCATCCTCTAATTTAAATGACTACATTTAAAAAACAAAGCCACCATTGTGCAGAGCAGCAGGCTATTTGTAAGCCGCAGCACTGAGGCACTGAAACTTGGAGCGACTTTCTAGAAGTAGAACATCTCTATGGGAGCGGATGGGTGGATGGGCACAAGTGAAGCTTTCTGGTTGGCAGTCGGCTATATGGCAAAACTATTTTTCCACTGGCAATAAGGAGCGCAACTGGTAAGCGGAGTTGTAGGGAAGTTGTTTATAAGGGAGAATGCCGGCCTTATACGCTCGTGCTCGAGTTTTATGTGCAAGCCACTGGAATCCAAGCTTGCACTCTTCAACTGCTGGCATCACAACCCAAATCTCCTTCTGAAACCTCACCTGGCTCTTTCGGCTCCACACCTCATGCTGAACCATTATCTACATCATTCAGCCATTTCTGTGCTGTTCTGCCTGCCAGCTGGGACGTTAGGGAAACATCATTTGAAGATTGATGCTTTCTTATTAGCATTTCTGACCCCAAACCAAACTTATTCTAATTTATGGCTTTTTAAAAATATATATAAAATCATGAACATATGAGTTGTTTGCTGTTGGTCTCTTATTACAAAAGGCCATACATTTTAGTTATAATATCACTATTATTTTTAATATCTTCAATGTCAGCCATATTAACTCCTCTAGATTAACAAAATAAATAGTAGGTTTTCCTTTACACATTTATTTTTGAGCCAGTATAGCTGATATTACTGTGTAAGCCCAAGTACAGTATTCCTCCTATCTCACTATTGATAGAGCACGAATGTGATGTATAGCCGTTGTTTATAGAACAGCACGTCGTTTCTCCGAGACGGCTGAATCTCGGGATATAAAGAATCGTTGCAGATTACAGCGCACTGCCCATTTTCTGACTGATTGGCAGAAGATTATAATGGCTTGTAGCCATGTACAGAGTGCAATCAAGTAAGTGAGGAAGGCTACTAGAATTAACCCATGAAACACCTGCAGATGTTGACCATAATTTATAAAATATCAAATGTGGCATTAACTGAACATAAATATAGCCTTGGTATACTTTGTTGGCAGTGACAGTCTAGATCAATACTGGACACTAAATGCCAACAGTAAAAGGGTGATGTCAGTCAGTATTTCACTGACTAACTGCCCTTATCTGAGGCTCACATGCTTCACTGGGTGAAAATACAGCCATTGATCTCAGTGTCACAACTCAAATTCTTCATACATCAACTAGTTCTTCCCCCTGTCCCCCCTCCCCCCCTCTTTACAATTGAATTTCTGGACCACTATTTTTTTCCCTGATCAATATTTCTATCACTCTCACATGAACTACATTTTTATTATATTAACCTTTAAGTACAATTTTTAACATATCTGGTTGGTGTAAAGCCACAAATCTTTAGCTCGACATCTGTTTTACAACAGCATCAACCATGCCTGAAGTTCAGGTTTTTTTCCATTGGCTGTCACCAAAAATACTCTATGATTAGCCGATAAATATACCCAAAATAGTGCTCTTAAAGGTGTATTTCATAGCTATAGTTTGTCATAATTTCCATTGTTCAATTTTCCCTTTCTAGGAGTTCATAACTCAGCTGTAAAAATCTGATGCATGTATGTAAGCTGTCTGAGGGTAGGAGAAAGATTTTTATGGCAAAATTTAGACTGGCTGAGCTATCCAAAAGAATCTAAACGTAAGAAGTTGATGCATAAAAATCATGCGAGGAAATGCTGTTTTGCTTCTGGACAAAGTGTGGATTAATATGAACAACACAGACCGCTCAGGAAAGGCTAGTGAACTGAATGCAGAGTGATTTAGAGAAGTGATCAGCAGTTCTACGTTCCAGTCCTGGCTCTACTAACAACTTGTTTTATACCTTGGCTTCGAGCCTCTGAATTTCAGTTCTGCTATCTGCAATAAGGATATACTAATGGTGAGGCACTGCACTCTTTAATGCTCTTCCAGATCTACAAATGAAAGATGCTATGTTTTGCAAGCGCTGGTTGTGATTGCTACTGGCACTAGTCAAGTCACGTATGGCATATGTTTTGTGAGGTTATCAATTTAATAAAACCATTCAAGTAAGAGCCTCAGATGAAAAGGCATTATGAACATCAATGCATATATATTTAGCAATAATATGAAGAAAAATATCATCAGGTTTTAAAATTAAGACTTCTCCAAGCCAAGAATTTGCAGAGAATTATTTGATCACAACAAAACTCTCTCTTTCTCATGGCTGAATGGGAAACACTGTCTTATGAATTTAGTCTACTCTGGCCAGATACAGACATTACACTTTAACCAGTATAAGCAACTGGAAACCGGTCTATACCTGTAACAGAACAGAAGTTCAGCGCTCATAGACTGGTTTAAAAATGGCAGAACCCGGTCTAAGATTTGCCCCCCCTCCCACCAATGGGTGAACATGTGTTATGTTCGCTCCTCATTAAACTACATCGCTTATAAAAAACTGTGTAACTTTAGACTGATTCTGCCCTGGGTTTTTTGAATGTCTGTACTGTACCTAGCCTGTATGTTTACCGAAGAAACCCGAATAAGTTGAACCTCTATGCATTTTTCCTGTTGGTAGAGGTGGGTTCTGGAGACCGAGCCTTACTGATTTCACTATGGTTTTGAATGTATCTAAGAGCAATATTAGAGTCTAAATTCAGCAACTCAGGGTTTATAAAGGGTATACTTGAAGACATGTCTATTGAAGACCTGTTGCCCCAAACACCACTATAATTAGCACAATAGTGAAGGACTCCACTAGGTATTGCTCCTTCAGAAAGATATTACTTTTGAAGATTTAATTTATTACCTGTGGACTATTATATTAGTAAAGGAGTTGATTTCTCCCACAGGAAATTGCTTTAAACCAAGAAGTTTCATCAATTATTGTGTTCTTCTGTCATTATCCAAATTGACAACAAAAGCAAAGATCATTATAACCCCATAGAAGGTAGTAAGTGGGTAATAGCAAAGTGGCTTTTATCCCTATAGGGCCATCTCAAGCAAAATTATTCCAGGCAAAGGGAAAATGATATTTTGTTCACATATTGTAGAAGGAAAGTTTGTCTTTCTTTGCTCTGGCTTGGTGACAGGAACAAGCAACAGAAATTGGAGTTGCTTGATGTTAGGAAATCAGTATACTACATACAGAGGCCCGGTTCATTTATGTGTTCTGTGACAAGAGTTTAATGATAACAGGATTGATTAGAGGTAGACATGACAGCAAACAACCTTAATTTCTCAGACATGGGGAGTTCAAGTGACACACAACAGGAAGGGAAAAAAAAAGAGAGGCCTGTTTTTATGCATAAATAACCTTTCAGTGCCAGTGAAGCCTTTTCTCTAGCCATTACAGATTAAGAATTCAGCATTAGTAGGTAGAATAAAAAAAAATCCTACTTTTCATCAAAGGATTAAAAGGTACAGATTAGAGATTTCCTTTCCAAAGAAAAAAAAATTAAATACAGCCTTCAAGAAAGATATCTGCTTATTTTTCCCCTCTATTAACTGCATCTCAAGGGTGTGCTAGGGGAATTCAAACCCCAGATCAACTATACCCTCTATATAGTGGATGAAGCATATAAAATCCAAATTTTTTAGAAGGGGATTTTTTGAGGAGAGAAAGCTTAAAGGAACAACAGGGACAGGAGCCTTCAGTCTGTGAAACACCAATCAAAACTCTGAACTAAGCAGAAGATAATAGGATCCCTACACAGTAAGCAGTTTAGAAGAGACCTATTACATTTGGAATATTAAAAGATTAGAAAGGTGGCATGAAATCATATTTTAACTGATGAAAGAATATAGAGGCAGTGGACCTTGGGACTGGGTGAAGCCTGGGTTCTCGTCGTAGCTGCATGAGGAATTTGCCTGTCTGAAAAATGACTACGCGATGCCAAGGGGGGATTTTGAGGCTTGCTTAATGTTTGTAAAGCACTTAGAGATCTGTGTGTGAATGATGCTCTAACAGCAGAATGTGTTACAGAATTATTAAGATTAATTTAAGAACCGTGCCTCTGGATTATGAACTGCATGCAAGTATATACAAATGCCATCAATTATATTTATTTATTATTCATATATAGAGTATTTCTAGGATGTTTATTCCTCTGCTTCCCCATTACTGACACACACTTTTTCTTACATGTAAAGGATTCTTTTCAACCGTATTCATTCATTTTGGTTGATCTTGAGCTATTGTGAGTAATTACACATATTTCTAAAAATTCATTTTTAATGCAGTGTTCCATGCTGCTCTGCATAAACAAAATTTTAAATTGATTGAATCATTTTAAATCACCCACGTCTTAAATGCGCTCTACATTTCTGCAGTCTTTTTTGCTTTAATAGATCTCCCCCCGTTTCCCTCTTTTTTGCTGAGTTCATCTCCCATATGACAACTGGGGGCTCTAAACCTAGGCTTATGGATCTTACTCGGCTCTAGATGTAAAATACATCATCATCAACAGCCACATCAATACAACAGACCATCGTGCTTCCTGTTAATGCTGACCTAGGAAAAATAAGGCTGTGTAAATGTGTCAACAAAGAGAAATGAAGCTTTGGCTCTTTTGTATAAAAAAGATCTATAATGGAGAATGGAATGAAAAACAACATAATTTAAGGAACAAAATCTAGTTTTTAAAATCTAGATTATAACTCGCTGCCTGACAGCCTTCCAAACGCAGGCAGAGGAAAACATCAAACTCCTAAGCACAGTGGGCATGTCTACATGCACATTAAGATGCTTTTCCTAATGTATGTTAAATTTAGTACCTCCAATGTAGGGTGCGTCTACACGTGTGCTTTAATGCACATTAGCCAATGTTGGTGAGCATTAAAGCATCGCAAAAAACCATAGAGCATTTTTACATATGTAAGCACTGCAGCACCAGGCACTTTGAAAAGTGCCCGGTGCTGTGACACGTGCAGTTGTGCAAGTGGTGAAATGCACATCAGTGCGAAGAAAATGGTGGCAGTCCACTTTTGAACTAAAATGTCTTAGAGGTGTTTTGGTTCAAAAGTGCACCACCGCCATTTTCTCCATGCTGATGCACATTTTGCCACTTATACAACTGCAAGCAACACAGCATGGTGCATGTCAGCTTGTGTGTAGAACAGACTCAATTAATTGTGTCTGCTCTGACTCAACGGATCTCCAGCGCGTCACAGTAGCGAAATGTGTATAAATGTCTCTACTCTTTAGCTAATACACATTAAAATAGGCTAATGTGTCTTTTTCTGGTACCTCACAATGGAGGTACTAGATTTAATATGCATTACCTAAAATGCATTAATGAACATGCAGACGTGCCCTAAGGTATTAACCAAATGTGCATTAGGTTGCCTTAATGTGCAGTGACAAATGTGCATGGTTTTTAAGTGACATTTAATGCGCAGTAGCCTATTTTACTATGCATTAGCTGATAACTGTTTTTTTATGTGACACTTTAATGCGTACTAGCCTGTTTTATTGCACATTAAAGTGCATGTGTAGATGTGCCCACTGTCTCTTAGCTTCCTCTTTGCTTCAAAGAAATATTTCTTTCTATTATGGAATTCTTCTAATCCAGAGAGGTGTTTACAGGCCCTGAAAGCATTTAGGACCTTTGAACACACCCAGCCCTGCATTTAGTTGTGAAGTGAGGTGGGAAACAAACTAGCAATGGTCCTTTCCTTTTCACCCAGCAACATATATTTTGCTTAGTTTCACAAAGAGGGAACAAAATTAAAATAATTAATTCCCTCCTCTCCACCGCTGTAGGGGAGATGAAGAAAAAGGGCATCTGAACCAACCCCATGGTCTTTATTATGCAGACTCAAGACCATATCTAATGTAATCTCCACTTTCAGGTGAATCGTGTTTATTTATATTTAACTGCAAACTGTACTAAAGCATATGGCTTGAAGTCCCCTGCAGCTGTCTTTCCAAAATATATTTATTTATAAATATAAATAAATACCCAAACTCCTAGATTAAATCACTGTTTTTAAGGTTTAGCTTCATTTTCAGTCATTGACTTTGCTACAGTATCTTGCATGCATGCATGCTGCTGCCCTCTCCTGGATGGAAAAAGAACTCAGCCATGCATAATAAGCTCAATACTGTTGGCAAGTGGAGAAGACTTCTCTTTTCTAGGTGGGAGGAGGCTGTGCTTTCAAATTCGATAGATCTGCAGCTACCAAGAATTTCAAAGGAGACCCAGTCTCATATATAGCATGGAGCCACAACCATGAATTCCTGTGGGTAAGGATCTGCTACCATAAGGTGTCTTCTTGGCCTGCATCTTTTAAACAATTTCAAGACATGGTAATTTGCAACTGACATAATCTAGAAAAGGCCTGAGTCCTGACGACTATATTTTAAAAGCCTAATTCACTCTAAAAAAGAATAATATACAGCAGTGCTGTCCAACTTTACTGCAACTGGGGGCTGAGTCACTGGGCTGTGCAAGCCATAAATTGTGACGTTCCAGGATCCCCACTCTCCTCCAGTCCCCCAGACAACACTGGTGGTATGGGCCCCCTGGGATCCTCCCCATCCAGCCTGTGGGCTACATGGGAGGAACATGCTTCCCTCCCTCCAGCCCACTGCTCTGGCAGCACCAGTCCCAGGCCTTCCCCTGCCTTGCAGCAGTTATAGTTGGCAGCAGGGTCTGAAGGCCACAAGCTGGCCTCCAGTTAGATAGCTGATCTACAGTATTTGCCAAGACATTTCACATGATCCTTGTATGTACATGTTTCAAATGGAAAAAAAAATGTAATGTATGTAACCAATTCGATATGTAGTAACATATGACAGGCTTGAAACCAAGAATAGATGGCAGCTATGTGATGAAGGAACGTAAGTGAGCTGGATTCTAGCCTGCGGTTCTAGTGCGGAGTACTCGGGGAGGGGGGACGGTGGGGGACGGGGACGGACTCATTGTGGGCAATCTTTACCGTTAATCTGGCCGCAGAAAGCAGTCCATAGCCATGACCAAACAAAAGTGCATGGCTTCAGACAGCTTCAAAAATGGCCAATCAGTTCAAATTTTTCTCTTCGTTGCATGAGGTATCAGATAAAGACATTTCGAAATGTAGTATTTTCTATACCTTGTGTCTGAGCTGCCTCCCAGCCTGTTGCTGTTTGCAGAATGAGAGGGGGGAAAGGGAGCAGAGGAAATTCAGTCTAGGGGGTTTTCAGCGTCCCACCCCCCCCAGATGGTGGGGTGGGTGTATTGGAACCCCCCCTCCGAGGTGGGGGCTCTAATTCCCTCATCCCACCTGCTAGCATCAAGAATGAGCTCCCTCTGCTGCCTTTTCCTCCTCCCATTCTGAAAACAGTGAGCAACGGCAGAGAGCCCTGGCCACTGTTATGGGAACCTGGCTGCAGGCTCCCAGCTGGATTCCCCTCCCCCCTTGAACCAACAGTGAACTTCTGTTTGGTCTGGGGTAAGGTAGTAACTCAAAATGCTTTGCAGAAATCGTTGAGTTACAGCTGGGAGCTGCACTTCTGTCTGCACCCCTAATGCCCTTTCCACCCCAGAGACAGAGGGCAGTCTAGGCCTGACAGCAGGCCACAGAGATTGCTCTTTTATTGTTCCCAAAGACATAATTCATTGTATTTGGTAAGTATTGTGCCCAGGTTAAGACTACAGTTTTGTAACTGTTTTGTTGCAAGTGCAGCTGATTGGGCCAGAGAGAAATAAGTGAGGCTCTGAGAGAGCTGCAGGGAGAGAAGGTCCCAGGGTAGACTGTCCCAGGGAGGACAGACGTAAGTCCGAGTGAGAACAGAGGGAACTGGAATGGCACAACAGAGACTGGCTGCTTTGAAGCGGAGGCTGCTATGCTGTGTGAGACATCAGCACTCTAATCCCTTCTCTTTTAGCTAAAGTACAGACAGTCAGAAAGCCAGAGGTTGAATCGGTTCAATTCCTGCAGGTTTATCTAAGCTGCGTAGACTGAACGGATAATGAAGTGAACTGATGTTAACCAAATCGGTTAAGTCGGATACTACACTTCAAGAGGGACGCGGGGAATCTCGAGAGGGTCCAGAGGAGGGCCACTCGCATGATTAGTGGCCTTCATGATAGACCCTACAGTGGGGAGGGTGAGAGAGCTGAATCTCTTCAGCCTTCACAAGAGATGGCTGAGGGGAGATCTTGTGGCCGCCAATAAATTTATTAGGGGAGGTCAACGGGGAATAGGGGAAGCGCTGTTTACTAGGGCGCCCCAGGGAGTGACTACGGATAATGGGTGTAAACTAGTTGAGAGTGGATTTAGGTTAGACAGTAGGAAGACATTTTTCACAGTACGGGTGTCCAGGATCTGGAATGGGCTTCCAAGAGAGGTGGTGCCATCACCTAGCTTGGAGGTCTTCAAGAAGAGGCTAGATAGTCACCTGGCTGGGGTCATCTGACCTCAGTCCTCTTTCCTGCCAGGGGCAGGGGGTCAGACACGATGATCCATTGTGGTCCCTTCCGACTCTACAGTCTATGAATCTATGAATCTACATTGAACCAGGTCTATCTCAAACTGGTTTTGGCCATTTTGAAACTGGTTTATGTGCACTGAATTTCTGTTCTGTCACAGGTTTAAACTGGTTTCCGATCACTTAAACTGGTATATGCATAATGTCTGTCCCTAGCCTTCAAGAAGAAAACACCCCTTTCTTCCTAGGAGCTGACCAAAAAGAAAGAGCTCCCAGAGGTGATGTATTTTACTACAGATCCCTGGGGAAGCCAGGGATGGAGAAGCGCCAGGTTTTCAAAGCAAGAGGATTGCCCCTTGTGAAACTACACGAAGGCTGGCTGGAGGGAGGGGGTGATGTGGGGGTCCTCTCAGGAGAGGGAGACTGAATAAGGCTGCTTTCTGGGGGAGTCCAGAGGAAAAGCTTTCCCATTCCCCGCAAAAACAGGCAGTTTGTTGCTTTTTTTGTGACAAGCTGACCAGGAGATAAAGGAAATAAAAAATATGAATAAGAATCAAATGACTATCGTTATTGATGGGATTAACTCTCAGAGTCTGACAGCAGCCCTAAAATAGGGTATGCTATTTTCTGATAGTATCCTGAATAAAATTTGTCACCCTTATGTTCACTTTCAACAAACACAAAACCAGGCATAGAAACAAAGAAAGAAGCAGACATTTCTAAAAAGGGCCAAGGAATCAACCCTGAAGATACTTTACAAGGAGAAATTAATTTTGAAGTGGGGAGAGGCTTGTGTCACAGTTCATAGGAAAAGTCATTTTTCTTTATTAAAAAAAAAAAAAAAAATTAAAAATGACAAATGTTTTCGCCATCTGACCCTGGACTCAATTATACATGTTCATCTGATTCAAGTAGCTGTACTACAAGTCTGATGTGATGGCATGTGTTACCATTTTTTCCTGAAGAGCTGGTGAGTTCCTTACACAAAGCCTGTGAAATATGCTGTCATCAAAAAAGTCGGAAAGTGGCTCAGCGCTATATTCAATTTCTACAACCGCATTTTCCTGATTCTGCATTTCATACACTCTATAGAAAGGGGAGGCATATTATATCTGAAAAACTCCATTCCTCTTTGGTTACATAGCTTCAGATTCGTAGAAAAGAGGCCAGTGGTAGTGACTGAACATGCCTGCCGAGCAATATCGATGTTGTAAGCCCTATTCCACATCTAGTTCAGAAACAACTCCCTAAAAACGCACATGCAAAGATAATATATTAAATAAACATGGTCTGATATTCAGATGGTATAAAGGTGAACAAAAATCTCTTCCATTATTTCTTGACTTCTGCTCTGCATAACAAACAGGAGGTAGTTTCAATTGTATTTTCTCTTTTTGTTAGCACTTGTGAACACTTGTGGTTCATTGACTGAGCCTCATTACCCCTGGAGATTGTTTGTTCATCTGTTTGTCAGGATTTAATTACTGGAGCACAACCACTGCAACAGGAGCATTCAGAGCAAGTCTAATATTCTCCTCTGCTCTAGGTACCTTTATTTTCTCTCCAGAAAATTATTCTTAATCAGCTTGTCATTGTTTAGAACAACAGATTTCATAAGCCAAGAAAGGAGCAGGTCTTTCAGAGCTAGGAGTACTTTCATGTAGCCACTCCTGAAATAATATTTCTCTCTCTAGAATAGATGAAGGCAACAAAAACTTGCATGTGTTTCTGAGTCAGAACTAGTTTTGCAGCCATGATGGTGCAGGGATGAGAGAGAGGTAAGGGAGAGAGGCAAGATTTGTGATGGGAGGTAATATATTTTATTGGAGGAACTTATGAAGGCAGGAGAAATGAGAGAAAAGCTTCTGGGTTTCAAATGCTCTTTAGCAGGTCTCTTTTATGCACAAAAGTGAAGCTCAAAAGCAGGGCTGTCCTTGGGGCGGGGGCAGGGGGGGGAGGGTGAATCAGGGCGACTGCCGTGGGTCCCATGCTTTGGGCAGCCCCGCAGAGCTGGTGGAACAGCCATTGCAACTCCATGCTGCAACCAGCTTCACATCCAGCTGCTTGGCACCCTGCCACCGAATCTGCTGCTGAATCTGGCGTGTTTGGCTGCTCGGACAGGCTGATTTGCCCCAGGCCCCGCACCCTGCTCAGGTTGTCTCTGCCCAAAAGCCTGTCTCTCATCACTGACAACTACATAGGTCCAGTAAAATGAATGACCTCATCTCACAAACCTTATTCAGAAGTAGGCAGTTAAATATTCATATTGCATTTACCGAGGGCTCAGTGTCCAGTCCTGCTATAGGGGGTGAGATTCCATAAGGAATGAGAAAAGGAAATCTTCCTGCACTCCGGATGGACAATGGAGGCGCACTGCAAACGCAGAGAGCCTTGTGGGCTAACAGCTAGCCCACATTTCCTACACTACCCATGGTACTAAGTGCACTAGACTTGCTCTAGCTGCAATAATCTCTGTGGCCCCCCAAAGTTGGTTCTAGACCCTCTATAGGTGCACAGACCTCAGGATTGGCCTCTGTAAGATGCATCTGAAGACTTAAGTAACCATGCAAGACTGCACGTCCACTTCACAGTTTACTTAGAGGACAAACACATCACTTTCTTCCGCTACAACAACAGGAGTGGCTTCTCTAGAGCAACGTAGCTCACAAAACCTAGGACAATCCATGGAAGATTTACATCCAGCGCCAGCACAAATCCAGAGAAGATAAGAACAAACTGAAAACTAAGCACCATTAGGAAAGGTTGCAAAAAACTCTTTTTCTTTTTTTAAAGGCCTTTTCATCATAACTATACCACTGAACACACCAGTTTTCCTTTCTTCTCAAATAACCTCAAACAACTTTTATATATACCCAACACCACACAAAACCCCAGACAAACAAAAATGAAACAAAACAAAAGCCCCCCAAACTTTTCAAACTAAATTACCAGCTAAGAATGAAAGACAAACATACTCTCCTTCTAACCAAGTTTTTAACCACTCTTCATTAGGCAACATAGTAATATGTTAAAATCCTCCTTAGACAGGACAGTTAAAGCTGTAGCATGCTAGCAGGTCAAGTTCAATCCTAATCAATTAGGGATTCCCAGAAGTCAACCAGCACCTTTGCTATTGCTGTAAAACTTGCATGGAAGATTTTCTATGGCATAAAAATATCAGATAGATGGGTAGTTTAGGAAATGTAATTATCCAAGTGTAAATTTACCATGGAACCACTGCTATATTAGCAGTTACATGGTAAATTAATTTTTGAGACAGAATACTTTGCAATGTGCCCCCTTTATCTTACAATACATTTATCATAGAACCATACCTAGCTCAGAATGGATTCAAAATGCTGTTTTGTCCCCATTTTACTCTCTCTCTAAGTGAGACTGGTCTCCTAGTAGCTACTGTTTTAATGATGCTACTTAGCAACATTTGAGGATGTAGAGTAGGACTCAAGAGGCTGAGAGTCCCATTTGAATGCATAATAAAGAAGCTTCTGAAGTTTTATTATGTTTATTAAATTGTTTATAGATATTTTAGTAGTTTCTGTTAAATTAACTACCTTAAAAAATGAGACAGTGGCATAGCTAAATATTGCTATTTTAACATGCATCTCATAATAACTTGCTTTTCTTAATGCCCGCACTCTTGAAATCATAGATACAAGCTTCCATTTTTGAACAGAAAGCAAGCTTCTGGCCTCCATCTCACTTGCAGCGAAATGCGTAAAAACTTGAGGCTCAAATACCAACAGGGAAACAAAAAACAATCATATCCTTTACTCTGTTTTTAAGGTTTTCTCGCTTGGGGGGAAGCGGGGGACCTGATTCATAATGATATTTTTTAAAAGCTTGAAGTCGGCCATACTGACACCACTACTCCATTGCTGATACCTGCTTTTTCTTGCCACCACACAACAGAAATTAATTCCCTGAGCCTTAATAGGACTGGGCACCTGAATGCTACTTTCCATCTGATTATTGAATAGTTTCATTTAAGGAGCTAAGAAAACAAGAATGCAGGCAATTCCCTCTGCAGAGAGTCAAATTGTGAAGGTGAACATTCATCAGAGCATTCAGAAGGAAAACCCAGATGGTAGATTCAAAGTCAGGACTCCAACTTTGCTGTGTTTTTAACAAACAAGTAATGTGGTACTAGGAACCAGTAGTTTAACTACTGGCAATAGGGGGATGTTGACCAAGGCACCAGCACCAGGCACTGAATTGAAGGGAGCAATGAAATACAAGCCACTGCCTTGCTGGCTTAGCCACTGCTGCTATCACCACCAGCTCAGCCATTGACATTGCCCCATGAACCACAGCCACCCAGGACCCAGAAGTGCCAAAGTAATTCACCACTAGGAACTGCTCTTTTCTTAGCTACCAGCATTAACTGGGCTAACTATGGGTGTGAAGCCACATGACCACAAGACAAGGAGGAGTAGGTGTCTTCAGTCTAACTCTCCTATGGCATATACTGAACATGGGGTTTGGCCCAAATGCTGAACATTTCTCTCCCCCAACCCCCCACCCTGCTCCTCCTCCCACCAAGGGCAGAGAAATCCACATTTCAGAGAAGGATGAAATTATGAAATACATCACTCCAAAGATGCCATATCTTCAGCACACATTACATATATTTACAACTATTGTAGTCATATAATATTATATTCTGTGCAGTAGGACCATTACTTATGTGCACATTCCAGGGCTGTGCATTGGTTATGAAAATCCTTTAAAGATCAAGTATTGCCAAAGATTAGTTGCAGCTGATTTGATGTGTGCTCATACATAGCCATTCTTGGAGTAGTCAAGGTCTGAGACCTAGTTTAATTCTTTCCCTTAGCCTTCTGTGAACTCTTGGGCTTTCCCAGAATAAATTGATAACAACTAGAAATGTTTTTTGTTTTTTTTTAAATTCCATCTCTAATCACTGATACTGAGATTTCAACTGGGTGACACTCTCATTGGGTGCATTTACACTTGCCATTGAGGGGATGTGATACACTGGCACAGTTTGCACTAGAGAAAATTGCTCCTGGGAGCAATGTTTACACATGCCCAGGACTGCAGCACTTAGAGCCAGGGCAGAGGAGCCCTGGTCTGGCAGGAAGTTCAAGGGATCGGCCCCGGGCTCTGGGTGGTGGCATCAGGCGGTGGAGGGGTTGGCTTGGGCACAAGATGCTAAACTACAGGGCTAGGTGGCAGGCAGCTCCCGCACTTTAGCACCCTTGTGACTCAGCCAGCCCGGGCCACCATCCATGTTTCAGCGGATTAAATTACTTCACCATAGGATAGTACTATCCTTGACAGTACTAGCCTACGGTGGAGTTAGTTAACTTACTGTGCTTTGATACTGGCCGGCGCACATATGCTTTACTACGGAGCTAATTAGTCAACTCCACAATAAAGTGCACATGTAGATGCACCCATTAAGTAAATGGGTGTTGGTTGTACCCATGTTGGTCTAAGGACATAGGCAGGCAAGGTTCTTTGAGTAGCTATGATATTTTTTATTAGACCAACTAAATAGTTGGAAAAAAGTTCTTTGAAAGCTTTTGGGCACAAACGCCCTTGTTCAGGCACTGGGAGACTCTGTTGCTCTTCTGAGTTCTCCAAGGTAGAAAAGAAGCTAAAAGTGTGACAAGAAGTCTGTGAACATGTAAATGAGGAGGAGTTTGGAAGACAATGGGTAAAGATAGGAGGGGAGAGGAGGAACGGGGGAAAATATGTGAAGGTATGAAATTCCCTTCCCCCCACATATTGTCTTCCAAGCTTCCACTCATTTACATTTTCACAGACCTCTTGTTACACTTTTAGCTGCTTTTCTACCATGGAGAACTCAGAACAGCAATAGTTTCCCAATGCCTGAGGAACAGTGTTTGTGCCTGAAAGTTTCAAATAATTTTTTTCCAACTACTGTACTTAGTTGGTTTAGTAAAAGATATCACATCTACCCAAACAACCTGGCCTGCCCATTAAGCAAAGTAACTAACTCTCAAACCTTCATGTCATATATGCGAAGATGATCTTTAGATAAGTTGCCTGTTTACGAACTATTTTAAGGGTGTTCCTCTTTCAAATACTCTGAACTTGCTTCACAGTTGATATCAATCATTCCTATGAGTTTCAGGGGACTGCAGATTGTTAATCAAATAGCAAATATTGTTGTGGTAGGGCATACGGTGACGATGTCACATAAATCATAGATTTATATGTACTCAGGATTAAAGTCTCCAAACAGTACAGACTAATCAATTAGTCTCTAAGGTGCCTCCCTGCCTTACCTGCTGCCTGACTTCAGACTAACACAGCTAACCACCGCCATCTTCGAAGATAGTCAATACTACCCAATGCACTGACGGCATCTAACCTGATGTTCAAGAGACAGTGGAGCTTAAAGCACTCTCCCAAGGCAGACAAACTTTTTTTATTCCTTTACTTATTGCAAAGCAGGGACAAACATGGAGTACAACAGCCCCCTTTTTAGGTATGCAGTGTAAAGCAAACAGTTGTGCGCTAGTGCGTTTCCAGAGATAAAGCGCAGAATCGAAGGCAGAAAGTCGTTTGCTAGGCAAACAGGTGAATTTTTAAACGCGTTTCACCAAACATGATAAATCCCTTGTGTAGACAAGATCGTAATAGGACTGCTAAAACCATAATTAAGTCAAGGCAAGCATTAAGGTCTCTCCTACTCGTAACACTGACCTGCCACTACCTTGTCCAAAATTTGGTCTGGGACAGAAGTTCCATAAACCGGTTTGACCCAAATCAGTTTAGTCTGATACTACATTCAACCAAGTTTATCTTAACCAGTTTCAGCCATTTTGAAACTGGTTTATGTGCACTGAACTTCTGTTCTGTTACAGGTTTAAACCAGTTTCTGATCACTTAAACCGGTTTATGTGTAGCTTCTGTCCCTAGCCCTTGTGTTTAAATAAGCACTTGTTTCCTAGTGCACAGATAGTCCAAAGTTGCACTGTGCTCAGAAGAATCCACGAGAAGCAGGCACCAAAGAAAGCTGCTTCTTAGAGGCAGCTGAGAAGTTTCTGCTAGCTGAGGTTTTTGCAGAGGAAATACTTTATATAGTTCTTCCCCAGCCCTGTTTCCGATAAAGGAGCTGTGTGTAATAACATTTTATAACAACTCTCAGTAGAAAACACTAACTGGGTCTTACAAGTCTCTGCTCCCTGGTGCTACTAACCTGTCAGGCCCATCCAATCTCTTACTGTTTGGCAAAGGGACCAGCATATTTTTTTGAAAACTAAACAAACAACACGAGGAAGGATTTCATGGTGTGCCCTGCACTGATGATAATTTCTTCCACACTGCACTATTCATTTATCAGCAGGGTTTGGCTTCGGGAGATCTGAAACTCTGTTCCCACTTCTGCCAGTGACTGACACAGTAACCCTGAGCAGCCCCACTCACTTATCTAGGGGTAAATCTACACTCCTGCATACATACCCAAAGCTAGATTTAAATTAGCTATCTCAGGTATTTCTAGCAACATAACCATTGCAGCCACCCACAAATTTACTCAGCTTCTCAGGTGGGTCCAACAACCTGCACTGAGCTCGGTGAAACTGCAGCTACAATAGTTGCCAGCAGCACAGAGCTAACTAGTTTAAAGCTACCTCAGGCCTGAACTGTGGTATACATCAGAATACATCTTGGGAAGACATAATTTGCAACGCCTGGGGTGAATCTACATGTGTGCTTTAATGCGCTTTAGTCTATTCTAATGCACATTAAGGCATCACAAAAAAAAAATGCTCTTTAGCAAATGGTCATGAAAATAGGCTAATGTGCATTTTCCCAGTACCTCGCAATGGAGGTACACGAGCGCAGAGATGATGGGATTCCAGTGCGTCGGGAGCAGACTTGATTAATCGAGTCTGCTGGAGTGTGGCAATTGTCACGCTCCAGCAGTCTCCTGCTTCTTTTGCATCAGTGTTCCTGTGCTTTAACATGGCAGCGGGGGCACTTGAACTAAAGCTCATCAAAAGAGCATTTTAAAGCACCGGGGATGCTCTGAGAGCCGCTCTAATTAATGCATGGCCCCTTTCCACCCCCCAGAGCACGTGTAAAAGTGCCCAGTGGTACCAGATTTAATGTGCATTACCTAAAGCACATTAATTGAACGTCTAGATATGTACTTGTATTTTCTGTCTGTCTTTTCAAGATAGAGTGTAAACTGTTGGGGAAAGGGATTGGATTCTATCAGTTTGCTCAGCCCCTTATACCTAATGGCCAGGGATAGATGCTACACTTATACTGGGATGAGTGATCCGAAAGTGGTCTATACCCGTAACAGAAATTCAGCACACATAGACTGGTTTAAAAATGGCAGAACCCAGTCTAAGATCTGTGCCCCACACCTCCCAAAGGCAAACAACTGTCCCGTTTGCTACCGGTCTAAACTACACCACTTACAGAAAACCGCATAACTTAGATCAATTCTACCTCGGGATTTTTGAATGTCTGACCGAGGTTTGGGGTCAAGATATTAGTCAAAAGAACATACAGAGCTTGAGATGGCAGAAGAAAGCAGGCAGGCCCACTGCCTGCTAGCAAATCAAAGGCAGGGAAAAAATGAACGATTGATAGATGCCATAAATCACTCGAGGGATCAAATGCAGATTAAATTTAGTTACAATTCTTGCAGAAATATCAAAATGTAATTATACTTTTTCACACATCACTTGCCATTTTGTGGAACTAACTGGACACGTTTAATTAATAAAGAAAATAAATTGAATTAAAAAAGTGTAGGGTATCTTTCAGCTCTTGCAGACATATAGTTGAAGTGTATTCCACACCTTTACAATGGCACATCCCTTGTTCTACCCCTCTTTTTGTTTCCTATTCTAACTTTCTGCTAAAACCTTAGCCTGCTTCATGAGTATAATGCTTTTAGCTATATGGTATAAGTTCTGGTCCATCTCTATTAGGAGTTCTCAGAAAATCAAAGTGACTAGATGGAGTGAACATCTCCAGGTGGCTTTAGATGAAGAGACAGCTTCAAGGATGCATCACCACCAACATGTTACACACGATAATGAGCAGTATAGAAATGATTATTTGGAGCTTCTGCTTATTTTCTCTCATAATATAACAAAGCAACAAATGATGAAATTAAAAAAAAACACAAGTTTACTAATTCAGTAAAGAAAGTTCTTCTTTCTTTTAATATAATAATTAAACCTGCAATACTCCCCACCACATGACAGTATTAAACTCAAGAGCTTAGATTCCCCAAAAGGTTGGCCATTTACTTGATTATTAAGAACAACACATTAAAATTAGATAGGATAAAAAATTATTTTTCCTGTTTCAGGGCACAAATGACCCTATAGTTTCATCAGCAATTTCTCCTATGGAATTTTACTGTTTCATCTTCAATGGAAATATACTGGACTGAACGGTCCACTGGCCTCTTTCCGTATAACAAATTATGTTCATAATAATAATGGGGGTAATTTATAATATGACAGCTGCAAATTCTCTGTCATTCCTCAAAATGACTCAAAATAAAAAGTTAAACCAACTCTGTCTCAACCCTGTGCAAATCTCTAAATACATTTTTCCTCTACTTATTGGTTCTACTCTCAAAAATCCCATTCTACTTCTTACATTACTATAATACTCTCTTCTTGTCATTAATATTGTGCTCAGTGAAATGCTAATATTTTTCAGTTCACTGTCAGAGAGAGCTAAATCTACAGCAAGCTAATCTGCCATAAAGTCATGTTTTATACACATGACTACAAATTGAGTTTTACACTCCATGGAAAGCAATCTTCCATCTTTAAGGGTATCATGAGACACAGAATTAGATCTATTCTTCTGGCATTACTAAATCATAAGATGAAATATAATTTGACGTGCAAATGATATTGTAAACCCAAGGCAATGAAGCACTGAGAATGTTTTTTAGTACTAGTTTACTTGTTTGCTTAGTATTAAGAGTCTTTTTGAGACATTTAATCTCTATTTATAATGGAAGCAGCATTACATAAACTTTTTCCATAACAAAGAGCCTTTTTCAGAGACTGAAAGATCACATGCGTTTACTCCCAAATTGGGCAAACAGACTTAAACATACGTTTTTCATCCTTTGAGCAAAATGTATGTGTCATGTGATCCTCTACCCATACATTATATTTCAGATCTGTACCTATACATAATGTTCCAGATCTTTAAAGTAACATTTTGGGGGGGTTGGATATCATTCTGAATAACTGATGAATGGGTCAAGCTCCCAAATGGGTTTAAAAAAATGATTTGCTTTACTTTCATTTACCTTAGGAGCAGGCTTTTGTTCTTTTTTGATGTGAACAAGTATGCAAGGGTTCGAGCAATACCTAGGTAAATGACCCTAAGGATAAAAACACAGATGCAACAGGAAATAATGTTGAAGCCATGCCTTGCTGTGGTGTTAGCTGATGCTCCCGCTACAATCTTTTGAAATCATAGGCAAAATCCAAATCCTGACCATTTATTATCCTTATTATGGTTATCTCACATAGACCAAGTGGATCCCATTGTGTGCTACTGTGATATGAAAACATGCAACAAAAAGACTGTAATGCCTTTGGGTCAGGTACTACCTAAATAACAGTATGTTATCATCAGGTTCCCATGCCGGTTTTGGTAGTGTTCGGTGTTTGCCTCAGTGCCCTGACTGTGCAACAACATGTTAGCTAAGAGCAAAATAATTCCCGTACACAGGTCCAAAACAAAAGGCCTGACTGCGTGAAGCACTTCTAGATGCTTATATCTGAAAGGTGTGACATGCATACAAAATCGTGACCACAGATTTAAGATGACTGATATGCTACAGACCATTTTTCATTACTGGCTTGGATTATAGGCTTTGAACACTACCTGAGAATCAAAAAACATGCAGAACTTTTGGCAAAAGTGATATCTTTTATTAGACCAACTAAATAGTTGCAAAAAAAATAAAAAAATTTTCTCAGGCAAGGGAGAAAACACAGATTGTAACATTTCTCCCAGGTAGAAATGACAATTCATAATGCACAGGAGAATAAAAAGAAGTTATAGTCTCCCCTGGGTGAAAAAGTTCCTTTTATGCAAGTTAGGCTCAAATAACCTTAGAATCAAGTAACTTTCCTGAGTCTCTAAGGTAAGTCAGGCCTTAGACTTTACACACAGAAGGGTCCTGAGGCTCTACTCCCTTGCACCCTCTGCAGCCATTTACACCTGTGTGGTAGAGTGTAAGACCCTACTAAATCAAAATTGTGGCATCTTAATACCTACTTTGCCTTGGTATAGTCTCATCTTCCAGAAAAAGTTAAGTTTCAACGGATTCTGGCGTAGAAGGCTGTATGGATATGCTTATTTTGGATTTGCTCAAATCAAATCAATCTCTAACCCATTTAAGCCAAGTCAAATATAGAAGATACAACAAAAGGCACTGGAGAATGAGGTGCAAAGAGACCCTCCTTATTGTCTTAGTCTCTGCACATCCTGGGGGTTCCTATCTCCTCTCATTTCCCTTAATACCAAAGGAGCACGATGATGCACCACCCACGTACGGCCTGCCTCCTGTTCTAGTCTCCTGGCCCTTCTATAGCTTTTCCATGTTCCTAGAACCAGCTCCCTATCCTGAGGCCTGTCTATATACAGAAATCAATGCGTAATCAGCTAGGGTATAAGCAGAGAGAGCACTAGCTTTAACTCCCATGTGAACAACCCTAGTACATACTACCGTGCTACATAAAAGATAGTCAGGGCCAGATTCTATTCTAGTTTTTAGGCATCTGAGTGAATTTAGCACCTAAATTTAATCCTTTTTCACCCTGCACAAGTCCCTTTGAAAGGGGTAATGGCACCTTCTTCTATAGCACACCATCATTTGAGCCTTGACACTAAGGCCCTTGCCAGATGTGCAGGTAAAGGTGCAAGAGGATCTGATGTGCAGTCCATACAACCCTGCCAAATGTGCACAGAAGGAGGTGTGATTGTGGCACTGGGCATTAGATCCCATCCTGTCTTGTTGCCAGTTCAGGGGGGGCCCAGAATTACAATCCCAGGTTCCCCCTGCACCAGCACGTAGAAAGCTCTCATGGCTGGGAGTCCCCTCAGTTGATGGGGCTCCCAGCCGTGAGGGCACACCATGCTTTCTCATCCACTGACAGGGCACCCAGTCCTAGGGGTGCACCTGCCCACACATTCAATTAATGGCATGATAGGAACCAGCCACAAAGTTATTCTGCATTTTTTGTGGAATAGCTTTGTGGCTTATTCCTTGTTCTACAACACCATTAATTGCTTTAACTTGTGGCCGAGTTACAACTTAAGACGTGGGCAGATAAGGCTTTGCATGTACTAGGTTGTAACCTTCTCCTTCATGTCCCTCTTCAAATGTCCTATCTTGCTGATGGCCTATGAATTGGATGCTTCATCCTACTATGGTAAAGGATGAAAAAATCCCCCTAGTGACATGATCAGTAATGGGATATTGAAGAAAATGAAAGCTGCAAAGAGAAAAAGATTTGGGAAAAGCAAAGAGTGGAATAATGGGTCACATTATAGGGCCCAGACACAAATCAATACCAAGAGAAAATATTAAAACCGACTGGATGCACCATCAAAATCTATTTGTAAAACCACTTAGGGAGTGTCACATTTTCCTCCTTGTTAACTTTGTCGCTGTTGCTGTTGACCAACTGCAGCTCCAGTCATTTTCTGACTAGGTGGATTTTTTTTAAAATTAACATTCACCCTTAGACAAACAGCTCTTGCATTTTGATCAACACCCTTCACAAAGCAGCAGGAAACTTGCTTCAAGTGTTTGACAGTGACATTATCTAAAGGTGAGGCCAGATCCAAACCCCAGACCAGAACCTCTTTGGATCTCAATCTGAACTGTCTGGCTCGGGCTTATCTCCCGCACTAGCTCCTTCCTCTATCAAAGTGCGCCCGGTGAGGCAGAGCAATAGGAGAACAATTATGAGTGACTGCACATCACTTTGCATCTATTGCCACGACAATTCTCAGACAGAATAAGAAATTACAGCTGATGCCAATCACGAAACTGAGCCCAACAGCACATGCTGGTGCTCATTGCACCACACTGCATCCAAATCACTGGCCAAATGTATGCTTTGTGGAGAGGTGAGAGAGGAAACAACGCTGCAAACCGATGGGTGGAATCACCAGGCGGAGGAATAATACCTGGCCTGTAGGGCTCCAATGTTTATATACGGCATTTCTTCAATAATAAGCAGGTTCCTTCTTTCATGAAGAAGAATACTTTGAATTTAAAATAGATCCTTTGATCAGAGGATTGTAGACTGGTTTGCAGAGATGGTGAAACTGAGGCAGGAACAGATTAAGTAACTTGCTCAGAGGTTTCAGAAATAGGCAGGATGTCACTTGGGAATAGACTGACTATACTGCTGACAAAGAACAAGCACATTTTTGGAAGCGCAAGTGCTTTTCTACAATGCCGTCCCTGCGTTCTTTGCGAAGATAACGGTTTGCATCTAAACAGCCGAACGCAAATGTTAAACAACTAAACAAAACGACAAATGGCGGCATTTTAATTTTTCTCCCTTTCAGGACTCCTTTGAGGAAGAGACTCCCGTTCTTTACTTGCTGACAAGAGAAGCAGAGTTCACTCACTTTGTCACTAGAGAATGGCCCTAGCCCAACAATATGCTCAGGTTCAAAACAAGTGCATCCTCTTGGACACAATTATATCATGCCTTGAATATTCTTAATACATGAGCTGATCAGAAGCTGAGAGAAGCAAGGCTGGTACAGACTGCCATGTATTCAAGGAATATTGTGCTCTGGAGGCCTTCATTGTGTTGACGTGCAAAAGAATTGATGCGGCAACACTGCTTAGATGAGAAAAAAAAATGGATCAGGGCAAAAGGTGTGGGCCCACAGATGAGATTGCTTATGCTTTAATTCTGGAACTAAATGCATTTATTTTCTAATCTCCTATTTGACAAGAAAAATGCATCCTAACTGGCAGCAAAAAACAACACCAAAACACTATTTAAATGATTCAGTTGGCTAATTCACGACTTTCACGGGGGTCACAGAGTCTAACCCTGTGCCTGGGATTTTTAAGTGTTTGAAATTTTTTTGGGAGAAATTTGAGGTATGGTTTTGCAGGGGAAGATAAGGGCAACCACATCTCATGCTTCCGGGCATCAGTTGATCATCACGAGGGAAAAAGGACACATTCCCACCAATTGCATACCACACCGCACAACTGACTCTCTTCGTGAGAGGAGATATACGTTCTTAAGGGTCACGTGGTCATTGCTAATGGAAAGACACGGGACGTGCTCAGCTGAAGTTCAGCTCCTTTCTGCTGTTGTTCTGGTTTTTCTCAGTTACACCGATTACGTTCAGCCTGCTGCACTCATGTATATAGCTACACTCCTATACTCCTCGGCATAATCAATATTTTTTAAGAGAAGCAAGATAGTCCTTTTGTCTTGGCAGCATCTGTATAGTTTGCCAACCAGGGGCATGACATGCATGTCCATTTACATAGTCCTATCCTATTGTAAATCTGATCTCACTCAGATTGGGTCTATTATAATGCAATGGCATGCTGAAGGGTGGTGGAGGCAGAACGTTGATGGATAGGTGTGGTCTGGCATGGATCAGAGCTACCGGCGCTTTGGTTGACTCTTCCCCCAGGGAAAGCATGACCCCTGTAGGGGTAGGCATTGTACAATGGAGAGAGGGTGAACCAGTTGCCCAGCGCAAGTTATAAATAATAAATTGCCGGGAATTCAGGCTATTTTTCAGTGCCTTCTATTTTTCCCTGGCTACATTCCTGAAATAACAAGCACGGATGCTGCAGCTGCAGACTCCTTTGTCTCCCTGGCTAAAAAAAAAAAAAGTCTAAGGAAAAAAATCCCCAACAACTTTAGGCTATAAATGAATGAACTCCTTGATTAAAATAAAGACATCTTAAATTTAAAAAGCCAACAGTTGTCACTTCTTCCCACAGCAGTCTCTACCCAGGGGATTTTCTTCCCTTACTCTGCCACAATTCAAATTAAAAGCAGCTCCACCCCTGCTCAACAAATATTTGTCTTGCATTTGTTAAGACTTATATTTAAAAAAATGAAATTCTATTTGGGGTTTCACAACACAGGAAGCTATTATATATACATTATCCTTATGTGCACGATTGGTAAGAATAGATGATTTGTGAAGTTATCTATTATGGGGAATAATCAAGATTAATGAGCCCTGTGGCACTTGCTGAATGCCTCCAGAGATTTATTACTCAGGTTGTTCGTTTTTCTTGTTGTGTTGGTGCTGTCAGGAGTCTTATAACAAATGCAAACAGAGACGTGTATTAATTGCAAATGTGGAATGAGGTTACTGCGATGTTACTAAATATTTGCAACTGTGCTGTCTGCGGGGTATCTTCATAAACTGTAAGATTCCTAATCTGGAAGGTTTTTAATGAACTTGCTAATGAATGAGGATGATATTGCAATTTTGACAAATGCCAAAAATGAAAAATATGCAATAACTTTGTGCCTATAGTCACCCTCCCACACATAATATGGCACATTCGAGACAAACCTGACTGCGAATTTCCTGCACTTTTTTGAGCCAATTGTGTTATGATCTCCCTATTATTTAAAACTCAAGCCTGACTATAGAACATTAAATTGATGTCATATCAGAACAAGATTTTTTTTTCAAGCCATGGCATCAATAAGTTTCACATGTGATCTTTGCATGTGCTTTTAAAGCTTCCAAAGATGCCATGATAATGCACATCTGTCAAAATGATAATGGTGCTTTCATCAACTCTCATTCTTGTTTTCCCATTGAGGTGTCAGCTGTCAACAGATTCAATGGTATGAACACAAGGGTCACTATGACCCGTGACCCCATAGCTAGATAGATTAGGATGAAGTTATAAAGTAAGGCACTCGTACATTCTGGGAATTATGGGTAGTCTCATTTCTCCAGATGAATAAATCTCCAAGGAAGAGAGTTTTATTAAATAAAAGACATTTTTTTCTGCTTGTACCTTTTGTCAGTGCTACACCAAGCTGAATCTTTAAAACGGCACTGGCTAGGCTGATCACCTGCTGGGTGAATTCCACTGAATCATTTTAAGTTCCTAAAAGAGGACAGAGGAATTTTAAATTGCCAGCACTGTAAATGTAATTAAAGATAGCTCCTCAGTGTTACCATTTAAATAACCTCTGCATGAAATCTTAAATTCAAGTGAATCAAGGCTGATCCAAGTTTAGGTAAGCAGATCAGATACCTGTTCTAGTGAGGGAGATGTGTAGATTTACTCTTGGCCTAAGAGCACAGCATGCTGGTTTCCCTTTCTACATACCGTAACATGGATATTTTAGGACGGGTGAATGTAACAGCATGGGAAATGCATGAGAGATTCCACCTGTAACCACAGAAATATTCATAGTTCCTTCGTGCGTGCTGGCATGAGTACCAACCAGAAAGAGCAAAGAGCAATTACGTGTTTACACACTTACGTGTAGAAATGTTTCCGGAGAAGAACTGTGACAGATGCACATGGGATACACTGGTACAGCCAGGGAAAGTGTGCAATGTGATGCTAAACAGAGTTCAGAAACACCAGCGGTGCCTTGATTGTGACACTATAGCAGTATTCAGTGAGATCAGCATTACATAGCCTTCCTCTTTCTCAGAGCTTTATGATAAAGCAAGGGATGGACGAATTCACCAAATAGCTTTATTTAAACTATACAAAAAAGCCTATATCGTATTACTTAGTGGGGCCATATCTCAAATCAGTAATACTTAGTCTGGTGGGGCTAGATAGCTCCCTAAATCATCACACAGAATCATAGAGAACAATGAAATAATTATCGTTTCAAGAACACGTGGAGGTGTTTGTAATGAAAACCAGTATCATCATAGCCCCACACCAGACACTAATCAGATAAATATCATGAATAAATGACAGGGCATGTAGACACCTATGTGAATCTATTCAACTCAGTACACCTCAACGGTCCTCTTCTGAAAACATAGTAGAAGGTTGTTTCTCCTCTTTTGCCTCCTCACTTTCTGACCTTTGGGAAGACGATGGGCATCTGCTTTCTATTCCTCTTTCTATGGCTTCTAGTTTGTGGCAAAGGAAAGCAGCTCCCCCCACCCTTGTTCTTCTTTCCCTTCCCCTCCTACTCTCCCACCCCATATTCAAGCTGCTCTCAAGATTGTGGGAGTGAAAGAATTGCATCTGCTGCCTCAACATGGATCTCAAGAGCCCTATGAAGACCTATTAGAGCAAGACCCAAGAGCCGTATAGCATAGAAAAAGCATAAGGAGAGAGTGACTAAAGCTATGCACCGCACTGTTAAAGATGTGCATTGTGAAGGCAGCATTCAGAGATGAAACAGAGTCAGAAAAAAAGAGCAAGAGTGTAGGGCATTCATATCTGGTGAAGCTGACAACATTTACATAAAAATACAAATGCTTATGCTAATACTAGAGATGGGCAAACCACATATATAACGTATTATAGCAGTAACCTTTGCTCACATCTAGAACATGCTTATATTTTGGGTTAGTTTTGTCTTTTGTCACCTCCTGTTCATTTTTAGTGACAGGCTGCATGCTTTTAGGATCACAGACCTTTTTTTCCACCCCCTCTGTGCCTAGCACCATACAGTCCTGGTAAAGCATCTAAGTGTTATGATGACGTAAGAATGAAAGCACCCCAAAAGTGAGAAAAAATGAGCTTATAAGAGGAGCTGAAACACTGCATAACTTAAAAATATGGCAATTCTTGCTAAGTCACCAAACAGCTGTTTTAGGCCTTTGGCCAAGTTTGGCTTAACCTGGATCTGTGGCCTGCAAGAGCCTTGAACCTACAACATTTATCATGCTTTTCACTGCAGAGTTTGGATGTGCACAAACTCAGGCATGCACATACAAGCTCAACCTCCAAAACTTGAGACTGGTTAGTATTTCCCTCCTGGTTTTGTGCAAAAAACCAGCAGATTCCAGAAAAAAAAAAATCAATAAAAAACATTCTAGTCCCAAGTATTAGCCACCCAATTAGATATACAAAATACTGCCAGGTTTTTATTTTAATAACATCCATGTTTTCTAACGGTTTGTGAATACTGGGACAATTTTTCTTTGTCATGCTGTTATGCTACCTTGCTTCAAAATGAGTTTGTGCTTGGATGGCTATTACACAAATGGATAGGGACTCTCTGATTTGCAAATAATTTCCTTGTTTCCTTATTGTTATTCTCTGCTTCAGCATAATCCTTATCACATTATCCCATGGGTTAACATGAGATACTCACTGGAGAAAAATCTGACATTACAGCTAAAACTGAAAGAAGCCACTTTTGTTTTCCAGATATAGTAAGTGCGACCAGTTTGAATATTTGCAACATCCACAACAAAAAGTTAAGCAGAACAGACTATCAGTAAAACAGGACTCAGCCACTGGTATGCAAATAAGTTGTACATGTGCTATAGATTAAGACAAGTTGATGCAACTTAAGTTGTGAGGTGCCATGTGATACCTAAAACTCAAGACGGCATGTGATAGAAGCCACTCAACCCAAAATAGATACCACAAGCTAAAGATTGCAAAGAAGGCATAAATCATTTGAGTTTATGAATATGACCATTGGTCAACAAGTATATCTGGCAACAAACATTTTCTTAAGCATGTGCCTCTCTCAGTGTCTTTCAGGCGCAAGTATACAAGATATTTCTGACAAAGCTTTACTAAGACATCACTTATTTACTAACAGTAGCATCAGAAATCTGTAATTACATGAATATGAATTGGGAATGCCAATGACAATATTCATCTGGAACACAAATTAAATAGCATCCCTATTTTCTTAACCACAGTCTCATCTGTTCTTATGCTATGTGGTACAAAAAGCAAAGAAAGTCTTCTGATCTTTAAATTGTAACCTGTCCAAAGTAGTTAACAGACAAAGACTAAGCCCTTTCCCACGTCTTGCATGGGCACTAAGTTGTCACAACATCAGCTGGCTCACGGATGTGAACTATCCCATATTATGGGTCCTATTTTTGCAGTCCTTATTCAGTTAGGGAACAAAGATGTTGCCTACTGGCATGTACATTGTAGCATATCTGTATTTATACTACCAATGGATATTTTCAGTGTCTGTCCTCAGTATATATATTATAAAGCTCAATGCTCTGCCAGGATGGGCCAGAGATTCCTCTATAGATAAATAAAATGGGAGGCTCCAGCCAAGTTAGACAAAATCTAAGACTGTGCATTACAGACATATTTTATACATCTATAGCTCTATATTTAAGTGGAATGGAGGAGGGAAATGCTCTTGTATCAGCTAATAGTAGAGGTGCACCAATAAAGATTTTCTTGGTCAATACTGATGGCCGATTATTAACCAGCCATATTGGCTGATACCAATCCAATAGCTGATTTACAGGAATGCAGCCCAGCAGTTTGGAGAGCAGCGTCCAGCTGGTAAGTCTGTGGGGGGGAAAAGGGGAGGGAAAGGGAGCAGCGGGGACAGATCAAGGCCCCCACGGTGAGATAGTGAGCGGGGCGGGGCAGGCGCTGCCCAGCCAAGGTAGATGTCTACCGCTGAGGGGGCTGGGCCAGGGCTGGGCTTGGGAGCAGGTTGCAGTAGTGTTGGGAGGGGTGGCAAATTTGGGGGCTATCGCCCACCCATAGCTACCCCTCCAAGCGCAGTTGCCATCTGCCCCAACCCCAGCCCCTCCACTGGGAAAAGATCATTGTAGCTCCTGGCCCTGAGCCCACAGCAGGCAGCCTGCCCTTGCCCCTTGCACAAATCACAGGGAGGGGGCACATGCCTCCCATGCCTCCCCTGGGGGTGCACACAGCAGAATGGAGCCATCCCCTCTCACCCCTGCTCCGCCCCCTGGACGAGCTGCCCATGGCTCCGTTCCACTCCCAGTGGGGTTGCATTTATTACCTTTGCATTCATTACCTTTGCCTGCCCCTGCTCCACTCCCTCTCTCACTGTATGGGCCTCAATCTGCCTCCCCCATGCCCCTTCCCCCTACAGACTTACTGGCTGGACACTGCTCCCTAAGCTGCAGGGCTGCATTCTTGGCTGGATGCACGCTGTGACTGCACACATGCACACAGCATTTATCAGTGACGTTATTGGCTACCCTGGCCAAAAAAAGCCGATTGCTGATTATGTTAATTTTCCATTTATTGGTGCTGATCTTATATGCAACTGATATATCAGTGCACCTCTAGCTGATATAATATAGAAATGATAGGAAGACATGGAATCATGGATAAATAAAGCAAGGCAACACAATATATATTTTAAGTAACAAATTTAAGCTATTCAAATATTGAAATACGCAGCTGTAGGTACTTCAGATGTATTTAAGTATCTCTGAAATGTCAGACTTAATCAAATCTGTAAGGCTAGGGACAGACATTACACACAAACTGGTTTAAATTATTAGAAACTGGTTTAAATCTGTAACAGAACAGATGTTCAGTGCACATAAACCAGTTTGAGATAAACCTGGTTGAATGTAGTATCAGGCTTAACTGATTTGGATCCAACTGGTTTACACAATGCCTGTCCCAGACCTTGAACTAATGAGAAAGGCCATTTTGCTTAGTTTGATGGGCTGATAAATGCTCTATTATCAACAGTAAGTTGGGGGGGGGGGAACTCCTCCCTAATCAGAGCATCCTGCCAGGGCCTAAATCCCTGCTCAGCTCAGCACCTTGGAAGGGAAGGGAGGGCTGCTCTAGCACCCTGTGCCCCGTGGCAGGCATGTGCCTGCATTTCTGGAATGAAAAGGGAACGTCTATTCACCTCCAAACCGGTTCACGCTTTTCAGGTTAAACTAACCTGCAAGGACCGAATCAATTCAGGCTCAGCCTTTTTGAATGGCTGTCCCTAGCTTAATAGTCTCTATAGATCTGTAACAATAGGCATGGGTTGTTGAGGGGTTCACAGTGGGAAACCCTAATGCCCCTAACAGTCCTTCACTGACTCTGTCCGGCGTTCTATTATACAAATGCTTACAGAGAACAAAGAATGGGGCAGACAAGCTCTGTAGCATGGAAATGTTGTTCTGGCAGTTTATAATCTTAAATTTGGATTGTCCCCTGGAACCTACGTACTCTATAGGGTCAGTCAACCCAACTACTTCACTCCAAAACTCCCAAACTTCATAGGACTGTCTCAGTAATTCCACATAAGTTATACTGAAGATGTTTACTAACTCCCTAAACCCTATCCATTTTTAATAGGCTGCACATTTCTGAAGTTGAAATATGTTTACGAAATAATTCCAGCATGAAATCCCTAAGCTTCTAAAGAGCACTCCAAATCAAAAATAAAGAGAGTCAAGGAGAAATAAATATAATAAATGTGAATGTTCTCAACCAGGTTTCCCAAATATTTTCCCTTCCTGTTCCCTCCCTCCCCCCCGTCCCATACAACTCTCTTTACTGCTCTAAGTCTTACAGACACTTTATAAATGGGATGAGTTTTAAAAAGCTGACATGCAACTATAGAAAGTACAGGCCACTGAACCCAGGCCAAGCAAGCAGAGCTTCATGACACTCTACTACACACTGGCGGGAGAGTAAGAATAATAAACTTAAACTTTCATGATGTTCACCCATTGGCTCACTTCCATTCTAGTTTGATTTCTATGTTATTCAATTCTATCTTTTCTCACATTCAGTCACTATACAGTTTTAGCACTTGCTTCTTTCTGAACACAGTACAGAGTGTGCATCTATTCTTAACCTTTACCTTTCTGTTCAAAGCAGAAATGGAAATTTTGCCATATTCAAATTTTAAATTTGTTTTTAAACCTCCTGTCCTGCCAGGGATGTCAAGAAGTCTGAGAAACATGCTAGGTCATACAAACATACAGCTCCAACAAGATCTTAGACATTTTTTTTGGTTTCCTTTTGAGGAAGGCTCATTTTCCCAATGCTTTATCCAGAACACCTTTTCTGAGGAATTTCAAAATTAAAAAGCAATTACTTGGAAGAAAGCCATTCCTGTAAACTTGCAGGTAGAAAAATGATAGACATCTGTATAATTATGGCTTTATGAAGGGAAGGAAGTTACATCCGAACCATGAAGACACTGTCAGCCACATTGAAATGACAACCTCACACCCATTGATTGTTTCCCCTCCACATACAACCCCCAAATAAGATTTGTTCAGACTGGTACTACTTGGTCTAACCAAAAACACATGAGGAAAAGTAAATAAAGGGAAATAACCCCCAATCCTATATTGGGATCTAGTGGTATGACCTCCATCACCAGCATGGAGTCTCTTTAATACAGACCGATAAATGGTGATTCAAGGTAAGTGACTTATGCCCGACATCAGGAAAAAAAATTCACAGTGATATTTATAAAAGTGGCATAATCTCCCAGGGGAAGTAGAGGAAACTCCAGCACTTAAGAGACTGAAATTTGTATTGGAAAAAGCACTTGGTATTACTATGATTAAATTTTCTGAGAAGGCTTTGCAATCCTAGCTCTCTTACTCAGCCTATCATAAGCAAACCCTATGGATCACACACGCACATACACACACACAGAATATTTATGAACTTTTGATGTGCTGGAATAGATAGACAGTACATGAGAGTTCACTCAGTACAACTAAGATTTGTCACTTGTTGTTACAGTCCTACACGCAGCCGTTGCAACAGAAGTGCTCAGCAGAGAACAGTCACCATGGAGCTATTTTCCTAGATACTGTTGTATAGTAATTATTGATGTCTGTTGACTTCAAGCTTGTAAATTGTATTAAATTGTAAAAATCTTTAAGCAGACAGAGAATAGCTAGTCAACACAGGCAGAAGGAATACACAGACAGTCCTTACTGCATGCAAATACACAAACTATAAAAATTCAAAGCTTTTTTCCTCTCTTTGCAATGTACATTAGAAAAGGAAATTATTTGTAAGATTAAATAGAAATGTTTATATGCCTTCCAGAGATGTGTGTCTAAAATGTTTTACATGAAACAGTGTGGCTTGCAGACAACTGTTACTAATTTCAGCTCTTGTTCTATACTTTTATGCCGTGTATGCCAAAAAATTTCAATTTTAAGAACAAACATAATGCTAATCATAATAATACTTTGTTTTTCCATAGTGCCTTACATCAGTGAATCTCAAGTAATTTATGCACGTGAAGGAGCTTAGAATGTTGCTACCCCTGGGAGATATTACCCACATTTTATAAATGGGAAAAATAAGCTAGTAAGAGATTGACTGACTTGCCCATAGTGCATCCCACAGTATACTGGTAGCAGAAATAGGAATAAAATTCCAGATTCCTGTGCCCCAGCTTTCTGCTCTAGTCATTAGGCTTTGATTCTTCTTATCTTTGGCTTTTGCATCCAACTTCAAGTTATACCAGTGGTTTATGTATATAAAAAGGACACATCTTTCTTTCCTGTGTGAAAAATGCCTATTAGATTGAAGGATTAAGTTTAATGCACATTAAGCACCTATTACTTTAAATGGCTATAGCTGAGGTCTTAATTTCATATTAATGTACTTACTTAAGGAGCTTCATTTTCAAAAGAGATAAACAAATAGTGGCACCCCATAAAAACAGACCATTTCTTTGGGTGCCAACATATAGATGCAGGACCCTACTTTAAGGCAGGCAAGTATGAAATGAATTAAAAGGCATTCAAATAAACCCCACTTCTCCCAACAAAACCTGCAGTTCACATCCATAGTGTAATAGTGACTAAGGACTTTCTACTTTTTTCAGATTGAGTTTATGGGGCTCTCTCTACAGAGAAATGCAAGGTGCTCCACCTCGGAAGAAAGAATCCACATCACACTTATAGGCTCAGCAGTGCTACACTCACTAGCACCATGACCGAAAGAGACCCGGGGGTCATGACTGATCACAGGATGAACATAAGCCACCAATACGATGCCGCAGCCAGCAAAGCAAATAAAACTGGCTTTCATCTACCGACGGATCTCAAGCAAGACCCAAGAAATCATCCTTCCACTTTACTTGGCCTTGGTGAGGCCACAACTGGAGTACTGTATCCAATTCTGGGCTCCACACTTCAGGAAGGACGTGGAGAAGCTTGAGAGAATCCAGAGGAGAGCCACGCACATAATTAGAGGTCAAGAAAGCAGGCCTTATGAGGAGAGGCTGAGAGGCATGGGACTCTTCATCCTGGAGAAGAGAAGGCTCAGGGGGCACTTGAGGCAGCCTATAAGTACATAATGAGTGTGCATCAGGAGCTGGGAGAACATCTGTTCACCAGGGCAGCCCAAGAGGAGACAAGGTCTAGTGGTCACAAACTGCTGGAAGACCATTTTAGACTGGACATAAGGAAAAACTTCTTTATTGTCTGAGTCTCCAGAGTCTGGAATAGACTCCCCCTGGAAGTGGTGCAAGCACTTACTCTGGATATGTCCGTGAAATGCCTGGATGCTCACCTTGTTGGGGTCATTTGGCCCCAGCTGACTTCCTGCCCTTTGGGCAGGGGGATGGACCTGATGATCTCGTGAGGTCCCTTCCAGCCCTAACATCTATGATGTTTATAAAATCTCTGTGATAGCTACCCACTACCAAATTTGAGAACTTGTTGACAACATGAATAGAAAACACCGCATGTATAAAAGCACCACACACTTTTGAAAGGTCATTTGTTAGAACTGACTGGAGAGTGCCACACACTGATGAGTGTAATGGAGTGGTGCTCAACCTCAAGCCCATTGAAGTGTGTTATCCACTGCATGGGGCTCCCCAAAGTCCAGAAATTTGGCACCAGGACGGGGAATTTCCAGCCCCATGGGAGCTCCGCAGCCTGGATAACAGGGCCCTGTGTATAAGACTGCACCAGTGTATGGGGTCGGTTAGGCTGGTGTGTGACTGGATCCAGTGTGCAGGGTCAGGGCAGGGTACCAAGCCAAGCTGGTTCACTGGATGGCATGCGCAGACCAACCGTGCATGAGATCTGGCTCACAGATTGACCTCCATCAACTCATCCGGCATGTAGGGCTGGCTGGGAGATTGGGTGCCACTGGTCTAATGAATATAATCCAGCCTTCACTTGCTGAACCTCAGTTTAATGTTTTTGGTGGAGAGGAGATTGTGGTCACTCTCAGTCTATGGTGAGATTTCATTAGGTTCCATTATTTCTATACAAGGGATAGAAAACATTTTGACCAAAAAGATTTCTAACTGTTGCGTCTGCTGAGCATTAGCTACTATGACTGAGGATGTAAGCTGATTGCTGTAGGAACCAGGAAAGAATTTCAGCTTCTCCTATCTCCACCACTAAATTGTCTGAAGGCATTCATGAAGTTTGGGAAGGATGAAGTTTACAGTTGGAGACTGACAATCCTGATCTTGAAGATCAGGCTCAATTAGCCTAATTTATCAGTATCCTAATATTTAGTGTTTGTACAGCGTATTCCATAAACCAATGACTAAATAATCTTCATAATACCTTTCTGATTATTGCTTCCTTTTCACTGAGGCACAGTAAACTAAGGCACAAAGAAGTGAAATGATTTCTCCGCCGAGTATTTAGAAGCTCCTGACTTGCATTCTCATTCCCATTTACCAGGCTGAATCACTGGAGTGGCAAATCCTATAGCATATATATTTATAACATTATAACTAAATAAATATATATATAAACACATGCACACACGATAGATATATATACCTAACCTATATATTCTTAATACCAGTTTATAAGAAAAGAATGGATTCTTCCCACATTCCCATATGTGGATGAACTGAGCTCCAGGGTTGGGTGGAGGAAGTCAAGAAAACAAGTAGAAGATGGCACCACCTAACATAGCTTGACTGCTGATGGGCAGCGGCCTGCTTGCTGTTTGAAGCTCCCATAATGATGATGTGCGAGACTGAACATCTTCCTCTCATTTCTAAGTCGGTGCTCATTTTAGTGCAGTTGGGAGGGAACAACTATTCCTGGGAAGTGGGGAGACATGCCCCAAATAACAAAATGTGCCCTATCAGAATCAGCCTTCAAGGCTACCCAAAATACTGCTACCTTGTCATCCTTATCCTTTCCCCACATGTTGAATCTTGAATCGTTAACCTGCATTTTAGGGTCTTTGGGTAAGGACTGTCTCGCTCAGACTGTCTTTTCCTACAGTGGTGAACACTGATCTAGGTTCTCTCAGTTCTCATAAAACAGCATTTTTAATCTTCACTATCCAGTACTAATGAATGAAGCTTCTGAGAGTACTAATGAATTTTGCCTCTGCTGGCACTGGATACTTCATAAAATGGAAAAAAGTCTCTGCTTCCTTCAGGGCACCTGCTTTCAATTACAGGAGACATACGGCACCTTCAGATTTTCAGCTTTCAACATCTGTGGTTTCCAGGTATGGATTTGTTGCATTCAGATTACTGCTATGCCTGCAGAATGCTGCCTACCTTTCAGGGGGATGCTTGAGAAACACTAGAGATGGACAGTAAGTAATAGCATTTGCTATCACTTTTTAAAAGACTGATAAACTACTCTGACTGAAATCCTTTACCTTGCCCAGAAATCTTACCCTACTTGTACTGGAAAGGTTCAATCAACAGCAGCTTGATTAAAAATTTAGCTTCCGCTCAGTAGAGAGTATACAAACTGATGCTTTTATGCATGCCAACATAACCCATTCATCTTCCCCCCTCATTTTCTCACAGATACCCTCTGCCTCATATCTTTCAGAGGAGGCCTAATTGACCATCAGACTCAACCAACAGCAGCTGGCCGTGCTACTCACTTTAACAAGTGGCAGGTGTCAAAGTGAGCTAGGTCATGTAACTGGACAAGTAAAGGCAATGGCTACAAGTACTTGGTTTGTATTTTTTTTCCTTTCTGTATTTTTGACATAATTTGATTTATCAGCCCCACTTCAGGACTGTACAATGAAGGACCTGTTTCTTTTTCTCTTTACAACACAATTATTCCAGGTTGTGCTTTGTATGGTCCAAAATGGGCGTGGATGGATGACTGGTCCATATAAGTCACTTGAATAAGCCCAATCAGATTTCACCAATCACCATGATTCTCAACTAATTCATGTAGTTTCTCCTAGGTCTGTCAGGAGACAGCGGTGTTGCATAAACCAAGCAGAGCTTGGTGCAATCTGCTTTCCATTCTTGGGTTATGAGCACTACTGAACAGCATTATCACATCATGTCTAGAGTGATCTAATTTGTAAAGTAACATCTAGCTTGCAAATCTACATTTTAATATACAGATAGCTCTTGCTGAGTCTAGCAGTGGCACCCAGGGACTAATGATACCTAGGCACAGGGCTTAAAGGTAGTGAAAAAAGTAGCGCCAACACAGTAAAAGATAAATGCTACTGTTAAGCAAACAAGGTTCCTTGGGTGAATCTGATATTTTTTATTAGACCAACCCAAATAGTTGGAGAATAGTTATTAAGCAAGCTTTCGGGTTCAAAAACCCTTCGTCAGGCTAAGGAAGCTTCAGCTTGGTGTGTGCTCTTCCTGGATGTTAAGCAAATTCATAGATTCATAGATGTTAGGGTCGGAAGGGACCTCAATAGATCATCGAGTCCGACTCCCTGCATAAGCAGGAAAGAATGCTGGGTCTAGATGACCCCAGCTAGATACTCATCTAACCTCCTCTTGAAGACCCCCAGGGTAGGGGAGAGCACCACCTCCCTTGGGAGCCCGTTCCAGACCCTGGCCACTCTAACTGTGAAGAAGTTCTTCCTAATGTCCAATCTAAATCTGCTCTCTGCTAGCTTGTGGCCATTATTTCTTGTAACCCCCGGGGGCGCCTTGGTGAATAAATACTCACCAATTCCCTTCTGTGCCCCCGTGATGAACTTATAGGCAGCCACAAGGTCGCCTCTCAACCTTCTCTTGCGGAGGCTGAAAAGGTCCAGGTTCTCTAGTCTCTCCTCGTAGGGCTTGGTCTGCAGGCCCTTAACCATACGAATGGCCCTTCTCTGGACCCTCTCCAGGTTATCCGCATCCCTCTTGAAGTGCAGCGCCCAGAATTGCACGCAGTACTCCAACTGCGGTCTGACCAGCGCCCAATAGAGGGGAAGTATCACCTCCTTGGA
>NW_005841853.1:697596-710652 GCF_000455745.1 Alligator sinensis
GTCAGGCATGATCTGCCTGCCACGAACCCGTGCTGGTTTCCCCTCAGCATAATTTGTCCTGCCGGGCTCTCACAAATGTGAGCCTTGATAATTTTTTCAAAGACTTTGCCAAGGATGGAGGTGAGACTGACTGGCCTATAGTTGCCCGGGTCCTCCTTCCTCCCCTTCTTGAAAACGGGGAAGCGCTACAATTAAACAAACAAGGAAAATTCATCAATAGGAAGCCCTAACTTGTAGGTACAGGAACTCATTTATATGGATACAGTTTCTAGAGGTCAAAATGAAAAAATAACCCCTAAGAGTATTACATCAGTCTCCCATCTCTGTGCCTGGGCAAATGCTACATAGAAAGAGCAGAGACACAGTTAAGACTGACCCTTTTTAAAACAGCATTGGACTTCGCAGTCTGACACCTGCTCTGCACTGTCCTTTCTGGCAGGCCATTACAGTCAGTGAAATCACAAACCCGTTTGCATTTAGAAGCTTCTTCACAACCTAAGAAAAAGAAAAGCAGAAATGGCTGGGGCTTACAACAAACACTAGCCTGTTGGTGCATCATACACCAGCTCAAACTTATTCCAGCTTTCATGAATCTCAGTAATTTAGCAAATAATGTGTGTTTTGTTTGAATGCTTTTCGGGAGAGGATGCAAACCAGTGACAGTGTGTGGTGGTTGGCTAGTGGAGCTGGCTATTGGCTACAGAGTTACCGCTCTATGAAGCTTTCTGCCAGGTTATCTCTACTCGATACTTCATAGACAACTGAGAAGAACAAAAATGTTTTATAAGCTTACACTATATTTTATCATTAAGAGCTTGACTTCTGCATTTCCTCCAAGGAGCAGCACTACCTATGTGCTCTCTAGTGGATACAGCGATGCACAGATCCCACTGGAACGCAGTCTGGAGGTCTTTTTAATCCTTGGAAAATATTCTGCTTTCCCTCTGACCCCAAAGCATTAGGTCGACACTTAATATCGGACAATTTGACAACGTGCTGTTAACTTTTGTGAACAAAACTCTGAATACAGCTACAACAACCTTCTGATTTACCCCACAGATCTGAATCTGATCCTCTTCCGAAGTCAGTGGAGTCCTACCAGGACTCCTCTTCCCTGGAATGTCCCTAAAAATTCATTACATCTTTTGTAAGATCAATTAAGAGGGTAGAATTGTGCCTAAGTCTTCCAATTTATTGCCCACATTTGAGGAAATAACTTGGAGGAAGACAAAGCAGCTATTTGTTCCCTCAGTTTAGAATTGAAAGTGGGAGAACATATAGAAATTTACTTTCCTCTTCTTTTTTGTGTACTACTCTTGCATTCATAGACACAGAGTGAAACCCACATCAACATTTAGCAGTCCTAACAGATACTGAGAGATCTCTCTTATTAATCACATTCTGTTATACAGCTGTCTGTTAAAATAATGGATGGTATCAACAGTACTCATTATTAATTTCACATTGAGGTGTGTTCAAGCAACAGAAATCAGACCTGGACTATGAAGACCCTTGCATTCAGGACCAGAGTCTTTCAATTAAGCATATTAGAGAGACCTGGGATCACTGTCAAATCTCAATTAAGACTCATGTTTACATTCTAACCATCTCACAGCTCGTGGGTGTTGGGTCAAGGATGTCTCTAATTCAACTGTATTTGCACTTGGATGTAAATTTAGTTAGTTATAGCTTAGTTACCAACTCTCTACAATGAAACCCTAAACTCTATATTTGACACGAAGAGGCAAATAACATTTTTTACAGTGTTTTTTTTGACAAGTGTGCATTTGCAGATTTGCAAGACGTACTAATGGCTGCAAAGGAAACTCCAAGAAGGTTGGAAGTAAATACTGTGTGCATTTTTTACAACAGGCCTTGTCAACCACCATTAGGGGCTTTTCTACAGGAGGTCAGCATTCTGGTTTCCACCAACCCAAAAGGTCTAGGGAATAAACTGTAATTTGATTAAAATATAATACAGCAAGATACAGCCCGGAAGACAAATCAGTTTGTAAAAAAACCTGTTCAAATATGTATTCCCTGCCATATCAGCCTCACAAAATGCTACTTGCCAACTTGTCGGAGGTGAGTTAAATATCATTAGATTTTTTTCATCATCAATTATAATACAGAGCAAGTGAACAGATATTTTCCACCTGAGCCAGGAAATTTACAAGGCAATTTTACAAGACTCATTTTTTTCATATTAATTATTTAGGCTTAAGTCCTGAAAAGAGATATTGTAGCTGGAATACAGGCTCCCGCTAAGGAACCATATATTTGAAGATCCTCAGGGCTGTAACTTTATCTTAGCAGGATAAGGTTAAGAGTAGAAGAGGACTAAGAGTATGGGGGAAAAAATGTAGCTTTTGCACTTTGACCTGGGGGCTGGTGGATGCTCCGTAGCCTGATGTTTCCCAGTAATTTGCTAATTATTAGCATTCGAGTTGCCAACAAAACATAATTTATCATCCTGAAAAAGCTGCATTCAAAATATTCAGCAGTCCCCACAACGGCATTACAGTGAGAGGATCTGTGATTAGGTCAGAAACCTCTTAGATGGGAGAGACAGGTTCAGGTCCCTGGTCAGCAGAAGATTTCTTGTGTAACCTTGAGCAAGACTCATCTGTACTGTAGCTGGAGATGCATGCAAGCTCACTTTAGACTAGCAAAGTGTGAGGAGCAGTTGCTCTAACGCTGGTTCAGCACAGGCTGCAAGAGTCCCCATGCTGCTGCAGCTAGCAATACTCAAGCTCGCTATTTTAAAGCGAGCTCAGGCAAGTTAAAACCAGCTTCAATTTCCTCTTCGGATTGCTCTCTAAATGCACTCCTAATCTCTTTGCATTATAGCTTCCCATCTGGGAAAGGGGCATAATGAACTTTCGCAGGGTGTTATGAGGATAAATAGATTTTGCAAGCAGACCAGGAACTAATGGAGAGCCATTGTTTACCTAGGACAAAAAAGCAACGTGCTGACTAGACATCATACATTTCCTGGCTCAATCTGTTCCCTAATTTTAAGATGCCAGGTGGCCCCCCCCTCAACATCCCTTAACTGTTAGTCTTTTAAAGTAAAATTAGAAACACAGGAAGGGAATAGACTTTCTGAGTTAGAGTCTATCCCCCCACCATTGTAGGAAAACACGTGTTTCAAATCTTATTCATCAAGCAATCGCCTACCCTGGAGATCTTCAAGAGGAGACTGAATAGTCACCTAGCTCGAGACACCTGATGTCCCCCGTTATCTTTTCTGCCTGGCGCAGGGGGCTGGACCTGATGATCTTCCAAGGTCCCTTCCGGCCTTACAGTCTATGAATCTATGAAGCTCCATCTTAAAATTAGTTAGTGTTTTTTTGCCCCTCTTCTCGGACTGGAAGCCTAGATCATAAACTCATGACTTGATGGTTACCCATCTAAACATCTTTGTGGTCTGTCTCTATACTTTTGTTCTTCTGGCAGTATTGTCTTATAGCTTCAACAGCTCTTCTCCCTCCTGGGGTGTTTTACCCCTAAGGGTTTTATAGACAGCCATCATACAATCTCTCAGCTTTCATTTTGCTAGGCAAAAAAGATCTTTTTAGTCTCGTTCGTAACACAAGGCATGCCCCTGATCATCCTAGTCAGGAACATAAAAAATTTTCTAACACACAATGCTTTCACTACCTGTCTACAATCTTGTCAGTTTAAGAAAAAAAAAAATCCAGAATTACAGGTTAGTTTTAGATATTACACCTGCCCCCCATCCTCCTTGCCCTCCACAGAGCTCTTCTGTCGATTATGGCCACTTCACAACCGCACTTTTCATTCAGGACTCAAATAATACGAGAAATGGACTAAATAAAAAATGCTGTCAAATGCACAGAGCAAAACAGACTGAACAAACAAATCCAGAGCCTTTTTTTTTCTTTTCAGCTCTTTCATATGGTTAGTTTAGTGTTACTGGGAACACTAAGGTATAAAAGGACACTTTCGCTTTGCCTTTGGAGCTGCTCCTGTCTCATTAATTTATTCCAATGTACCAAAGCAAAGCAGAAAATAATCTGACCAATACTTTGCATTGTACAATTAAGTAGGATAATTACCGAGACAAACTTAACTTGGAATTCCTTTGCTTTGTGGTAGGTTTTTTCCCTCTCTGGTGAATCACCTCTGTTGCAATGTACAAATAAAAGCAAGTCAATGAGAAATCAAAAGGGGAGTGGGGGGACAGGGAGGGAAGGAAAAGCAACGTAAACACCATAAGAATATACATGTGTCTTTTAAATAAACTTAAAAAAAAAAATCAGGTTCACGGAAAAGACTTTTAAAGGGCTTTAAGGATATAGCACATTTTGGAAGAATCACCCCAAAGGCCCCGTACAAAATGTCTGTTCTTTTCTTCCTCTTACACACGTTGCTCAGTTGCTAAGCGTGGCTGAATTTCAGAGGAACGGTACCCGGGCCTTGGTTTGACAAGCTACAGTTTTCCATGACACTCTCTAAAAGCACGCTTGGCCTCTCCTGCAATCAGGTCCCCATAGCACGCAGTTCAAATGCCTTTTCAGACAATATAGCAGATAGGATAAGAAAATTATTAAAGTACCTCACAATCCCCTCAGGCCTGGGAGTGAGAGATCCTCTCTTCTCAGCACCCTTCTACTTTATGAGCCTACTTGTACAAATTTCTATCAGACCTGCAACCTTTATTTGAGCTTCCTTTGTGGTTTAGTCATATAAAAATGTCACTTAAGCGTTAGGCTAAAACCACACGCTCATTGGTTAGCATTTCCCTCCCCCCACCGCCCCGTGAGCAAACTGCTTTGAGATAATCGTTGTTGTAAAACTATTCAACAAGACCCTGAAAAAAAGACTTCCTGCACTTTGTTAAACAAATGCAATGAACCTTATGAAAAAAAAGACTAATGTACTGCATAGTAGGAACTGGGCCTGATATGCACCACTAGATTCAGCTACAAAACCACCATTTTGCCATTCTCAAAAGGAAGTGGTTAATACTGTGCAATACTTTTCACAGGAGCCTGGCTACTGAAGCCTTGAAACAGGAGCAAACCTGAAATATAACTCACTTAATCATGCATTTCATTTGATACCAAAGTGCTTCGTGCTAATAAAGTTAAGCATTAAAGGATTGCAATGTGACAAATTCTGATGACCATTTCATAAAAGAAACATGACTGAAACAGACGGATCTGCAAAGCTCTCTCGGTAATGGGAAGCCGAGTCTAATTTTAGATGATTCTCCAATCGCTGGAGAGTTTGCAGTGCGCACGGCCAAACCAACTCAATCAACTGACTTTTATCTCTATGACTGCAGGTCACATTATCTCATGAATGAACTGTTATGTAGGTCAGTCGAGAGTTGTCTTCTAATTGAATGCACGTTTTAGCCTTGGCATTCAAGCCCTAGCTATCACGATTCCAGACAAATCAGTGGAGGAAATAAAGGAAGAAAATATCAAACAAGGGGCTGTGATAATTAAGCTTTGTTTTAGAGAAGAAGTGCCAAAGTAGATGTGGATAGCAGCCTGTATAGGCTCATTTTCTTTTCAACAGGACGTAGTGTGGTGTGGGAATGAGAGTTTTGTTGAAGAATGCTCTGTTTAGTCACAGATCAAATACAGCATGGCCAGAGGCTGTGTGAGCTACCGTATGTGGCCTACGAACATACCCCAACTTGCCTTGGAGGCAGCTCTTGAAGTGTGTGCCAAATGCATTTGCGTGTTTATCTGGAACAACTGAGACCACCAAATTATTTTACAGAAGCCTCCACAAAGCAATGTTTTCAGTTGTGCTCAGCCCAGGATGGATTTGAAATCTCATTATCCAACTCCTCCATCATGCTAGTATTTCTATATTTCAAGTCTTTGGAAAGACCTCCATGCATGGCCCTGGAACTATTTATCCACCATATTATTTCATGTTATAATCAAAAGACATATGTAAAATATGCTACAAGTACAATAAGGGCAACGTTTGGACTTCACTGTAAAATGATGAACATGTGAACCGAAGATTTCCAATGAAACCAAGGTAAAAGGTCAGAAATTTATATATGCACACATTTTACTTTCGACTTCTGATCTATGCAATCCTAGTGAAACTCATTTATATGAAAAAGGGGAAACTACAACTGACTGCATCTGTGGTTGCTCCCATCTGAGGAAACACGTGGTTCTTAATCAGATAAAAGCCAAGCTCTCCAAATGCAACATTTGCGCTTTCTAACCCACATCTATCCCAATTATTCACGGAACATTTCTAGATTTTCAATATTCAGCAACAGCATAATTTTTTTTCTTTCATTTTTAAGTATTTGCAGTATATAAAGAGTTAAAATGACTGAACTGAAAGCATACTGCCCAAGGCCAAATTTTCCTATAGCGTATATACTTCATTGCATTTTCCATCTCCTGCGTCCTGACAGCTGCTATTGGAAAGTGTGCTGCTACATGCCTATTGCTGTTGCTGCCGTCCTTTAATTCAACTTGCTTTTCACGGCTTTAAAACCATCGCTGCACAGGAAGGAGAAAAAAAAGGCAATCACATGGGAGATGACTTTGTCATCACAGACTCCACCTCCTTCAAACACACTATCTAAATAAGATACTTAAGCCCCTCCCCCCTAAAGCTGTCACTCTTATGCACTGAGTGTCGGTTTTACTCCTCATAACTGATATATTGAACTTGCACCATTCAATTCTTATTAGGGTCTGAATGCAGTTACAAACATCTGTTAATTAAGGCTCAGTCTCCATGTGAGGTAGACAATGTACTCATTTTACAGATGGGTTTACTGAGTTACGTAGGGCCAACTAACTTGCAAAAAATGTGACAGGGACCCAGACAGAACCTAGTAGACCTGTTTTGGATTTTAAATTTCTCAAAAGTAATAGCAAAATACAGTGCATCAGATTTTGTACACACACACACACACACACACACACACACACACACACACACACACACACAGTTATTGCTGAATAAATTACATATAACGGCCAATTTGGAAGGAAAAGAACATTAATGTATTTTTAATGGCTGATCTAAGGGTAGGTCGGTATACAGCGTTTTAATTGTAGTACATTAGTGTTGCATTTATACATTAGCAACTAATGTGATAATGTCAAACTCTCCAGTGGTTGTGGAATTATAATAAGTGTTGTATTAGCATTTTTTAAACCCCCCCCCCCGTAAGACAAATGATTAAACTCCCCCAAACCATTCAGAGAATTTTTACATTGTTTCATCTATTTTGCATGAGACTTCAAAGCTGAAATGGAAAGCCAGCAGATAGGGGGGAAAAAAGCGTATCTTTGCTAGCATACACAACCAGCATTTAAAGCAAATGAAATCTTTCCAATCCTGCCCAACCTGTAAATGTCAGTCGTTTCTGGAATGCAGCAAATAACGGTTGTCGCCAAAGTAAATAAACAAATCAGAGGATGGACTTTGGGAAACAGCCTCTCCAGCAGAGATTTTATGTTTTTTGGTTGCTGAAAAATGACAAGTAACAATCTGGCAATCAGTGGTGTTTTTACCAGGCCTACGATGCTCAAACCCAGTTTTTAGTAGCTCAGGAATAGCTCTTCAAAAAAGTGCTTGCTCGCATATGTGGGCATTGTGTGTACTCACTGAAAGCAAGCCATTCTCCCTGGATTTAAGGCTCATTCAAGCAAAATACCTCCTATCAGGCCACACCCAGGGTTTCCATTATAAGGATTCTATGGCACACTGGTTGTTTATCATGCTATTAAACTTGTTTTTCCTTTTCCTCACTCTCTCGCTATAGATTAACGCTTAGTGAAATGAAATTTTCCTGCAGGTAATTACCTGGCTGCATTTCAAGGCATTCATAAAAATTACAGCTCCCTTTGGCAAGAGATGACGCTAGGGGGTAACATAATAGGGCAGTGGATTTGGAGTTCAGTTCCTTCCAATTACGGACCCGTTGAGGGGCTCCCTGGCACAGCCTTTGCCGGGTTTGACTCTTTTCAGTCGCAACACTTTCATCTTGTATTTATGAGCACATTTACATTTGATCCACATAGTTTGTACTCTAGTGGGCCACAGGGTTCTGGTCTCTGTCCTGTGTTCTTCAGTGCCTGTGTGCTGCCTCTTGGATTGATTGTTTTTAGCACTGTGGCTTATATTTTCACTGCTATGCAGATGTTACTCTGATCTGCTTGGCTCTACTGTTTGCTAATCACCACAATGCAGTCTCAGCTGTGGCTGATCGCTTTTGAAGCCTTTCCGTTGCAGAGGGTATGTAATTGCATTAAGTTGTACCCCTGGTTAAAAAAAGGGGAAGCTTTAGTGGGGCTTTTACCTACAAAAAGTCTATGTTTAGGTAGGTCTCCCTCCCCCACCCCCTTTTGCTGCTAATATTTTGCTTCTCTGCAGTTCTTCTGGTTCATCTCATTCTTGGGCCTGCTGCACTAGATTAGCTTAATGTCAGTTGTATTTGGACTGGAAGCAATTTGGGGGCACTAGAGCTCTTTGGATATTCTGGCTCCAATCCAAAATGAATCATTTGGGTGTCACTGCAGTGCAAACAGTATCAACTATAATTTCACTGAAAACTGGATTAATGCCATTGTGAACCAGATTCTTTGTTTTCTCAACAGACCACAGCCCTTGCTTAAACTGTATTGACTGCCCAGTCGCACTTTGCCTCTGGCCGTGCCTCTTTTTCCAGCTCTCTTTTACACGATCTTGGACTGATGAATGGAAGCTTTTCAGTGATTCCTTCTTTCTAGGCAGGTCTGAATTATTAGGGTACTAGAATTTCTTCCTAGCTAGCGTAGGCTTGATGGTAGAAAAGGGAGGCTAGTTTTGGTGGAAGGAACACGAAACAAATGAACCCTCAAGCTAGGGACCGAAGTTGTGCATAAACTTGTTTAAGTGGTCATTAACTGGCTTAAACCTGCAACAGAACAGAAGTTCAGTGCACATAAACTGCTTTAAAAATGGCTGAAACCGGTTGAAGATAAACCTGGTTGGGATGCAGTATCAGACTTAACTGATTTATATCAAACTGGTTTATGCAACTTCTGTCCAAGATCCCCTCCTTATTTAAGTTAACTCACGGTCCCCCAGCATCCCAGGATGCTTTGCAGCTGTGGGCTGCGCTATCTGCTCCTCAGGCTTTTTGATTGTACTTAGCCACAATGTTCAGAAATGAGGAAGCAGAAGGAAAAGAGCCGATACTTTTTATTTTACAAACAAATCCCTTGGCTTGTAATACACTCTGGTCTTGTCACTTGTTCTCTCTCACTGCTCAAGGCCTTCTAAATGCCTTGCTCTGCATTGAATTATCCGTGCAAGTTTATTTACTTGTTTGCTCTTTGATACCTTGATCCCAAGTCTCACTGGAATCAATACAAAGAGCCACTATCGACTCCCTTGGCTGCTGGATGAAGCTCTGCAAGTGTTTGCAAAAGGGAAAGGAAAGTGTCAAAGCTTCTCCCCATCTCTTGCTACAACTGGACATGTTGCAGCCTGCTCCTTCCTACTGTTGTGATCCACTTCCTACTGACGCATGGTATCAAGGTTGGCTATGCAAGGGAAAGGGCTAAGAGTTTGAATGCTGTTTTTCATAGTGAAAGCTACTCCCTGGGACTTGAAGGTCCACTCTGTCAATAAAGGGCCTCCTATAAACTCTCTTTTTTTTTTTTTGTTATCAGTTGCTTTTTTGTTCAATTTAAATCTCTGAGGATGGAGCAAGTTCCACTGCTTAACTTGCACAGCTAAATCCAGGAGTTATAAGAATGATCAGCAGAGTCAAGATGTGCAGAAATAGAGCTATTTAACTGAATCATATTCAGAGAAGGCACACAGGTCTTTGACTATGATCCGACTAACAGTGGAGGGAAAGGAGAGATAACTAGGGGCATTTTTACATGTGCTGGGATGTGGTGCCAGGTGCTTTGAATTAGCGAGCTGCGCTACTTAAAAACACCCATGCGTCATGTGCATCAGCGTCGCCACATGTCCTCACGCTGAAAAAAATGGCGGTGGGGCGCTTTGAACTAAAGCTCAGCAGGTGTGTTTTATTTCAAAGTGCCCCGCTGCCATTTTGTCAGCACAGGGATGCCGATACACATGACACATGCGGAGCGTGGCAATTTCCGTGCTCCAGGAGACTCGATTAATCAAGCCTGCTCTGACGTGCTGGATGTCCAATGTGTTGGAGCAGGCTCCCCACATTCCTAAGACTTTATGGAACAACAGCAATACATGGATCTAGGGTGAAGAGAGGTAGAGACTCTTTAATCTTAATTTTAATGGTAAGCAAAACCTTCCATACAACCCAACTCAGTCAATGGAAGTGCTCTTGTGATTTAACAAATGCACGTTTAATTCTTTGTTGATGTGAGTATGGATATATGCCCTAGCACTTCTACAAAACACAAAAGAATTCACTTTAGTTTTGCTAAGGTTAAGAAAAAAACATTACATTGGACAAATCTGGAGTAGCAGTTTATGACAAAGGCAGAGACCAGACAAGCAAAATAAGGGCTCCAGTTTTTCTCATGTGCTCCCCTCTAGGCATTTTCTCCTCCCTCTGACCTAATCAGATGGGTATTTCATAAATCCAAATATATTATTTTCATGATGGTAATAATGAATAAAACTGGATTTCCCACATGGCAATTAAGCAAACCATAATGCTTCCTATTAATGCTATAAAGCAACAAAAAGGACTAAGAAATGGTAATGAGATTAAACCTTAACAAATGTGGAAAACCTGGATTGAACTCATTGCACAAGTGACAATTTGGAGGGAAAATGGTGAAAAGTTTCAAGATAGTGCATGCCGACAGACTACCTCTTGGAACATGTGAGAGAATCATGGATTTGGGACCCAAAGGGAAAACAGTAGGTGGTATGGAAATGCAAATCCAGGCACTGATGAACTTACTGAATGTCATACCAAGGACAGCAGTAGAACTGTTTAGCAGAACTGTATTTAAAATGGGGCCTGAGATCAGTAACTGCTGATTATCCGACTGTTCTGCAGAGCTGATTGAAGTCAGTGGATTCCTAAGCTTTCTGTAATTATGCTCCTCTTGTAAGGCACTAGCTCCCACTTACAATTTTAGAAGTTGTAGCCCTTTTTAAATATGAGAACTGAAAAAATATACCCTTTGATGTGGCTTTTAAAGATTATATTTAATATTTCTAAGCTCCCTGGGATGCTTTTGCGAAGGGCATGGATATTAATATACTTTGCACCAAATTATATTGATGGTTCTTCCAAATAAATGACAAATTGGTTTTAGCACAAAGAGCAAAAGCAAAAAAGTACCACAAAATAAATCCGGGAAAAAAAATATCCTACTTAGCCAAACCCAAGATGACTTTGAATTTAAGATGACATCACCAATAATTCTATACATGGAAAATTTATACATTTGTTACAATTTTACATGTATAGGAATGAATTATTGGAAGATTGTTTTAAAATTCCTTCCCGCCCCCCCCCCTTCCCTTTACAGCTGTGGTGGAGAAAGCAGTGGTAGGGAGGCAGGCAGGGGCCAGGAGGATTGAACCCTGTCCCTTGCCACCTGTCTCCCCTGATCACTTGATCCCATCAGTGCCTGTGTCCCACTCCCACCACCTGACCCCACTGCTACCTCCTCATTCCCCATGTGTGTGGCTGGGAGGCAGTGGCAGCAGGTTGGGGAGGAGGTCAGAGTCACTGGGGGGAGAGGTAGCAACTGTAGCTCTGACCCTGAGCCTATCCCCCCCCCCCTTGTACTCAAATCCAAGACAAGAGCCTTTTTTCCCCTCATGTTGAATGGAGAAAAAAAAAAGTCCTGGTCTTGGATTCAAGTCAATCCGTACTGAATGTGGGGCTGAAATCCTGCTGGAAATGAATAAACTAGTAATAATTCCTACTCTTAACTCCAGCCTTTCAAAGCAGAGCTTGAACAAAGGCTCCATTTAGCTAAAGACATTGGAGGCAGGTTATTAATACCTTCCCACATTTTTAACTTTCCTTCTGCCGATGTAGTGTGCTGTTCTCCAACAACCGTGCCTGTGGAATAGACATGGTCCTGCCAACTCTTACCGTTATTATTTATTTATTTAATCAAATGTGAAACAATAGTGTAACTAAAGTTGGAGGTGGGGTGGTGGTGGTGGTGGGGTGGGGCATGACTGAGGCAGAAATTGGAGCGGGGTTTCTGTTGGGGGAACAAAAACAGCCCAAGCCATCATACAGCTGCCCAGGGCACAGAGCTGCCTGGCTACACCTCTGGTCTGAAATGGCTAGAGTTTGGTCTGAAATGTCTTATTGCCCAAGGTCAAGAAGTGAAGAGATTGTGCAAGTGTCATATTAAAAAGATATAAACTTTGAATCATGGGGGCCAAAACGGGAACCTTGAAAGCATCATTTTAGTATTCCATAAAGGAGCAAATAGAGGACCAATAAAAAAGATTTTCAGCCCATATTTTTTGATGTCTTCAGGCCTGCTTCATGGTTTTTCAATACTGGACAACACTGGTAATAGCACCCAAGTTGAGTTTATCTTTGAATTCTTCAGTTTCCAATAAATTACCATATTCCAGATAATGATATTATGAAGCTCTCTCTCCTACTTTTAGATAGGGGAGATTTGCAATAAAACAGGGCAGTTTATGAGCAAAACTGATTGATTATCACTGAGGCATCTGTTTTTTTTTTTCTTGAACTATGAACTACTACTTTCCAAAAATCAAATTTAGACAAATTCAGAATTTTTTGATGAAAGCAAGGGAAAAAAAATACCCATTTGGCAGAGGTCTTCCAAAAAAGTGAATACCGTAGGCCATAAAACAATTAAATTAATTTTGAAACTATCGTGTCCCTTTTGCAAGGCTTTGTTGATTGTACAGCTCAAAAACAAAGTGCAAATAACAGAGAAGGTACATGCAAGCTATTTAAGCACTCTTGCCGCATTATATTCAGCTTCCACCCTCTAATGGTACTTCCTGTGTTAAGGCCACCACATGCGGAGAACTGAATCCCCAGTGGCTCTGTTTAACACCATGTATATTTTAAAGCAAACACTC
>NW_005841853.1:710680-715912 GCF_000455745.1 Alligator sinensis
TCCCACGGGCTTATGATATACCTAGGCTACGGGGATCCAGGTTTTTAAGGCACTATTGTCACTTGCAGCAACAACAAGTTTATGTGTTGAGACGACTGAAACAATTTCTATATAAAATATATGCCAACAGGAGCTAGGACACAAACTCTAGTCTCTCCGATCCAAAATGCACTGGTCATGTAATAAACATGGCTTTCCTAGAGCTATGAAAGATTATTTTGATTAAACCACTTGGGAAATGTGGATTTATAGTATTATGGGAAAGTAGGGACCTCACACGGCCATCTAGCCCAGTCCCTTGCTCAAGGCAGGATCATCTTTGCCTAAAACATCCCAGCTAAGTGTCTGTCTAACCTGTTCTTGGAAACTTCCAGGGATGGAGATCCCACAACTTCTCTATGTAGCCTGTTCCAATGCTTGACCACCCTCATAATCAGACAGTTCCTCCTAATCACCAGCCTAAATTTCCCTTGCTAAAGCTTGAGGCCATTAATCCCAGCCACAGAGAAAAGCTCATCTCCATCCTCTCTGTAATTGCCATTCAGGTATTTGAGGACTGATATAAAATCTTGACTTGGTCTTCTCTTCTCCAGACTAAATGGCCCTACTTCTTTCAGCCTTTCCTCATAAGTCTTGGCTCCCAGGCCCCTAATGATCCTCCACTGAAACGAGAACTTTCTGAGGGATATGCCGGTGTTGTCAAAATGTTCACTGGGAAAGTCTGGAAAAGTTCAAGATGGAAAGGGGTGAAGGAGGGGGAGAAAGATACCGACTACAGCTCTAGAAAACAAATAATTTGTTGCTTAGGATGCTCGCTGGGAACATTGGGAGACCCAAATCAAGTCCCTGTTCTGTTTGTTTCAGACTAGGGCCTCGAACAAGAGTATCTCACATTCAATCGGATACCTAGACTATTAGGGTGTTCTGAGTTGGGCTGATGTCTAGTATTTTGACAGAGATTTTGGAAAGGTTTTGGTTTTGCCTTGATAAACTGCAGGAAAAATGTTAAAAGCTTGAAGAAGTTTCAGAAGTCAGGAAGAACTTCTACAACTGGGGTAAAGGAGAATTTCGTTTGCCAGGTGCCAAAAGAGGGCACTCTGTAGACCATCCCTAGCAGGCAACACTCCTCCCAACTTGCTCTTACACTTTATGGTGCTGCCCGCTCTTACAGAGGTGAGCTTGAAAATACCTAGTAAGTGTAACCTAAAACTCAGAAATTGGAAAGTTAATAAAAAGAACCTAAAATGTACATACAAAATCCTTTCTGATTTTTAGCTTAATCTCATGATTTATGAACTCAGAGAGCTGGCTGAAATATTCACCTGCTGCATGACTAAGTGTGTCTTTCCCCTATTGTGTGCGTCAGCCTCTCTCTAACTATGGACCAGAAAGGACCTTTGGGTCTGCTTAAAAACCTGCATTAGATGTCTTAAAAACATGCTTCTTCCCCAACACCTGTTAACCCCACTCCCCTCTGAGGAGAAAACTTAAAATTCAAGCCAAATTCAACACATTAAATTTGATTCACCAGGTCTCATTCTCCCTTTGGATTGTTATTTATTTAGGTCAGGGACCTTGAATGATAATGTAATAATAAGAAACCTAATTAAGTTCCAGAAGTTAATAGTGCCATGTTTTAAAAAAAATATATGCATGAGGATATGGGGATTTTTATGGGGTGCATTCATTTTGCCAAACAATCAAAATGCAGTTCTTAGGGGACTCAAAATTTGATGTTTAGTAAGTGTTCCTGCCCAGTATGCCTTCCAGTGAAGTGCTGTTGGTTTTCTACATGAAAACTAATGCAATTAAGTCAGGTAAGGTGAATTTCAAACATTGTGCTTACTCTTTGCATAAAAAGGTTTGACTCGTGCGATATATAAAATCAACTACCGGTACGTCAATCATTTTAACTGAAAACACAAGCACACTAACTTAAGATAATTCAGCGAACGCCCATAGATAGTTAAATGCAAGCTATATCCAGTCACAAAACAACACGAACATTTATCTCAATATTAAAAAGCAAAGCAAAAAAAAAAAAGCATCACATCCCTAAGAACCAATCTCTTACCCGTCCCTATGTCTGGAAGCCTCGGATTGTTTTGTGTAAAATTCCGCATTCGTTGGGAATGATATTCCCCACAAGCTAACTTTAGTCTTCCAAACTCTAAATTCCCTTGATCCGTGGAAACAAACACACACAAAAATGATGACACTATCCCTGAAATTTATATTTTGCTCCAATAACAAATGAAAAGAGACCGTCTCAACAATTATTACTTAAGAAAATGCAAGCAAGCAACAAGTAGTCTTCCCTCTCTGCCAGCAACGTATGCTCATAGGTTACACCCAAAATCCCATTTAACAGTTTGCACAATTCACAGTTTCTCTGGTTACATATTTTATGAATTATGACAGCCAGCTAGGAAAGTTGCCTCCCTTTATTGTCCTGTGGCAACCACTCACTCTATATCACACTGCCATCAATTCAAAATCTATAATACAGTTACCCTAATGTATTCTTTTGACATTTACCTCTCTGTCTTACACACGTGCATCACAAAGGCTTACTGTCCCTGAAGGATAAAAAATTATCAGCCAAACTGCAAACCAAATATGCAGGTATTAAGTGCATTTCTGGAGAACACTAAAGGAGAGAGAAATGGCTGGATATTCTTCAGCTCTACCTCAGATGTTTTAATGGTGCAGTTTTGCAGCCGAGCAGATTTTAACAATCCTACTATGCTGTCAAATAAAAGGCCTAATTAGTCCCAGAAGTTAATATTGCCACATTTTAAAATAAAATAGAAAAGGCACAGAGATTTTTCTGGCATGTGTACTTAGCGTAAACACTAGAAAATCAATCAGAATCAAAATGCAAAGCAATCCAAAAGTGACTAGATGCATCATGTTCTTTATTTCTAATCCTAAACGCCTGGTTTCATTCATCACCGTTTATTTAAACACCATACTACCGCGACAGTTAAGACTAAAGACATCCAAATTTTTCCGAAGAGTAATTGACTTTAAAATATCTCTTTGCAATAAAATGAATTTTAACATAGTGTTCTGCTACAGACTCCATAATACAAAGTAGGTCAATCAATTGCTCATTGGCAAAAAGCAGCAAACTTTTGACAGCCAGGAACGAGAATAATCTGCATCTATATACTCCTGCCCTTGTTGTTTGGCTTTCTCAGTGGAATTCATTCAGCATCTGAGCAACACACAATTGTATTGCAAAACACTGAGCCGACTTGTGGAAGTTAGTAAATAATAAATAACAATGCACCACTTCATGGGTAAAAAGGAGAACAATGTAATAAATAATGCTCTAAATGTATTACTTGTATCACACCAGAAATGTGCTAAGGGTTTTGCATGGATATAATGAGTCATGCCCCAAGCCTTGTACAGCTTACAACATAAATAGGAAATATAGAGGTAAAAGGGACCAGATGAAAAGGTGAAAAACTGAAGATTTACTTGGTTCTTATGTAAAACTTTGCATCCATGGCTCTCAAAGAAGGGTGCAGGCTTAAGTAGAGCAACCTCTGTCTTGCAGCAAATGAGGCTAACTATGGTAACAAAGCCAACGGTTTATCCAAATCCTGCCTCCTACATACTCTACAGAGTGTATTAAGAGCACAACTTTTTAGCCAGCAAGAAGAGAAACAGTTAAAGTCAATACCAACAGAAAAATATATAAATTAATTAATGATTGGAGTTATTAAACGCATTAGGAAGCTGTCAAAGTTGTCACACAGTTAATCAAATCAGAGTGATCACCCTTCAGTCTGATCATTTTAAATCCTTCATTTTTAATATAAATTAGATCAATGCATGAAAAGCAAAACATCTTACAGTCACCTCACAAGAGGTCAGTTTCTAGAGGTCAAAATGACACCCCCCCCCGAGTATTACATCAGTCCATCTCTGTGCCTGGGCAAATGCTACATAGAAAGAGCAGAGACACAGTTAAGACTGACCCTTTTTAAAACAGCATTGGACTTCACAGTCCGACACCTTCTCTGCACTGTCCTTTCTGGCAGGCCATTACAGTCAGTGAAATCACAAACCCATTTGCATTTAGAAGCTTCTTCACAACCTAAGAAAAAGAAAAGCAGAAATGGCTGGGGCTTACACAAAGCACTAGCCTGTTGGTGCACCATACACCAGCTCAAACTTATTCCAGCTTTCATGAATCTCAGTAATTTAGCAAATAATTTGTCTTTTGTTTGAATGCTTTTCTGGAGAGGATGAAACCAGTGACAGTGTACGGTGTTTGGCTAGTGGAGCTGGCTATTGGCTACAGAGTTACCGCTCTATGAAGCTTTCTACCAGGTTACCTCTACTCGATTCTTCATAGACAACTGAGAAGAACAAAAATGTAGTATACGCTTACCCTGTATTTTATCACGAAGGGCTTGACTTCTGCATTTCCTCCAAGGAGCAGCACTGCCTATGCGCTCTCTAGTGGACAAACAGGATTTTTGCAAGGATCCTTCTCCCCCTCTTTGTGAATGTGATCAAATATGAACTGAAAGGTTCGTCTATTCTGCCAGAATCCCAGTCCAAGGTTCTGTGTTTCTCTAGCAACAATGACATTACTCACAACAGACACGGAGCAGGGAGCAGCCATCTCTGCCTGCCTGATTCTGTTTCAGGTGTTATCTATGGCAGTGTTGCAGAAGCAACCCAAAAGTGTTGGATTTTTGCAGGGGATAAAGGATATAAACAGCTAATTAGTTCTAAGTTCATTCATTTGCAATTTTAATTGCATACGATTCATTTGCTAGTTTTGTAACCACTGTCTGTTCTACCGGGCAGTACTCAGTTTCTCCCCGGCATATCGGGCAACCATATTTGTAGGCCTAGTGTAGGAATTCTTCACAGAAATTTTGCAAGTCTTCCAATTTGAAATGTATTGAAACAGTCCTGGGTGCTAACCCTAGGATATAATTACATAGAAGTGCTTAGGCTTGCTGCTGATAGGGCACTGCCAGTGACCAAGGCTAAGTCCAGACAGTCAAAAAGCCCGAGGTTGAAATGATTCAGTCTTTGCAGGTTAGTCTAAACTGCAGAGATTAAATTGAAACAGAAGTGAACAGACATTTACCTTTGATTCGGGCAATGCAGCCACGTGCTCAGGCCAGAAGCCAGGGTGTGCCACAGCACAGCTCTCTGGCATGTAGCTATCATGGGCTGTGTGCTTGCTTCCTATTCCTG
>NW_005841853.1:715922-723535 GCF_000455745.1 Alligator sinensis
GTCCAGCATTACAGCAGCAGGACTCTGCAAGGTTGCTCATCACTTCCTCTTCCTGCTCCCAGGTGCCTCTGAGCTTTGTAGTCCAATCTCAGCCAGCAGCAAGTAAGCCCCCCCGGCCCCCTTGCAGGCTGGGCTACATCTCCAGCTGGGCCTGTCTCCTCCACCCCCCCTTGTCAGCCAGCCCTCACTGGTCCAGCTAGGGAGCAGAGGGGCAAGGCCAGCCCTGCTCTCTGGAGCAGACAGCACAGCCCAAGCCAGGACTACAAAGCATGTTGGGATGCTGAAGGACTGTGATTTAACTTAAATCAGGAAGGGATCTGGGACAGAAGTTTCATAAACTGGCTTGACCCAAATCAGTTAAGTCTGATACTACATTCACTTAAACTGGTTTATGTGTAACTTCTGTCCCTAGCCCACATGGATAAATGGATTTGCTTCTTAAAAGGTAAAATGAAACCACTCGTAAGGAACAAAACTTATTTCTGGGACATATTCTGGGACAGTGAGGAAAATCTTGGTCTTCTGTTACCAGAAAAAAACCAAAGCGCACGACATGGATAAACTAAGACATTTGTTCTCTAGGGTTTTCACCAGTACTAAGCTTAAACATAATACATATTTTTCTTTTCCTTTTTAACACAGGAGTTACATGATAGAGTCAGAACACATTACCCTCTCAGCCACAACTACAGATACTGCAGGAGCCCATTCTCCTTTAAATTAGGCGCATGCATCATCTCTGAATCTATTCATTTAGTGCCTCTGCTTCTAACCACCAAGTTCTCGGAGGGAGAGCAGTTACTGGCATGCCTGCAATAAAGGAGAAACTTTCAGAATTAGCCCTATATAGGTGAATCGCACAAGTTACTTCATGGTGAGGCTGCTACTGCGCTCTATGTAAGCTGGCTGGATATAATACTCTATTTAACCTACTTAGGAAATAAAACAACTTTAATCCCTTGAGAATGGGGTTTCAGTTATTTGTAAGCATTTCTCACTAAGGGACACTTTGCAAATCACATCAAGTGTGTATATACTTTTAAATGATATATGTATTGGGCGTTAGGAGCATTATCAATACAAGAACATATCCTTTTCGTACCTGTCTTGTGTTTGAAATCTGCACACTCACAGACAAGAGATGCAAATCTCAGAAAAAATTCAGTCCATTTGGGATGGCTTCTGGAAAATGGTTGACTAAAGATCCTTGCAGGAGATCTAGTGAGTGGTAAATCAATACACCCCTTTCCATCCTCTTTTTTCTTTGCCTCTCATCTCTTTGCTGTATAATGTTTTTATACTTGTTCCATTTGTCGACATCTAAGAATATTTGTTTGAGAGAAGAGATTGTAAAAGTGTAAAAAATAATAAAAAATGCACTCCCTGAACATGTCTAATGAAGCAATCTTGGTACCTCCATAGATTCATAGATGTTAGGGGCTGGAAGAGACCTTGCAAGATCATCGGGTCCAGCCCCCTGCACCAAGCAGGAAAGATAACTGGGGTCAGGTGACCCCAGCAAGGTGACAGTCCAGTGTCCTCTTTTTTAACAACAAACAAAACTAATTCCTTTCCATCTTTCTTCATATAATTTCAAAATTTCTTGACATGGGAGCCAGGCTCTAATACCCTCAGCTGCCCACTCTCTCGAGCAATATTACTCTCGCTTTGCTGTACGAAGTGAGTCGCGTTCTTTTCTTGGTTACATTAGCGCAAGCATCCAACCACCATGTTGACGGTGACTAATTTGAAGTGAGCAGCATGGAAAGACGTCAAGGCTATAAACAGAGGTTGCGAACCGAAATGGATCAGCGGCGGTGGGATGTGTCCTGCCACAGCTGATCTGCTTCAGGGGGTGAAACACACTGTCTGTTGCCCTGCATTGGACAGGAGCCTGATCACTGGCGACGTGTAAGGGTGCATGCGGGTGCATGTGCACCCCCAGAAATTGGTGGTGCTCCTCCTGCAAAAACTGCCGCCAACACTGCTGGCGGTGCCAGTGAGTGGTCACCACTCACTCCCGCCCCCCGCACCACCGACACTGTCAGTGGCATCTGCAGGTGGTCCCTGATCGCTGCTGGCCGCTGCCGACACTACCGGTGGTGTCTGTGCTCACCATCCCTGCTGCTGACACTGCTCTTGCCACTTGTGGGAGCTCCCTGCTCGGCCCGCCGCCACCACTGACACCGCCGCAGCTGCTTGCAGGAGCTCCCCGCTCGCCACCACCATGCCCCCGCTGCTGACACTGCCACTGCTGCTGCCTGCAGGTGGTCGCCATACCCCCCAGCCTCTGGAAGCACGCGGCGTTCATGGGCCTGATCCTAAGTGACAACGGACAATGTCTTCCCTGCCTACAGAGACATGCCTCAGATTCTTCAGGGTGCATCTCTAAGCATGGTACCCCAGCTCTCCACGCTTCCAAAGATGCACCCTGGAGACTGCCTGGGGCATGTCTCTGTAAAAGGGGACAGCTGGGAAGGCACTAGAGGGGCCTGATCCTGTGTGGGAATTCCCAGTGTGTGCCCCTCAAGCTACAGGAGCACTTGCCTAGGCCAGCTCGTGTCATAAAATACACATCTGCCACAGTGAAGCATTAGAAACTTATTACCATCTTTGCCACGGCCACAAATTTTGGGCATCTGTGGTGCAATAAGGGATATTATGAACAACTGTCTGCTTGGCCTTTGGGCTGCCATAAAAAACTTGCTGGGGTTACAAAAGCAATGTCTCTTTCCACCCCAAGTGTATTTCAATGCAAGAGCGCCAAATGGGACGCAGCGGTGAACATTAGAAAGGTCCGTGCTACGGCTGAGTGATGCGGTTCCCTCAAGTAGGTGCATACCGGCTAGCTTGAATTGAGCTAGCACTGAGGACACGGCAGCATCGACTTCAGTGCAGGTTTTACAAGCCTGAGGGGAGCCTGGCAAAGCGCTCAGGTTGCTAGCTCACATCATTGTCTTTACTTATGTATCTTAGAGATTAAAGCTAGCTTAGATATGCTTCTCTGTCCTGCATTCACACTTCCCAAAGTAGCACAAATACCCACATCTGCTCAGTTTGTTACTATCACCTGCTTTATATCTGTTCCTTTTCCTAGTATAACCTAGTATTTGCTTAGTATTGGTTTTTTTCTTCTTCCTGGCTGCTTCTATAAGAATTAGAAAACAGAGATGCTATGATGAGACTTTCTTCCCTCAGAAATTGAAGGGGTGTACAGAAGTGCTCCATGAACATTTTACAGTGCTGTAATTTAGAGCGCTTTTTATAGCACTATAAAGTTACAGCACTCTTAAGTGTGGCAGAAATGCAGTGTCTGGTGAGTCGTGGGGGGCTCTGAGCCTCCCTGCATTTTCCAGGCTAGGAGGCAGGGAGCGCTCGACTGTCTCCTGGGGCTTCTCCACTGGTCAAAAATTTGACCAGCGTACAGAAGTCATTTAAAAGTGCTGTAGGTCACTAAAGTGCTGAAAAACACAGCACTTCAAATGGAATACCTCATTTAACAAGAGTTCATTTAAAGTGCTGTGCCCATTTTTAAAGCGCTGTAAAGCCATGCAGTTTTGTTAAGTCACGGCAATAAAGCGCTTTAAAACTGCAAGAAAAAAGCAACTTCTGTACACCCCTTAAGTCTCAGCTTGCCTCTGACTCCTCCTTTACTTTTTGCTGTCTCAGCACAGAGATTATGCAGGAGATGCTGGTGCTGCCTGACCCGAGGGCTGCAGTTTCAGCTGTCTTGCAGCACCTGTGCACAGGGTGAATCAGCAGCTTTCCCCAAAAGGCAGGGCATGCTGGGATAGCTGGGGCAGTTACATAAGGCTGCAGCAGCTTAGGAGGTTGACGTCACTGGGAGACAGGGTGAGAAGCAGAGCAAAAAAAAAAAGCCTGTCAGGAGGCAAGGACGGGCTCTTTCGATAACCCTTCACACTGAATTGCCCATGCTGTTTTGAACTATAATTAGGATCTCTTGTTTTTGAACATCAGAAGCCAAATTTACTCCTGGCTCTGCACAAGAACTGGAGTTGGGAAGGGCCTTGGTGCCTCCCAAAAGAAAAGTAGCATTGGAGAGTTCAAAATAGGGGTGATATTTGGTATGGGTGATTCTGGCTGAGGTTGCCACTAGGCACACGGGGAAGCATCAGTGGAGCTACCCCCTGCCTACAGGAGCAAAGTTATTTCTTAAGCATCCCTGATGGCATTATGATGTCCAATGCTCCTAAGGCTCTGTTTGCTAAACCCAGAGGTACAACATAATGCTGTACCTGGCTCAATACTCTTAGCTGGAGCTTGGCCTTTGTGTCTCCTCGTGTTAGAAGCTATATCCATTTTTTTTTTTAATTAAACCAACTATGGCTTGAGAAAACTATTTGAGCATGGATATTTATAGTCCACAACTATAATGCATGCTGAGCGGATGTCTTCAGCTAATTTTTTCTTAAGAAGCCCATGACAAGTCATCCCCAAACTGTTCAATTTCCATAATATTTGCTTTTTTCTTAATCTTGGGTGCTTATTTTTCTAATTATCCCTCATCCCTGAAGTTGTTCCAGAATTTACAAGTCAGAAGTCTGGCCTGGACTTTGGTATATTCATGGATATCTTTTTCATGAAGTATTACCTGGGATCAGTGATACAGAAAGCAAGCGAGTGGAAATATATGCAAGAGCTGTGTGCTTTCTTTTCAGAATAAAGGAGATGGTTATTTTACTTATTGGCTATTTACTTCCCCTCCCATCCCCCAACATACCTGGGATCCCTTCGCTGGCTTCCCACTACACGACCTATACTCATCGTCTTTACTTGGTTCTGACCTCTCTCTCATCAGGCTGGTTCCCTTTTCCATCTTCACTCTTCCACACTGTCCTTGATGCATGCAACACAAATCAGATCGAAACTACCTACCCATCCACATTCAAATCCCTCTCAAAAAACACCACTCAGAAAAAGGCAGGCTTGTAAATAGTGTGCCTGCATACCTAGAAAAAGAATCTATGTACAGATTATATTTTGTAGAAAAACCTACAAACCAAAACCCTGAATAAATCAAACGGAGATTTCCTGGGATGTGATTTAGGACAGACAACATAACCTACATTTCCTACTGACAGTGTAGTGTTGCAAGCAGCACTCGTTTTGTAGGCTAAATCCTTGTTCCAAATATAATCATTTTAAACTTGCATTGAAATGCATTTGTTGTCGTCTACTGCCCATCACTGAAATGACTGAAATGCTTTCTATTCTCATGGCATTGTTCCTAGTCATTAACTCCCCCTCCAATGTTAGTGTTTACAGTACAAATTTGGACATTTCCAGCACAGCCATTTAGCGTGTTGTTTTTTCCTTCTTTTTTTTTTTAAATATCATACACACAAAGCTCCGTTCTGCAAGTGCTGTGTAGCAAAGCACTGAAGCACAGGTTTAACTCCAAATTAAGTGCAATTCATATCCTTAACATCACAGCCACAGGGACTCGTGTAATGAAGGCAGGTGATAGATGCTCCTTACAGACCAGAGGTGGGCAATTATTTCGGGTGCAGGGCTGCTTACTGAGTTTTCGCAAGCCATCGAGGGTTGCATGACAGGCAGCTAAATAAATATTAATTTTCTAAATTTTTTAGGGGCTCCGCGGGCTGGATAGAATGGCCTGGCGGGCCGCATCTGCCCTGCGGGCCGCATTTTGCCCACCCGTGTTATAGACTAACGAAATCAGAGATGCGTATGATGAAGTGAGCTCTCTGATTGAGTTAGTCTATAAAGCACATCTCTACCCTGCTTTCCTCCTGACTTCAGACTAACACAGCTAGCTACCTCTCTCTGCTCATGAAAATTAAGCTCGTACTTAAATGTTTTGTTGCATCAAGGCCAGTCATAGATTCTTGAAGGATGGAACATCGTCTTAAAACAGATCCTGTTGCTACTAATTCCTGTCCAACCTGAAAAATCAAAGGGTAACTTATCTTCTCTTCTCACACCAGTGCCTATTTTGAACTGCTAATCTGCAAGTCTATCTTATTCATTACTCCCTGAGTACCGAACTTCAGTATCTTCTTTTCAAAAAGGCACGTGGCGACAACTACCGCTGCCTAAGCTATGCAGCCTAAGAAATGAACACCCCAGAAAAGAACTGAGAAATACTAAATTCTGATACCATTAAAAACCCCAAGCCCTGACAAAGCAACACAAAATGTATGTTATGACACAATGTACATACTGAACCTTTTTTTATAACCATATAAAGCATGGCTCAACCACAAAAATCTACAGACTTGCTCTTAGCTATGATATAATAATAATAATAATAATAATAATAATAATAATAATAATAATTAAAAAACTGACATTTTACACAATTCTTTCTTAGGTGAATGTTGCAAAGTGGACATAGCAGAGAGTAATCTAGTGGGCACAAGCATAACATGAACTAGAGGGTTTGCACAGACCAAAATGCAAATGAAATTCAATCTTTTGCAATGGCTTTGGGCATGTTAAGTCCTTTGCTACAAAGCACTTCAGGCAATCCAGCCAGCAAGATTACTGGATTGGCTGAGTGTTTGCACCCTTCCAATTTGGAAACTAAAGGGGATGATGCCTCATGCTGTAGAACTAACACAATGTTTTTATATTGTGCCATTTGAAACCTGCTGGACTGCTCCATTTGCAAGTTATATAAAAGGGGAGAGACTATTCTTAAATCGTAATAAAATAAAGTTTATTTCAAGTTGCTTCGTATTTCAGGCCGTTGTGATTATTTTTATGGAGCCTCCAGGATACCACACGGTCTGCCTGGGATAGAGCCATTTGGTTTCACTGAGCAGCCTTGTAGCCTGGAACCAGAATAATTCCTGAGACACACTATAATACAAATAGAGGTGATCTCAGGGCAGCATATATATTTATAGCGTATTTAAAAAATGAAATGATTTTTCTGTGATGTGGAAAGTTTGGAACACACCGTATTATCTCTCTCTAGTTGCAAGCTACAGGCTAGCACCATCCAGAAACTCATTACCTTGTTATGGGATGCTTCATCTGGTTTCCCAGACCTCTTTATTATAAAACATATTTAATATAATATTTTTCAGCAGCCTGCAGCATGATTGAAGCCAGCTACATGACAAAATCCCAAACGATTCACCTGCTTGTTTTTGAATGGATCCAAGAACATAAGAACGGCCATCGACTAGGTCAGACCACAGGTCCACACTGCCTAGTAATCTGCGTCACCGGGGCAGAGAGTGGATGTGGAAAGGGAGAGTAAGCAGGGTATGACCAGGGTTTTTCCCTGGTTCCTCTCCCACTTGCACCCTCTAGCATTTAAGGTCCAGGACCTTCTGGTTCAGAGGCTATATCCCTGTTCACCCATGTTCAAGATGCTTCCGATGCATCTCTGCTCCAAGAATTTGTCCAAACTGTTTTTGAATCCAGTTAAACTGTCAGCTTCTGCAACACCTTGTTTAATTGCATTCGGTGCACAAAATGAACTTCCTTTTGTTAGTTTTAAACTTAGTGCCTAACTACTTCCATTTTATGACCTCTAGGTCTTGTATTATGAAAGACAGCAAAGAACTATTGCTACTGCAGGATTGAAAAGAAGTGTGACCATCTGAGCATCCCTAAAG
>NW_005841853.1:723545-757595 GCF_000455745.1 Alligator sinensis
GCATGCCTTGGTAAAGAAGAAGAGATATAATGAACTCCCTACCATACAAGCACAGCCTACTGAAAGATGTGAAAAAAGTAAAAATGAAATAACTTTACCAGAAGAGGCATTGCATTAGTTTGATCCGGCTTGCCCAACATCTGCATAGATCAGATGCTTCGGTGAGGCTTTTTGGCGCTTTTATCTAATAGCTGATTCAATGTGCTATTAGATAAAAGCGTCAAAAAGCCCCACTGAAGTGCCTGATCTATGCAGATGTTGGGCAAGCTGGATCAAACTAATGCAATGCCTCTTCTGGGTATGTGTTGCACTCAGAGTGGGGGTGCACCAAGCTTAAAGTGCCATTTTTTTCATGCCTGCAAGCAGCCAGACGTGCTATTTTTCAGCTCTTTCCGCTATTAGCCCCATGTAGTTCAGTAACCTATTAGCTCCAAGTCCTTATCCCTAGACAAAGGATGCTTCTGTTTACTCTGCGTTGTGTGCACTGGCAAAGACCACCAGAGTAGTTGTCTCTGTTATGCCTTGTGGTTGCGTCGCTTTGGTGGTTGTGTAGTTTTGCTAATAGATTAGGCAATATAATATAGGATTTGTACAGAATGGTTTGGATAGGGATGATTCTGCCTCACGCAGGGGTTCGATTAGGTGACCTCTGGAGGTCCCTTCCAGCCCTACTTTTCTACGATTTTATGTTTCTAAGAGAACGGATGTTCTAAAGGTAGATGAAAGTAATGCAGAACTGACCTGGTGGTGAGTAATGATGTTGGCCTTTGCAATACTGTATTGGATACAGGGCTCCCCAAGGCCTTGTGCTGTGTTTACACATACTCAGACACACAGTAATAGTACAAGCCTTCTCCCCTCTAAAAATACTTGCTCTTAAAAGTAGAAATCACAAAGTGCATCATTTGGCTGTCAGATCAGGACTCTCTTAATGAAGCATTTTAATTCCTAGATCACCAGGAGCAAAGCTAATGTAGTAAAAGCATGTTAAGATTCCAAGCCTATTATGATTACAGCTAAGTTAAACCTCATCTACATTCCTTAGGGAGCGGGAGTGGATAATAAAACGGAGGTGAAATCAGCCAAACACATGGAGCGGTAGATTTTTGACCGCAGCTCCACAATGTTTCATATGTTTACTTGGTTGGGTTAGTCAGACAGATTTCCCCTGTGCAAGCAGCTTTACCAAATACTGTTGTCTTCACACATCTTCTTTACTACACATTTTATACAGCTATCATTTGCTTTTCCAGTGTGATAAAATTATACTTCCCCAAATTATGCATATTATGGTACTGCCTAGAGGCCCCTGTTACAGTTCAGAGCCCCTTTGTGCTAGCTGTTGTACAAATACAGAACAAAGAGACAACCAGATGGGGGAGAACACCAGGAAAAAAGGAGAGGATGCCGGCATTACCGTGACACTAAGCAATTTAAAGGACCATGGCCATGACCTACTGCTGCAATTGTCCCATTGTACGCTATGGTGCCTCTGAGCATTACTGTAGAATAATGATTAGCAAAAAAGAGAACAAAATTAGTGTTGCTGTACAGACAAGACTGGCATCAGATTTATTCAAGATGAGCAAATATACAGACGCCATGAAATTCAGGCTAAAGATTTTGAGGCAACTTGTATAAGAAAGAACAGACCTCCGTGCAGTTATAGGGTTGGAAGGGTCTTCCAGTCCATCCCCTTGAGGGACGTGTTGTTCCTAGACCATGCAAGAGTGATGCCTATCCAACCTCTTCTTGAAAACCGCCAGTGAAGAAGGTTCCCCAATAAGGAACTCATGTAAATAAAGGTTGCTGATGTCTCTGGTCTCTCCAGGTTAGAAAGGGCGCATCTACATCTTCATTAATGTGCTTTAGGTAATGCACATTAAATGTAGGAGCTCCATTGTGAGGTACTAGAAAAAAGGTGCACTAGATTATTTTAATGTGCATTAGCTAAAGAGCACATTTTTGTGATGCTTTTAATGCGCATTAAAATAGGCTAATGTGCATTAAAGCGCCCGTGTAGACACGCCCCACATGTTCAAGTCAAGTTTAAGAAACCAAGCCTTCCTGTCCACGTAATAGTTACTGGGAAACTTATTCTTTAAACTCAAGCAGTTACAACAGGACAATTTGAGAGCTCCTCTACTTCAGAACACAAAAATAGACTGGAACGTGGGAGACTGACTTCAAGTACGAGGTCTGAAACAAAGTAAGGACTTGAAGCTGGGTCTTTCACAGGTGAACATCCTAACTAGGCTAGGTGAATATTCTGGGCTACACGGAGCGGCTCAGTTGTCGCCCTCTCAAGAAATTCAAGAACTCTCTTTCTAACACAAAACTGAAGCTAAACTCTCATTCCTGCAAAATGCATTTGGCATTTTCTCTTGAAAGACTGCTTCATAGACATAAGTCATCACCCAGGCACATTCAGCAAGGGGTGAGCAGCAGGACAGAGCCCGGACCTGGGATGCTCTTCTTGCTTTCTTCGCTGTCTGTTGTTCCCGTTGATGGGCAGCAGGGAGTGGCTGCTGAGGTAAGCCTGGCATTCAGCCTGAACAAACACACCGTTTTAAACAGATAAATAAAGATTTAATTAACTCAAATCAACTTCTTGTTAATTGGCCAGTTTTAAGACCTACATGATAGAAAAAGAGGAATATTTTGGCCTCAGGCTTTGCAGCAGAAAGATCTCTTGGCAGCCTCTCAGAAAAAAGGGCTTAGCTCTGGTCAAGTGCCTGACAGGCCTGACTCTGCTCCCAAAACTACAGGCTTAATCCAGTCCACTTGGGATATCAGCAGGGTTTGAATCAAGGATTTTTTGAGCTAAACAACACGCGCATCTACTACTTGAGCTAAAAGACCAAGTCCTTCAGTTGGCAGTTACTGCCACAGCAGAATCATTGCCTTCTTATGTGGACTGGGAAAAAAAAAGAACTGCACTCTCTTTGAGCGGGTTAAAAAAAAAGCAACTAAAAAAAATCCTGAGAGACCTGTGACAACACCAAAAAAAAATCTCTATTTTACATGCTTTCTTCCATTTTAATCACTCCATTTAGATTTGTTTTATACTGTGTTTGCATATAGATGCTATTGAGCATGATGCGCCCTGATCTCACCTGGTGTTATGCATACTACTACTACTATTAATAATGGCATGCTTAGATTAAATACGTATTACATTCTTATTTAGAGTTCTGTTTCTGACATAACTATATTTTAACATTAATTAAGCTAGTATGATTGGAATTAAAACACACAATGATTTTTATATACATTGTGGCTATAAACACAAATACTCTTCTTGTTCAGGGTGTAAACAAACCTCCCGTTTCTCCTGGGAGAAAAAAAGCCATTTCTTCTGCAAGAAAAAAAAGCCTTTTGTCCAGAGATCCTACAATGTGCAACCCCATCATCCCACTTTATGTACCAGTGAAGTATCCAAGATAAAATGTGATAACACCTTTGCTGGGACAATGCTGTGTACATTTGTAAACTAATCATTTAAGTTAATTGCTATTTATCCCAGGGACAAGTCTGTCAGAGGGACAACAACACAGCTTGGAAGGGCTACTTGTGTACAGGGCAGTACTGCTCAGGATCTGACTCGGATCAATCAGGACTGCCTCAAGTGAGACATCTGTTTTAAGCCCACCTGCCCCAGGCAAACTTGCCAGTGGAAGGAGGAGACAATGGACCCCCTTCTTTGGAGCTGCCCGTATGCCAGGCAGGCATGAGGGGAGAGTAACTGTACTCCTCCTGATGGTGACAGAGGTTGTGACCCTGACCAGTGAGGCAATGCTGTTCGGCCACCTGTCCAAACAGCAAGAGACCCCAACAGCCTGCTTCGACCAGTTCATCTCCTGCTGCAGGATCTCCCTGGGGAAGGCCAGGAACCTGCTCATGTACAAACACATGAACCTCCCAGTCAAGGACTGTGCCAGAATGGAAGCGAGTGAGCTGCAGGTGTACTACAGGAAGTTGAAAGATGATGATGGGAAAAAAATGGCATGGAAGAGGAAAGACTGGCACAGACTCTTCTAAGGCAGACCCCTAGAGAAGATGATAACGGCAATGATGAGGAAGAGGACAAGGATAGCAAAGAAGATGGGGTAAGCAACAGAGATGACTGAGAAGAAGACAACAAAGGTGATGTGGACTAAGTACTGGGGAAAGAAGCAGGGAGAAGGGGTGGTTTTGCATGATTGCAATGGTCAAAGTCGATGGCCATGGGCAAGCAAGCATGCAGCTGTGGTCAGTGTAATAGGGATGATGATGGTATAACTGAAAGTGTGTGTTATGGACTGTCAAGTAAACCAGATCAGTCATGACACAGAACTGTAGAGATATAGGGGTATGTGTATATGTATATGTATATTTTTACAGGAAAAACATCTGTTTAAAGCCTCAGTGTTGACTAGTATTCACACGACAGGTCTAGGAGCAGAGTTTCCTTAGGGTAGAAATTACCATATGAAGCAGATGAGCTGTGCCAGGGTGTCCTGTACAGCTGATCTGCTTCATTGGGTGAAACACACATTGCTCATTGTCTCGCCCATTGATGCTGCAGGAAAACGGGTGATATGTTCTCCTGGGGCGCAAGGGGTCCCATCCTGCATACCCTGGGAATTCCTGTAAAGTAAACAGATGGCTGCCAAAATGGCCCAAACTGATACCACCTTAAATAGTGGGCATGACCTGTGGTATGACAAGGGGCATGGGCATCTCTTTGCTTGGCCTTTGGGCCACCATAAAAAATGTTATGGTGGTACAAAGGCAATGATAGGCAACGTCTGATTCCACCCTTGGTGCTTTTCCAGGAGCTTGCCAGTTCCACTCTATGCCACCACAAACTTTGTACCCTACGTTGCCCATCTTCAAATATGAAAGGATCAAACTTTTCTCCTTGACAGAGGAACTGACACTCTTACTATCTGTAAAGTGCACTGAGATCCTCAGGCAAAAAGCGCTGAGTGAAAAGTATGTTTTATCTATTTATATTACATGGTAGGATACAATACAGTGCATTTTTGTGCTTGTGAAAATGTGCCTGAAGACTGAAAAACCAGGCCAGCTGTTTCTGTGCCTAATTTTAAACACCCAAATTTGAAAATTTAGGGCATTGTACATAATCTGTGCTATTTAAAGCCAAATGGCTTGGCATATTGAAAAATGTAAAGCTACTTTTCATCGTTTCTCTTTTTTGCTCTTTTAATGCTGTGCAAGGCAGGGGGTGGATTTTCCTGTGTGGTTTGAAAGAACCTAGCATCTTCTAGGGACTACTGCTATACCGAACGAGTAAACACTAACACAAACTAAACTATTTTAACTTCATATTTCAGTGACTTTATTGTTTAAGAAAGGTTTTGGATCGCCAGGCTTGTAGAGACTCATGTCCCGTTCATCAATACACATGGGCAAGTTATGTCTGAACTTGACCTGCCCCAATTCTATGGATGAGAGGAGTTCATTGTTCATGTTCATTGAATTCCCAGGCTTTATATCAAGAGACGAGGATGCTACTTAGTGTCAATTGTGATGGTGGTTCTTGTGGTATGGACACATTCCCACTATAAACTGGACTGAATCCACCTATTCATTTCATGCACTGAACAGCTGTCAGAGGATGAAGAAAAGCCAGATTCCTGATAAAACCTGGTGTCCCAGAAGGGACAGATCCTGTATACAGTTTTTCCATGCAGTTTTTATACATGAGCTGCTTTAACGTAATGCTCGTGAGGATTTAGAGTCCAAACCCTCCAACCCCCTTTTTCCCCCTTACCTTTGAGAACAAGAAAATCAATACACTTTTAATTAAAAAGTGAATTAAAATAGAAAAAATCTTCCAGTCTACAGTAGAATATAAACATTTTCAAGCCAGATTATATTTTTGGTACTAAGTAATAAACCCCACCCCACCCTAGGGGTTTATCAAGGAATAATGGAAGACCCTTTAACTATAGTGGCTGTGAGTGGCTCTCTTAAAATATACTTATGTTGGACTACAATATTTTTAAATGATTACTAGTACTTTGTGCACAAATTTAAAGCCATTTTGTAGTAATTACATAATAAAGTTCCAAGACAAATTGCTGCAAACCCTTGCATTCATTATATATTGCTGTTATTCAGATCACGCAACTTCACTGCTAAATCTTTAGAATAAACCATATCTATTTATGTTTGCCTCTTTCCTCCCTAGGGTGAAAACTCGCATATGCAATTGGAAGCAAGAAACTCTTTTGCCTTCACTCCTGTAGAGCATCCTATTTAGAGAACTTCCCAGAAATTCATCATCTTGAAATGAAGAATATTCACATATGAATAAATGTTCACAAATGTTCACAAATGTTCACAAATGAAGAATATTCTGGAGTTTTTGGATAAAATCTCCAGAAAAATACAAAGATCATTTAGCAATAGTAAAACAAGTCTTCTACTTTGTACAGGCTGTAGTCTAACCTCTCATGATAATGATTATTTTAGCACGCTAAGAGTGGGAAGTTTGTATATATTACCCTATGGTGACAGGAGCACGGTCCCATTTTCAGAAGTGACTTAGCAACTTTTGAACCCAAATTTTACCAAAAGTCACTGGGACTACAGTTTCTTAAGTACCTAAATCACTTCTGAAAATGGGGCTAATGTACTACTGGAAATGTAATCCATAATGATCCATCACATGTGGTTCTTACTTTATCCTGTTTTTCTATGAAGAAATTCTACGCAAATTTTAAAATTATACTTACACTGTGCTATCACTTTATATTAATGAAGTTAGGGGCAAGGAAGTATTATTCACACTTGGAGCAGAAGGCAGAGGTTTGCAGAGGGTTCTCAGACCCTGCAGGAGTTCCCTGGACTTGGACCAACCTCCAAAAAGCCCGAGCTCTGAGCAGACTGGCTTATCCTGTCAGCTTTTCATTTAAAATACATTTGTTCCTTCTTTCATGGTACCATATACACATGGCATGCCCTGTTTTCTCTCTTTTGAAAGGTCCCTACCCATTTCATATTCAAGTCCTTGAAGACCCACTCCTGTCATGTTACCTGTTTGACACGCATTTTAAATGGAAAAAAAAGAAAAAGAAATAAAAGCTTGCAAAGGATGTTACTTCCCCTTCTATTGTCGAATTGTTTATCTGCCTGTGCTTTGACTTCAGGTCTTTGGAGCAAAACGTCTGAAAAGCATCTGGCCCATAGTGGATGCTACCTTAAACAAAATAATGCCTAGCCCACTAAGAAGAGTGCTGGTTTCAGACGTGGAAAAACTTGGCTGTATATTGGCATCTGCCACTGAGCTGATGAATGTCCTTTGGCAAATCATTCCATCTCTTTTTATTGCTGTTTTCTTTCCTGTTATTTTTTCTACTGAGCCTTTAAGCTCCTTAAAGGAAGGACAGTCTCTGACCACGCTTATATACACTGCCTAATTTAGGGGTAACACCAACACTGTTGGGCTCTGTAGGTCCTACCATACATAATACAAGCCATCCATGACCAGATCATTGCACTCCAAATCTCCAGTTCTCCTTTCATCAAGGAAGTGTGGAAAAATAAGAAAGAGGTAAAAGCACATGCCTGCTCTCAGCTATGAGAACCCAGCAGCCACGGAAGTCAGGTGCGTGAATGAGAGCAGAATTTGACGCCTGCGTGCATTGTACCTTCTCAGATTGCCAAAGTGTCAGATTATATTAAATCTGGGGCTAACTAAAAATGACTATTTTTTCAATCATATGATATCTAAAACTGTAGATATTCCTAGAATTTGCAGAAGGACTTGCACATTTTCTCCAGAGATACATCACACACTAATATACATCCTCTTTGGTAACACAGTGCTTGTTTAACTTCAGCTTCCACGTATTAGTTATTCTGTACTTCTTATAGCACAGTTAAACAGACATCCCTAGTGCATGAGGGTGGCTCAATTTTAATACAGTCAAATGAATTAGACTAGACATAAGCAGGTTACAAAACAATAAAAGAGTTGCCAAGAATCCAAAAAAACTCCACAAACCATTATTAAAATGACAAAACTTGGGATCAGTGACTGTAAACAATTTTCACCACCTAATTAAACATCCCATTAGTGTTTTCAAAAGAGATGGTTTGGCGGTGGCCACTCGGAAAACTGTTGACTTTGCAATGGTTTGTGCTCCGAGTTAATGGAGTTGATTTCAAACAAGCACTTCCCCTATGTAATTCATTACAATTGCATCAAATCCTCTGTGTAATGCCGATCACTCTGGAATCAAAACATGTATGCATATCGCCTAGCACGTGAGCGAGAGCTAAACACACTGGGCGTACACATCATAGACAGAAAAACAGGGCCGTGTTCATCCACAGTGGTTTTGGGGGAGGATGGGGATTATTTGGATGCTTGTGTTACATCTGCTGAAAGCCAGGCTATGAGGAAAGGTTCGCAGCTATTAAAAAACAACGGAGGAAAGAATTATGAAGCGTTCAACGATGAAGGAGAGATGCCAAAGTGAAATATTTAAAGATTTTTCAACATCTTTTCAAGCTCATCAGGGCTGTATAAATTGGTTTTCCTTATACTGTTTTCTACAATGCAGTAAATAAGGAAGGCACACAGGTTAGAGCAACCATCTCCATCCGAACTCCCCAGGTTCATAGGGAACCCCGTTGGGTCACTGAGCCTCCATGGAAAGGTTGGCAGCACTCCCAGGCTCACAATTTACATGACTTGTCTGAAGTTTCACAGTTAGTCGTACCGGGAAAAACTCACAGGTTCTGACACCTATTCCACTGTGGAGCAAGACTTGACTGTAGCTGGAAGAAGATGCTATAAGGCTTCTCCGTTATGCAAGTGAAATGAAAAATTAAGGAGAACGAGGGCTCGCTGAACTGGCTTAAATCATTTGAGGTGTTGTTTAGAGCTGGCTTCTCTCCTTCTCTATCTCTCCTCAGTAGAACGGCACTCAAAATGTATTTGTTTATGTAGATTGGACATCTTCCTACTATTTGAATTAGCAATATAAGTATATTCCATATCAGCATAGACATACTTGATGTATTTAATGTCAACATTGCTAGCAACAATGAAGATTGGAAATATTTCTCTGCTCGTTGGCCATGGAATAAATTTGCCAAACAGAATCAGTGTAGCTCTAGAGTTTAAATTAATGCAAGCAGCACTGTTATCAGTAGTCTTTAGCCTGCCACTCTTAGCTTCTAACAGAAACATTTAGGAATAGGAAGCATTACATCTGGCTACAGCTGCATATTACATGGTCCATTGAGACTCAGATGCTGATGGCTGAACTGAATAACAAACAGCTGGGTATAAATGCAAAGATCAGGAAATCATAAGAAAATGCTTGTACAGTATCTCTGAAGTCTCAAACACAATAATACTGTATTAGTGCTATTAGCATTACAGAATAAAATAGCCTGAGGACTGGAGTTCAGTTCCCTAAAATGGGGAACCAGCTACTTCAACGCTGGTAGCAGTACATTATTTCTTGGCTACTGTAATATTTACTACTCAAACACATTTTAAAATAGTTATGGAGTGGAGCTGGGTAAAAATCCCCCAGTTACACAAGGTTGCAAACTCAGCTTGCTAGCATGTTTGGTAGCTTGTCAACCATAATATTATAACTAAACATATTTTTTCCCCTCTAATTCAGTACCATCTGAATGATAGACAGCAAGTCTCAGGAAAAGCTGAATATTGATGGATTGCTCCCCGCCAGCCCCATCCCATCAGGTGTGTCATGTGTTGGGAAACAATGTTTAATTCCAGAAGTGATGGAAGTCCAAATCTTAGCGGAGTGAAAAAAGTCATGGGAATCACAATTTCAAACTTGCTTTAAGACGTTAAGACATGCAATCCTGGATCCTTGAAACTCCATCTATCCTACTGGACAGAGACACCTTCTTGTTAAATGGCAACATTACTATTATCCGCGGAAATACATCATGCGGGGTGCCATATCTTTACGACATACTAAATTCAACCAAGTAATACAAATGATGCAGAAAACCTGGAGGTTAGAGCTAAGTAACCAGCTAAGCAAATACAGAAAAAAGGCTGCAAATGGCAGAAGGAAAAAAAAATTAAACAAAATAAATCCCCAATAAACAGCACAACAGGAAGAAAAGAGTACGCTTATACACTTGCATCAAGTGAGGCTATTAGAAAAGCAAACATGAATAATTTTGGAGTATAACGCTAAGAACCACTTTCCTAAATGTTTGGTGCTTTTCAAATGTGCCTACAAATTGAAAATCCTGAAACTCTCTTCACTGCTGGTTTCTGCCTGCCCCATCTCCTAGACTTATTTTGTTGTGCATGTTTGTAAACTGGAAGATAATATATACTGAATTTTTGTAAATCTGGAAAAAATGAAGGGAGAACTGAAGAGCTATAGGCCCTCTGGGGCCTACTTTGATAAAGAACATATCTTTATTGAATGCTATTATCATGGAATCAGTGGCTTGGGAGGCACTCAAAGTACTGAAATTTCAGAGGCAGCCTAAGGGCCAGAGAAATCTTCCAAAGGCTGGAGAAATCCCCCAAAAGCCTGAAGAGAAACAGGTTTGGCTCATTCAAAGAAGAAAGATAATCTGAAGAGGCTTGAAAATGAGTTTTGGATTCTGAAGGGAGAATAATTTGAATTCAGTAAGATAATTTTAGTAATCTAATTCTGCTTAAAATACCTGACTTATGTGACAGATGTAGCATGGAAGAAGGGAGATGTTGCAAAAGGGTGCAAAACTGTCTTCTCACCCCTTCAGGGTTGAGTGGTGGGGGTGTGGGAGGAAAATGTCCCTTTCTCTTCAATCATAAAAGTGCTTTTCTTGAAAAGGAAATGGATGTGGACACATTATACCTTTTGAAGCTCAGGAGCTGGCATAAAGATGAAAGCAGCTCTCTTTTGGGAGCTAGCAGCAGCCACAAAACATTTAGAAGATAAAGTTAAAATGCAGAACTTGGGACCTCCAGACATGGCATTTCAAACTAGAAAATAAAATTACAGATGGCTTTTTCCAGCCAGTCTGATAGGTAACAGGCTGCCAATGCAGTTCTTCATAATACTACAAAAATAATTTAAACAACCCCCACACTTTTGTTATTACACTAAAAAGGTGGACAAAAGTAGATTTAACTTTAATAGAGTAAGTTGCATCGATTCCTGTAGTGGAAACATAACCTGCCTTTGCCAGTACTCATGGATAGCTCTGAGAATTCAGGGACATTAAGAAAGCTAATGTACTTTGGCTTTGTTCTAATTACTTTTTTAATAAGTTCTGCTGGACCACTAAGAATAGATGCTATCCAGGGAACTCGAGAATTCAGTCACTCCAGTACTAATGCTCATACCCTGTTCTAATCAGACTATGGGCACCTTGGACAGGACTCACATAATGTACTTGAATCCAGCTGCTCCCGTTGTCACCCTCTGTAGTAGTGACAGGTCTCGACTAGGGGCCTCTTTCTCCAGGTGGTGAACAACCACAAACAGAGTGTGCGCTCCAGCTGACATGCTCTCTTGGACACATGTTGAAAGTTTGTAAGCTCAATTAGATTTTCACAGGGATAAGAAAACAGTGTGAAAGAACTACAGGAGAATTAGCAGGTAGGCATTCACTTGAGTTTACAAATACCTTTACTCACACGAATACCATGGTCACAGCCAACCCTAGGGGGGTGCGGAGCCCAGGGCAAATCAGCCTATATGGGGCCCCCTTAACACTGAGCAGGGCCGTGGTATCCTGCAAAGGGGGGTGGGTTGCCACGCTTCTTCCATGGTGCAGGGCTGAGCCGCCAGCTCCAGGAGAGCCCCACGGGAGAGGCCGCAGCCACTCCGCCTGGCTCCACAGGGCCCCCCCAAAGCATGTGGCCTGGGGCGGTCACCCCGATTCACCGTACCCTAGGGATGGCTCTAACTATGGTCATCACCAACTGACTAGCACTCAAAGTTACTCACAAGTGTAATGGCATGCAGGATCATGCCCTCATTTATTTTCAAGCATTCATAATTAAATCATTAAAAATTTATACACACGCCACTGGCAGAAGTAATCATGTGATAAATCCAAGTCGGTTTCCACCCTGGGAGGAAAAGTCTCCTTTCAAGCGCTCCACCTGCACACAACCTACGCTTCTCATTCCATTAAGGCAAATGCTAACAGTGTAAACACCGAGATGACTGAAATTCGTCCTACTGGAAAACAAAATAAAATCTGTCAGAAAAACGTCAGCTCCTTCCCTGAAAATGGAGAAGATCTAATCCGTATGACTGGCAATATTCAGCCCCAGACCAGAGGTCTCATATCTCATGAGATTTCAGAGCTATATATGACACATTTATCATAGAATTATAGAGAAGCAGAGCTGGAAGGGACCTCCAGAGGTCACCAAGTTCAACCCGCTACCTACGGCACGGTCATCCTTATCCAAACCATCTTGTACAAACCATAATCTAAACTCTATATAAGAGTACTGTGAATCCTGACACAATACAGACCTAACACCATAACCTGCCACAGGAAGAACGGGCACCACAGCAGCCAACATCCAACTTCTATAAAAAGCTGTCAATGTATGCAGGGCCTTTTTTTGGTTTTTTGGTTTCTTAAAGGGCCGGGGCTGGGCGGGCGGGGCAGCCATGGGGGGGAAAGGGGGCTGGGACAGCAGGGAGGGGGCCAGGGGGCTCATAGCAGAGCCCCCCATGCAGTGTGGACGGTGGGGGGCAGCAGGGATCATCCCACTGCTGGGCAGCAGCCAGTGAGTGGGGCTTTTTTTTCCCCCAAAGAGCCGGGAGCTGGGGCCAGGTGGGGCAGCCATTGCTGGGGCTGGGAGAGCAGGGAGGGGATGAGACCTGTGTGATTCGGGGATTTGGCTGATTCGGCAGCAGCCAAATCTCCGAATCAGATTCAGCTGAATTGATTCGGGACAGTGATTCAAATCACCGAATCACATCACTGTCCCCTGAATTGGCTGAATCCAAATCCAAAGTGAATACTAGCCGCTTCGCGCAGGCCTAGATCATCCCTGCCCAGTGGCTATCCAGCTTCTTCTTGAACATCTCCAGTGATGGAGAGTCCACAACTTCCCCAGGCATTTTATTCCATCGCCGCACTGTCCTAACAGTGAAGAAGTTTTTCTGGATACCCAATCTTAACCTATATTTTGCTGTAACTTCAAGCCACTGGTCCATGTCCTTTTCTGCAGCAAGAGAAAAGAGGTATTTTTCCTTTTCTTTACGGCAGCCCTTCAAGTATTTGAAGACTGCTATCATATCCTCTCTTAAGCACCTTTTCCACAAGCTGAATATGTCTAGCTCCTTCAACCTCTCCTCGTATGACTTGCCTTCCAAGCCTTTTATCGTCTGTGTTACCCACCTCTTTACATCCTTTCTAAAATGTAAAGCCCAGAACTGCACACAGTACCCCAGATGAGACCTAACCAGTGCTGAGCAGAGAGGCACTATCACCTCCTGTGTTTTGCACCTAATGCTTCTTTTGATGCAGCCCGAAACTGCAATCACCTTTTGTGTGGCTGCATCGCACTGCAGGCTCATACTGAGTCTGTGATCTACCAAAACTCCCAAATCATCTTCCATAATACTGCCAGCCAGCTGTCATGCATTTTATACTTGTGTTTTTGATAATACCCCGCGAGGCGTAGCACCTTGCATTTGTTAGCCCTAGCCCAACTTTCTGATCTGCTGAGATGCTTCTGAATTGCACTTGCATCCTTCAACATGCTTCCCTGTCTTTCCTAGTTTTGTGTCATCTGCAAACTTGTTCAAAAAGCTTTCTATGCCAGCATCCAAATTGTTAATAAACAGGGAACAGGACCAGGCCCAGGACAGACCCCTGTGGGAGTCCACTTGAAACCTCCTGCCATTCTGACATGAAACCATCAATAATTACCTCTTGTTGGCAGCTATTGAGCCACTTATCTATCCACCTTGTAGTAGCTTTTATCTAGCCCACATTTGTTTAAGAGAAGCTCATGTGGGACCTTGTGAAAAGGCTTGCTGAAGTCCAGATGCACTATATCCACAGCATTCCTTTCATTCACCCAAACAGTTATGTTGTCAAACTTAAGTCTGTTTGACACTAATTGTTTTTCACAAGTCCATGCTGGCTGCTTGCGATCAGCCTTTCCTGCTTCAGATGCTTGCAAATGGTCATCCTTAGATTCTGGTCCAGTACTTCCGAGGTACTGAGGTGAGGCTAACCGGTCTATAGTTCCCCAGGTCCTCCTTCGTGCCTTTTTTAAAGAAAGGTACTATGCTGGCCCCATTCCAGTCCTCTGGCACCTGGCCCATCTGACAACTGCATGAAACTTATTGCCAAGGTCTCCAAAATCTCCTCTGCCATTAAAAGAACAGGTCAACATCTTTCCACTGGGATACAGCTTATGTTTCTATCTCAATCATTGCAGCTTTAAAACTGTGGCATTTTTATGTACTGAAATATTTTTTTAGTGATAGAAAAATAATTGTTCATACTTGTAATTATTTTTTCCCCTCTTGGATCTGTATGGTTGGCTTCACTGTACCAATTCACCTCGATTTGAAGACAAAGGAACATGAAAAATATGAATAATGAATAGTGAATAATGTTTTCAAAGCCTTTTTTTGCAACAAGTGTTAGTTCACACAGAACATGGTGGGCCATAATGGTTCCTTGGTGAATCTACTGGCATGACATGAATGATTTATTTGCATATCTTTCAGCCAGCCTCAATACAGGACATTTAAACCAAAATGCATCACCATGTTCCTTGGCTTATATATATGTAAGCTATATGAAGGTATATGTGCACATGCATACTTGTAGGACATTTGTGTGGATTGTGAACAGCCATGTGAGTTCCTCCTGTGCTTTTGACCATCCTGCCCATTCCCAGTCCATTAACTCACCCATAGCATAACTAAACTAGGTCAAACACATGCAAAGAGACAAACCACTGTCATACTATTTAAAAGACCACCATTTCTTCCCTCTCACTCTAAATATGGCATTTCCCCTCTTTTTTCAAATTATCAACCCAAGCCCCAGAATAGTCAAACAGACGGTCTGCCTATACATCAAACTAAAGGTCTTTCAAATGATTTAAAGAAGGGTCTGTGAGTAAAGGACAAAGTCTCAACCTTTCTTAGATGAGCCAGACATAAATGTCTTAATCTCTTTGGGGCAGCTTCTAGATGTTTTATTGATCTCATGGATTCCTGGACATATATTCCACTTTGTACAATATATGCTACTGATATCAAATGCATCGCACAGTTTTGTAGAATACAAATATTAGACGCAATGAAAAATAAAACTTCTAAAACTTTCCTAAAATATATTTTGGTAATGGGTATGACATATGCAGAATACTTGATGGTCAAATAATATACAGGTTTACTGGCATTGTTTGCATGGTTCATTGAACTCCTTCCTAGTTTATCCTTTCTCTACAACTCATCTTTAATATATGTTGAAAAGAAGAAAAATCTTTGGAAACCTGATTAAAAAAACAAAATGGAAGCTGCTAGTTTGAAATGAATCATGGATATAAAATGTTGGGGTAAGTCTTGAAAAAATGTTTCCAATTATATACACACATCTACAAATGCATCAAATAGCTGGAAGTCAGGATTATTTAAGAAATCCTAAATCACACTGAATTTCAGCGGAAAAAAGACACTCAGTCCCTTATGGTCAGGTGAAAATCTCAGCCTGTGTCCACAAAAGTGTTTTGACTAATAGGGATATGGAAAAAAATAATCTGAAAGCATAACATTTTGGGTATGTCACTACTTACTAACCAAACCAAACCAACCCAACAAACAAGCACATTTCTAGAAAAGAAAAGAAAAGAAAAGTGTAAGCTTTTGGATGAAGTTTATGGGCATTTTTACATATGCAAGCATCGGGCGCTGCAACACTTACAGTTGTATAAGTGGTGAAATGCACATCAGTGCTGAGAAAATGGTGGTGGCATGCTTTTGAACTAAAACACATAGGAGGTACTTTAGTTCAAAAGTGCACCGCTGCCATTTCCTGTGCACTAACACGCATTTTGCCTCTTATACAACTGCACGTGGTGTAGTGCAGTTCGCATCAGCTCACATGCAGAGCAGTCTCAATCAATTGAGTCTGCTCTGAAGCAGCGGATCTCCAATGCGTCGTGGGACAAAAATGTATGCATGTAAATGCCCTTAGATGTAAAACCATAACCACAAGCAATTTTGAGCCCTGTTTCTATGGTTTGAAATATAAGGGCTTACAATGAAAATATGATCAGGATCTTGGAGATGGTGGTATAAACATGACGTGTTACAGCTTAAAAGGCCAGCGCATTTCTGGCCTGCTTAACGCAGGTCAAAGAAAAAGTCACTCAGTCATTGCAGCATCAGGTCATTGGCTTCTATTTGAGCTATGGCTTATGTTTGAGAGATTCAGTCTTAACTTAAAAGATTATAAGAGATTGAAAGCCCATTTTGTCCCTAAATCATGCCAGTGGTTAACTACTCTGGTTTAAAGAAAAATAAATGATACCTGATTTCTAGTTTAAATTTGACTATCTTCAACTTTCAATCACAAGAAATAGTAACACAGCTCACCTTTATTATAACAGGAGCACAGAAAGCCAGCATTTTAAATGAAAAAAATGTTAGCAGAGGTGAGTGGTGCTGGGTTTATATATGGAGAACCACAGCATTGGACCTTGTATTTTGGCTTTTGAAAGCTGTATAAGAGGGGATGGAGAGGATATACGTTCTATTCTTCAGCTGCAGTTTTGATTCACAAAGACTACAATTTTCAGTCTCTTGAAAATTTAATTATAGATAATGTGTGCATCAGTAGCAGGAACACAATGAGTACACGGGGCATAAAAACTCCACTCAGACTGCATCCTCTTAGGTTACGCAGCTTGTCTCCTGCCAAGAGCAGAGGTACTTCTATAAGCTCATATTCAGTATGAAATGGCTTGCAAGTTATACTAACCCAAGCATGAATTCGACTTTTTTTTTTTCTATTATTTTACCCTTCGCACTGTGAACCTACACATAAACCAGAACAAAGATGAACTCACGATTCTTTGAAAGCCCAATGTCGAGAAAACATTTAAATATTCTAGCTAAAAGCTACAGATGTGTTTCAGCACATTGCTGCTTAAATGCACTCACACTGCACTTTGCAGACCAGCAACCGTAAATCAGGTGAGAGCTATCTATTAAAGTTTAGAGACCCCATTTTTGCAAGAAAGGAGGTCAGTTTGAGATGCAGCAGGCAGCTGCTGCTTCAAAATGAGAGTGAAGCCAATTTCATTGCTAACACGGCCAGTTGTTTGCCTGAATATAAGGAACAAAAATCAAAGATTTGATTTTATCTGTACAGTCAAGCTCAGAGTGAATAATATTTTAGGGAAAAATGAAATGTATATATTTGATCTCCAAAAAGAAACCCATATCAGAGGAGTTCGGCACAGTATAAATTAACTATATCTTAAATAAAAATGACGGGTCCTTGTACATTCAAAGTAACTCTTCTTCTGTCTCAATAGTAAACCAGAATCAGCCTGAGGCATAAGTGATCTTGATGCTGCTTTGGTTCCCTTTTCAACAGGCTCATCTCCTAGAATGCTTTGAGCTTCTTAACTAAGAAATTAACCTGCTTGCAAATTAAAGTGCATGCCAGACGCACAACTTCACATTCAAGCAAGGGGAGAGGATGTACACTTTCCCCATGAGAACAAAGAACCGGCATATTACTCTAGCATCTCAAAAGTCATTTAGATTGCTCTGGCACTATGGGCTTACCTACATATTTGGAACTTGCTCCTACACAATCAATCCCTTACAGATCATCATGACAGGAAGGGTATTGGGAATCACCAGAAATGCCCAAGGGGAATCCAGCATTGCTAACTATCATGATTTTATTAAAAGCCTCATATTTCATATATTTTACTGAAAGCCCACCAGCTCCAGGAGTCATGAGATTATCACAGATCCTAAATTTATTTAGAACAAAATGCAAGTACTTGCCCTACTTACCAATGTGACCTGAAGGCAAGGTTGAAAAACAAGAAGGCAAGTTAAAAAAAAAAAAAAAAAAAGGATAACGGCCTCAATTTTTAACTTGATTTTGTGATTTTCTACAGAGCCCAATTCAAAATTTGGAATTCTTGGGGTTGGCTGAACTAATAAGAGAATTAACAAGGGTCCAGGGGTCTGTCTACCAGTAGGAATAAGGCCTGGAAAGGAACTAAAGATTTCCTAAATAGGAGGAATATTGTGCCTGAAGGACCACACTTTGCTAGGGATTGCACAGACACAGGGCAGAGATGGTCTTTGCTCCCAAAGTCTTATATTAAGACAAGAACAGCCACACAGAAGTGGAGTACCAAGCAAGCAACAAGACAATGTTAGTCAGCATCACGAACAGTCATCCAAGGACACTCATTGACTTGTTCAGTGTTTTAGAGTCATCAGGCACTTACACACATGCAGGGAGCCTGCCCCAATGCACTGGAAATCCAGCACGTTGAAGGAGACTCGATTAATTGGGTCTGCTGGAGCACGTAAATTGATGCGCTCTGGCAGCCCGACGCGTCATGTTCATCAGTGGTGTAGCGCGCCTCTGAGCAGACAAAATGGCAGCAGAGCGCTTTGAACTAAAATGTGTTCATGTGCTTTAGTTCAAAGCTCACCGCCACCATTTTCTCAGCGCGGAGGCATGCTGTGCCATTGATACATATGTTTCTGATGCAGCACTGGAAGCTTCTAATTAGTGTGGCTCGCTAATTAAAAGCACCCAGCGCCGCATTGGGAACACATGTAAAAATGCCCATCATAGCCAGCAAAAGTTTTGAAGTATAATACATGAGATAGATTTGAATGGGTTTACAGGGAATTGCTCGCAAACATGAGGAACAACCACAGAGAAGGCACAAAGGGGCTTATTTTCAAAGAGGCAATGGCATCATTGATTGATGGGAGGCAAGAGGCTAAATCCCAATAGCAAAGGAGAGAGAAGTCAGGACAGAATAGGCCAGAAACAGCTTGTCTGGGGCAACTGGAAAAGGGTAGTTTGTGGAGGAATATAATAAGAATGAAGATGTGGTCAAAGAGATGGGTTCAGCAAATTACCTTTACTGCAATATTTTGAATGGAGACGAGTGCATTGATCTAAGCAGAGAAGAGGACGTTACAGTATTCATGATGTGAGATCGTGAGAGTGAGCTCGGGCAAGAGTTTTAGCTGTGCCAATGGAATTTAGAAATCCTACGTTTTAAGCAGCTCCCATTTCCTGTACCATTGGATCAGAGAGCTTTTCATTATTTATAGCATGTTGCTGGGTCTGATGGAGGGGTTTTGTTTGCTGGCTCTTGGATCCTTGATTATTTATGGGTGGTTATTTATTTACAGACTTTTTTTCCAAATACATTTTTAGTTATTTCCTCTTAAATTTTTCACAAAATTCTTCAAGGATTCGCACTTTGCAATCATCATCATAAGCCCCATCACAACAACCTCATATCTGAGGTGTGAGCGTCTTAATTTTTAAAATTATTTTAATTAAAATCTTGACATTTAAAGTATAAAATGTTTGTTATAGCTATTCTCAGGGAAACTTTGCATTCTTTATAACAGTTTATAATACTGAGTGCTGAGGGGAAGGGGGGAGGCAGAGAGGAAGGGAGGAAGGTTATTTATTATCCTAGGGCCTAGGAGTGCTATTCGAAGACCAGGAACCCAACACATGCTAGCATCATACAAAAACAGAACAAAAACACTGCCCCTAAGAACTCGTGTTTCAGTAGCATAATGAATTGTGGATGAACATAGCACCAGCTCTGGGCAGGAACACAGAGGAGAGCATGAACGACTGTCTTGGTCCCGGACGCCCAAGGTGCAGACCGATTACCACTGATTGTATCCTGCACCACGTGGAAAGTAGTATCAGTCTTCAAAAAAATTCAAGGGAGACCAAACAGACTGGAGGACTGAGCAGTATGACAACCATGATAAGAGGTTATAGATCGTCCAATCCCATTCACTCTTTACATTTATACATGCTCAACATGCCCCTACCCCAAGATCTCCGGCGAGTCAGAAGTTAATGAATGACTAGATGGAACAAAAGTGGGTAGAGGCAATTGTTTCAAAAACCTATATGCTATAATAGTAAACTTTTGGATCAGGTTATGAGGCTTAAAAATAAAGAGATTTGTGGATCTGTTTTTTTCCTTATAAACGAGAAGACATAAACAGGCAACACTAGTAATGTGGCAGCATGTGCTAAATCTGTAAGAGAGTGGAGTCCCTCATATTTTTTACTAATGAACTTTTCCAGATGATTAAGAATTGCCTGAGTCCATCTTCCACAGATTTAAAGTAGATGTATATGACAAGGAAACCATAAACCATCAAGAGAAGGATGAAAGGGGGAAAAAGTAGCTCTCACAAAAAAGAAAACAAAACCACAAAACAGTAAGATAATATAGTGCAATAGGCTAAATTAGAGATGATTTTCCTTAATTCAAAAATCAGGCTAGTAGTTCACAAACCGGTTTTTAAATGATGGTATATTTGGCTGGGAGTGGAGGGAAATCAATATCTATAATGTATTTGGGTTCATGTCAATTCGTTTTCTTCAAACTAGGGCAAGGTAAGTGGAAGTTAAATTAATTATTCAAAGTAGGCTTGGAAAAAGGTGGGACAAATCCCCTAAAGTGGTTCCACATGGATCAAAACTGGACAGCATAGCACAAATACAGGGTCAGCTTCTCTATTCCTCACTCCAGCAAAGTATCCAGAAAGTTCAAGAAAAATTTTGTTTGGAATAAGGCCTGCAGGATATCAAATTGAAATGTAGTATGTACCACTGATAGTTCTAAAGAAACTGTCCCATCAAGTCTTCTTTTAAACCCGTTTTATTTGTTCCATTTATTTCACCCTCTTCCAGTTAAATGCCAACCCTAAATTTTGTTCACCCTCCCTCTCCCTCCACATGCACACTGTGAGAGGAGAGCTGGTAATTCAGATTCGGTGGAAGAAAAACAGGCCAAACTCAGCTTCTGCTTAGTTTGCATAGTCCTGACCTACTTCAGCTCTGAAAAGAAAAAGATGCATTTCACATCTCTGTTTAGACCATGAGAATGATATTTGCTTCTTTCCATGTAGAGTTTGTCTAGACCTGCGGCTATTCTTTAATTATGCAGTCCAGTTTTCCTCTTATGCCATGAAAATGTCTGTGAAACAGCTCAAATGGGATATTTTCAAGAACTAGTTTTTAAAAAAAAGAAACGTTGAATATAGCCTAAAAATGACCAGATTATTTTCATGCCTCATTCACACAATCTGAAGTAAATGACCATCTATATCCTTTTCTCTGCGTGGACTCTTGTTTATTTCTTGGATCACAGTGTGGAGACATGCATGTGTATGTGTGTGTGTGTGTGTGTGTGTGTGTGTGTATCTAATGGTTACATAAAGTATGAAAATGTAGGAGGCAAATAATAAGTGTTTTAAGAAAATAATACTTATGAGGGTGTTTTAAAAACATAATTTCATTAACCAAAAAATAAATGCAAAAATAAAAGCTTTGTTCAAATATAACTGGGCATAAGGCAGAGAAGCTTTAGAGATAAAGGAATTTTGTAACTAGCAAGAAAATCAAGCTGATTAAAATTAACACTAAAACAATGTAAGGATAGAAAGTGGCACTGGGACTTTGTACAATGCTCTACATAAATCTCAGAATAGTGCCTCCAACGGAGTGTAAATGATCCTCCATAGGGAAAACACAGCAAGAATAATGGTAGAATAGAAGATAGGTTTGTACTTGATGTTAACGACGCTCAAAATGTATACTATGCTACGTGCATATTTTTCATATTTTTTCAATTTTTCTCATATTTACTTGTGTAGTAAACCTTGTTTCTTTTTATGACCAGGTCACAAAATGTTTATACACAGGAATCAAGGTAGATGTCATCTAGCTGGATTTTAAGAAAGCCTTCAGTACGGTATCTCATCCTGTCCTGACAGATAAACTGAGAGGCTGTGACGTAGATGATTACAGAGTCAGGTGGGTGGCAAATTGGCTTCGGGGTTGCACCCAGGGAGAGGTCAAGGATAGGTTGGTATTGACCTGGAAAGGTGTGGGCAGTGGAGTTCCACAGGGCTCAGTCCTTGGACCTGTGCTGTTCAATGTCTTCATCAGTGACTTGGATGAGGACGTGGAAAGCACTCTGTCCAAATTCACTGATGATACCAAATTATGGGGTAAGATTAACACACTAGAGGGTAGGGAACAAATCCAGGCAGATCTGGACAGGTTGGAAATGTGGGCAGAACAGAACAGGATGCAGTTAGTTCAACAAGGACAAGTGCAAGGTGCTGCACCTCTGAGAAGGAATCACCAGCACACTTACAGGCTAGGGGATGACCTTCTCAGCAGCAAACTGGACGAAAGGGATCTCGGAGTCATTGTTGACAGCAAGATGAACATGTGTCGTCAATGTGACGAAGCAATCTGTAAAGCTAACTGCACTTTATCATGCATTACAAACAGGTCCAGGGAGGTGATACTTCCCCTTTATGTGACATTGGTCATGCCGCAGTTGGAGTACTGCATCAAGTTTTGCACACAGCAGTTCAAGAGGGATGTGGACAACCTCGAGAGGGTTCAGAGGAGGGCCACTCGTATGGTTAGGGGCCTGCAGGCAAAGCCCTACATGAAGAGACTGAGGGCCCTGGATCTCTTCAGCCTCTGCAAGAGAAGGCTGAGAGGTGATCTTGTGGTCGCCTAGAAATTCAAATTCATTGGGGAGGGGAGGGGGACAGCAAGGGATAGGAGATGCTCTGTTTACCAGGGCACCCCCTGGAGTAACTAGGAACAACGGTCACAAACTGGCGGAGAGCAGATTTAGGTTGGACATCAGGAAGAACTTCTTTACGGTAAGGGTTTCCAGAATCTGGAATGGGCTCCCAAGGGAGGTGGTGCTCTCCCGTACCTTGGGGGTCTTTAAGAGGAGGCTAGACATGCACCTGGATGGGGTTGTTTGGCCCCAGCCCTCTTTGCTGCCCAGGGCAGGGGGTTGGACTCAATGATCTGCTGAGGTCCCTCCCGCTTCAAACATCTATGAATCTATGAAATCCATCAATAATTGCTGCTGACCACCGTCTGAACTAAGAAAGCTGATAGTCTGAGACAACTGAATGAGCCAGGGGAGAACAAAAAAACCAAACCAAACCAAATGCCGCCCCCCTCCCCACCTCCGAGAATCTTTTAATTTGCAAATTACATAAAACATTCAATTACTTGGGAATGTTTTCAAGCAAATGAAGTGCACTTATCTGACATTACATCAGGCTATGTGTTTCTAGTACCTTTATGCCAAGTGCCCATGAGATCTGCAGTCAATGAGGTAACAAGAGGCAGGTCAAGTAAGTTGTTGATTTGCTTTTTGTCTGAGAATCAGAGTTAGAGGAATAATGGCACTAAAAGGCAACAAATGGGAGGAACCAGTGTTTATTAAACAAGTAGGCAGCTTGACCTCGGGGGGTAAGGATATGGGTATCTTCATTACTCGTTACACTTGGGAGTGCCTATTCAGCGATGACTCATGTTCAGCCATTAATTGTTAGAAAGGGTGTACTGTACAGCACCTTTGCAAAATAGTCTAGTTCTTGATAGAGGGGTCCCAGGCTGGTTCAAAAGGAGTCAACTCCAAAGAGACTGGGGAACCAGTCATTGCATACAGATCAGCTAGGGATGAATAATTTACTATCCATCAACCATTTGGAATATTGTCTAAAACTTATTGGCTACAGCATTTTTATTGTCAATGTACTCAATCCGGCAATGAGAAGTCATCATTGCTAGATGATTTTAAGCAACGTGATTTTGGCTAGGGACAGAAATTACACACAAACCAGGATAAGTGATTGGAAACCAGTTCAAGCCTGTAACGCAATAGAAGTTCAGTGCACATAAACTGCTTTCAAAATGGCCAAAACCAGTTTAAGATAAACCTGCATGGATGTACTATCAGACTTAACTGGCTTAGATTAAATTGGTCCATTGAACTTCTGTCTCAGGGTGGGCGGGCTAGCCTTGGCCCAAGCGGTCTGCTTCAACAGAGCAGGGAGGTGCGCTCTAGCCCCCCTGAGCTTCTGGCCTGGGCCACTGCAGGCATGTGGCTGCATTCAGAATCAAAAGTGAATGTCCATTCACTTACTTTTTAGTTCAATCTATGCAGCTTAAAATAACCTGAGAAGGCTGAATCGATTTAGCCTCAGGCTTTTTGACTGTCTGTACTTAGCTTTTAAGTCACATCGTTCGGATTACTCTTGATTTATGGCAACGTGGTGACATTAATTGCACCATTTCTTTTATAGAAAGAAATCGGTATGACCAGACCATTTGAATGGGCTTGCAGCCAAGTAGGTCCATAGTTGCATTTGTGAATGTGACCACGGTGCTACCTGGAAGGCTGTACAGTGAGACCCATACAAGAAAAACTCTTCGCTAAAGCAATTATGATTTTTTTTTATAATGGGAAACAATATAAACATTAAAATGCAGGTTGCTATTGCTTCTCCTATAGTAAAGCTGTAGTCCAAATAGCGGCTCAGCAAGGAATTAAAGGCTATACGGTATCCCTCAGTAATAGTGTGGGAAGGAGGCAGGCTCTCAAAAGGTGGACAAATGATAAGGAAGGCTCTGTCTCCTCACCATCAATATGCCAGGCCTCTTAGCTATGCTGAAGTATGTATATATCTGGCAAGTTTACACCCTCCTTGGAGCTGCAGGAGAACTGAGTCCCAGTCTCCTTCTTGAGCTGCAGCAATCTGCTGTCCCTGCTTACAGGAGGTCCATGATGTCATAACATAGTTCTCTACAAGGGACTGCATATGAAGTCATGTCCCACTCTCCCGTGCTTCTCAGAGCCTGTGTGACGTAAAGCATCATTGTCCCCATTGTTTAAAGGAGGACAACAATGCAAAAAAAAAAAAAAAGTTCATCTTGTAGCACCAGGAAAGGAAGCAAGATATTCCGCCTTTTGGTCCTGATATTTTAAATGTAACAGATCATCCTTGCTCCCTGCTAAATGCAAGCATTTTTTTACTTGAGTGAATCCAAAGGAAAATAACCAAACCAGCACTTTTAGTACAGTATGCAACTCCTTTGTGAATTGGCTTATCTAGGCATTCATTTAAATACAGTAATTAAGATTTACCGCAAAACAGAAGCTGCTTTCAGATGTCACTTTGAAGGCCAGATGATCTCCTCTTTATTAATATCATCATTTTAAACTGTTGTCAGATGATTTTCTAGGATCAAGCTGTAAGGAAAGAGACTGCACCACCAAAGTGTGTCATAAATGTGTGTGCAACATGGGCTCAGACAAAAGGAGAAATTGATTCCTCATCTCTAGCTCCGTGGACAGATAAAACTGCACAAGTAGTCTCAGTGTGGTTTATTTGGTCCAAAAGAGCGAATTTCTAGCTTCAGTATCTGCCATTCACCTTTTAAATTTAACTCCCTATAGAAGAACATAACACTATTGGAAAAGGTTTCTTAAAACCTTTATGGAAAAACCAGCAGCTTACTGAAATGAAAAATGAGATCCTAGAGAGAAAAGAAGTGATTCCATCCCCTTACAGCTGAATGCAGAACGCAGGAATGTGGGGTGAAACAATTAAAGTAGGATGATTCCAAAGGAGAATAATTATTTCACAATTACCTGAGAGCATTGCATGTATTGGTCTAATTAGTTTTTATTTTCCAAATAGGCTTCCTAGTTCCTGCATTTTTCATATGCCTCTGAATGGTTTTCACCCTCCAGTTGATCCTTTCCCCCTCCTTTCCCTAGAAAATAACTCAGTATATATATGACAGTGAACTCTCTACATTTTGATTCAAGTATGTTGTTACTTAACTCCTGCCTATCAATGTGTTTAATCAGAAAGTCATATCAGGGCTTACAATATACTTCGAGAGTATATGAACTGAAAATAATTTGCTCTAGGAAATGCAGTTTGGGGAAACACAAGCACCAGCCCCTCCACCTTACAAACCGAGTTCAGAGGATAAGCACAAACTGCAGTATATCAATGACTCTCGAGGGACTTTTCTTGTTGAAATGCATTCTTTACATTGCATGAATTTTTAAAAAGCAGAGATTTTTGCATTCTTTTTCTTTCTATCTTTGGTGTGCAATATTTTTAAACACCTTTTGGGATTCATTATGAAATTTAATCTCCTTAGCTGAAATGACTATACAATATCAAACAATTAAAAATATGCTGATATATTTAGAATGGTAAAACTTTCCAAAAGCAATAAAAGGTGTTTAATTTGGATGAGCAGCAGTAGTCAGCAAAAAATAAAAGTCAAAATACTTGGAAGTATTTAATATAAAGACCTTACTGCAAAAAATATGTTAAATAAAAAATACTTCATTTAAACTTCTCAGAAGTTATATGGTGAAGTCTCATTTAATGAGACAGCTGCTTGGAAAGAGATGGGGGGGGGGGAAATTAGTGACCCCATGAAATCTTAATTATTTGGCATACGTCTGATGATCCTTTTTGCTTAATGAAGCTTTTTTTGTAGACTCTTTCAAGGAATTTTCTCCTCTTTTCTTTGTTTTCCATCAATAGATGCTAAGTAATCTCAGCTGAGCCAAATGCAGTTATGCAGCAAGTCATAATACTTAAAATAATGCAGTTAACCAAATCAGAGACAGAATTGTTCTTCAAAATGCCAGCAGGGGGTGAGGCTACAGCCTCAGAGGACAGCTGATACAAACAGGCATTTTCATGGCATTTTCATTTGTTGATTTGCAGCTTGATATTTTACCTATAAAAAGAGCTAAGAAATTCAATTTTTTAGTGGGGTACTCTTTTTTTTTTTTAATTCACTTCAGTCATCCCCATTAACTAAACATTTGGAAAACTCTACTTTATAACCTATTATCTGTAATGGTCTTGTTTTATTTGTATCTAGGTGCACTTATGCCATTTGAATGATGAAATTGCTTATCTATGAAATATTAACTGGCTAATCCATTGTGAGGCAAAAATATATTCTGTTGAAAATGTATCCTCACTGGTTGCTTATTTAGCATTTTGCACATGTATCTGAATTTGACTTACTCTTGGGTTGCATTAGAGATGCAAATTCAAAAACAAATATTTTTATGGATAATTTATGCCAAATTTCCATGGATCCCCATTAGTTGCAGATGGCCCAATTTCAGGCCCTCTTTTATTAGTATCTTGGAGTCTAATGATTTTATTCAGTCGTCAAAAGTGAAAGTTAAGTTTGTCCCTGAAGTATTAGAAAGTAACACTCATCTCAAGTTCCCTCTTTCAATGAAATTGGTATCATGGAATTGAAAACCTTTGGTGCAAGAGCAAAGGGAATCTCCTCACTGTGATTTGCCATCTGATCTTTAAAACAAACCATTTTATAATCCTACACCTTGTATGTAAAAGATAGTCGTTGAAGGCAGTCAGTGCGCACCTTCTCTTAATGATTCGATTCTTACATTGATCAGGTTGTAAAATATTCATTTCCATTTATGCCTTCTTTTCAAAGAGCAGAAGTTGCTTTTTACATTCAGTTAGTAAACATAGGCCCGAAATCGGCCGCCATTAAGAGATCATAAGTTGTTTAGCTGTTAATATATTTAACAGCTGTGATATAATTAACAGTTATTTTATCAACCTGCTCAAAATGGACACTGTATGCAACCTCCTACTTACTACCTAAAACCAAGTTATTCTAGAATTTGAATTTCATAAAATCTTTATCTCTGTATCATGATAAGTGACCTTATATATATTTTTATAAATAAAAGTTAAGATCCTTATAATTAATTCCAGTGATATCATTCTGTAGGTTGCTAAACCTCTTAAATTACAGAAAACACAGCAAAGCAAATGGTACTGGTTCATTTGAGGTACCTGTTACATCAGGTATGTGGACATGACTATAAAATTACCAAAGCATAAAAATATTGTAAAATACTAAGACAATATCTGAAAAGTCATAAGGCTTGTTACTTTGTTAATTATTAAATACAGGGACTAATTTACAGTTGTTAAGCGCTGTTATTTGATTACACAGAAGCCACTAAAATGCACAGAAAATTATTAAAAAAAAAATCTGTCTCTTTCTGTTACTGGTTGGAATCGAGGTTGAGATTGTGAAGCAGAAGGAAGAAATAATTACTGAAAATATACGTTGTCCTGCACTGTAACTTGCTTCTTGACACTTCTCAGATGCCACTGATTCAAAAAAACCAACCCTGAGATTAAAAAATGAGTTCTCTCTAATTTTCAATTTAGAGGGGAAAAGTGAATTCAAAAAAACATTTTTCTATAAAACAGGAAATTGTATTACTACTTTCCATATAAAAAAAACCATAGGGTGAGGCTAAGGGTTGTTTAATGCTGTAACTTTGTGCACGTTTTCCAATGCACTGTACCAAAAGGTGAAACTGGTTTACATGCTGCTGGTGTCAGTCTGGAAGTCTGGGCTGGGCCATCTAAAGGGTAATATGCTTATATGAGAAATCACCCAGCATGTGCACTCAATCTCTAAAGCTATTTGCTCTTCAGCATTGATGCATCCAGAGAACCGGGGACTTGCAGATGGAACAACACATTTAAATGCTCCGTCACTTGCTTAGGGAGGGGGACACAAATGATGAAGCAAATACTGAAATACACAATTGCTTTAAAAACACAGTATAACAACCCTTCGACATTTCCTTCATTCTAAAAGATTGTTTAGGCATGGAGGCTCCCTTAGCAGATCCCAACCCAGTCCGACTGTTAATCTGCATGCATGATAAATGATCTCATGAAATCATACATCTTCACAGCTCTTTAGATCAGAACCAAACCAACATTTGCCTAATAGGATGGGGCAAATAAGTTTTCTCTTCAAGACAACATACCATAACTCTTGTAGCCGAGATTAAAATTTCCAAATGAAGGTAGAGAGCAAAGAACATTAAATAACAAGGAAGCTTTCATCACTTAACAGACCCGAGTGTTTGGAGATCTCTTTAGATGAGCCTGGCAGATGCCTAATATCATTTGCATTGTGTAGGACACGTATCAGGACCTGTTCCTACTGTAGTCCTTCCTATTCCTAATGGCTGCATTCAAGTTGTGTTAAAGTATGTGGTAGGTGTTTCCCAGAGCAAAGTAGAAAGGTTAAATGCAGAAGGAGCAGTTTGACATGATCTCACTCTAAAAAGGGGGCAAGTTGATGATGGAGTTATATACGCTGAAGTGGCAACTGGGCATCATCAGATTCAGTTAATAGAGCCCTTGAATTCAGAGATGTTTATTAGAAGTATCTTTGCTGATTGGAAAACAGGAGCTACAATGAATAATCAAAGCTGAGATTGTGCAAACAAGGAAATTCTTGGCTTTGGCATGTCTTCTCAGAAAATTGAGAGGGAAGGTATATGAATTTTTTGCAGCAACTTTGCATACTAATACGGTCATTTATAGACAAGAAATGCAGGACCTTTCCAAGTAAGCCTAATTAGATGGTATTAGTAAAGATTTTTTAAAGAAAACAATATCCAGGTAGAAACTATTCAAATTGAAGATGACTTGAATTGAGACAATGGGTTCCATTAATGCAAAACTCTTTGCTGTACTTGGACTATGGAAATGGTATGGGTCACCACATTACACAGGTGCATTCACCCCCCTACACACACACACATGCACTTTCAGCTGCTTGAACAACTGGCTATTACTGAATACCTCTACTCAGAAAACTCGTGTTCGAGACAGAACATTATACCCTAAGAAGAAAGTTTGTTGCCAGCAAAGGAGGCAATAAAAGTCTGAATGGCCTTTGAATATGCCCAAGTATAAAGGGTGATTTGTGAAAGCAAATTGTAGGTGGCAGTCATTACAACACAGTTTTATTTACACTTGTGACTTAAACATTTCTTCCACCGGAACAGCTACAGGACATTGCCAGTGTCAAAGTGTCTTCCTCGACTTTAACAGAACTCCCGATATGTATCATGCTGACGGCAAATATCATTAAAATAAAAGACATTTAAGGAATGCAATTGCATGGTCTTCAGTTTTCAGACCTTTCAACAATCGGCTACTTTCCTCCTTTCTCTGTTTTATATGCTCAGGGTATGTGAAAATACTTGGCATTTGACAACAGCTATCAGAATGATAATAGAAACTTTTAGTTCAAGATTAATGGGACCGAGATAAATTAGATGAATACTTTTCTGTCTGAAATTCCAACAGCGAATGAATTCCAGTATATCTTATCAGTGGTTCAACTACATGTAAACCAACCATCCTCACATGACTTAACACTATGCATACCATGCAGCCACGGGGTTAACATAAAATTACTTCTAATTTTTGCCCTGGGCTACACCTAGCTGTGCTTAAACTTAAGGATCAGTATTTTGCCTGCATTTGAAAAGGATACCTCTTTCGCAAACCCAAAGTCAGTTCAGCGACTAATTTGTCATAAGTGATTTTTATTTATATTAGCAGAGACAGCAAGCGAGAATGCACACCAATACTGAATTTAAATGATTGATGCAGAAGACAAGTATCTGTACTGGAATTCCCACTGGGCATAAGAGAGAGTGCATTTATTTATGCAAGGTTTGTAGGCATTTTTCCATATTACATCAGCAGAATGTAAAAATCTTAGTTATCTTTCTGTCCTTCGCCCCCTTAGCCGTCCACAGAATACAAAATATCACCGAGATGGGTCCGCAGCCGTTTTGGGGAGGGGTACCAGCAAACTACCGATCACAAAGAAATTCCAAGTGACCCGGGGGAGAGCGGTGGGGGGAAACCAATACAAAAAAACCCATAGACACTCCTGACAGACACTTCCAGCAGCAAGTCAGAGACAAACCCAGCGCTTTGTTTATATGGCCAAACCTCTAAGAAACACAAACGTCAAACAAGCACCGTGACTAGCTACAGAGGAGCTCCGTTTTCTATCTGGATGCTGTCAGGCAACTGAATCTCTACTTACATTCTATCAGAAACTAGCAAACGGCTATCAACCATCATCTCCGGGAGAAAATCCAGCTTGAATGAAGAAGTCATGTTCTTTTCTGTGCACACCGTTCTGGTCTGGCAAATAAGAATGTTTCTATGCTTGTCTGATTCAACAACTGTGCTGGCCAAGAGACAGGCAGGGACAGGTGCAGGAGGCCTCCCCAAGGCAGCAGCCAGAGTCGGCAGTTGTCACATTCTCTCCCCCTCTTGTTTTCCTCCAATCCCCTCTGAAATCTACTGCTGAGGCAACTGTCTATAGAGCACCAGGTGCTGAAACGGGAGGCGGAGCTCCTTTCCCACTGCAGCTAGAGTTTAACCCATGCACCCCCGTAGGTATTCACAATAGCTTGGAAAATGCATGCAAGAGAGAGAACCTTATCCGGTGACGGGGAAACAAGGAAATCTTCTGTGCAATCCATTACTCCACTGACAAATACAGTGCAATAGCACCGACTCTTTAACCTGCTCTTTTCCAAACAGCAATCGAGACTTTACAACACAGCTCAAAAACCTGATGACTTGTTACCTCCTAGTTCCACTTTCATTTCCATCTGTCATTTCTATGCCAAATTAAACAGGCTGACTAAACTTTGAAAAGTAAATGCATTAACTAAATGCATGCCAATTTAATAGTAAAACAAATGCTCATCACGATACCGGCACGTATATGAACGATTAGCGGTCGTACACATATGACCGTCCACAAATGCACACAATTATATTACATCAGGATAATGCATAATTCCATGTAGACATTAATCTTCATATTGTTAATAAGGCTGTTGTTAAAAAGTGACATGCCTGAAATTAGTAAGAGCATAAACATCTCATTGAAATGTACACAGAAAGATGATTAAATTGACACTTTTTGGTGAAAAGACATAATTACCTTGTGAACCCGGAGCATTAGTATTGAAACAGCAGAAAAAAATAATTTCTCATTAAAGACTATACCACTTCTAGATCTCTACATCCAAGGTTTATCATGCACTGAGACCGATTTTAAGTTTATGGTACCAGCTCATAAGAATCTGGAGAATAAAAATACCCCTCTGACAGCCAAAAAAAGGGTTGTTTTTTTTTTTTAACAACAATGGTAATCATTTTTGTATAAATTTTCTAAAATCAAAAATCCACCACTGAAGTATCTGGAGTTCAACTCAGCCAACAGACAAGCCAACAAATGAAGACAGGCAGAAACGCACACACACACACACACACACACACAATCCCTATATTTGCTTGAATATAATGCATATCTAGGCAAAAGAATTGCTCACATAGTTACAGCAATCACTGGGTGATCCGAGGACATTAGCCAACTTGTTATTTATATTGTCTTTTCTCATGAGTCTCTCTCAAATTTCATAATATCTGACATTACTGATGATCAACATGTGAAAACAACATTAATAAACAAAGACTACTACATTTAATCCAGAGCATTTGAACCGTTATCCAGAAATGTATTCCAGCAATATATAACCACGCTGTTTACGAGGCCAAGATTCATTTAAGTTTTACATAAAAAAGAATCAACTTGCTAATATGCAACAGAATGGGCTGGTTTTTAAAGAGTCCCGATTATTTCACTGTTTAAGATATTATGCCATGCTAAATAGTTGACAGAAAAAAAAAACCCCACAGGCTACTGGCATTTTTGCCTACTTTGCAAGACGAAAGAAAGAGAAGGCTCACCTAAACCTCAACGTAATCCACATAGGAGAATCACAGCTCTGAACAGATACCTACATGGCATTATGAATCTATAGGTTCTCCTACCACCACCATCACCATCATATCTGAACACTTTGTAGTAATGTGCAAAACAAAACCACAATGCCTGGTATCAGACCTGTCCAGGTTCTCAGACTTTCACCCATCATGACATTATCTGGCAATAAACCCTTACAGCTGAGAGAGAGTGTGTGTGAAGCAGAAATGAGGGAAAGCCAGTACGGCTTTCTCCAGCTGGATGCAGCCACCTGGCTTTTGATTTGGGGCCTCTATAGTGGTTAATCCAGCCTAAAGTAGAGTTGGATTAACTTTCAATTTCAAAATCTTGCCACTGCAGAAGGGGTAGGCTTTAGCCTGGAGGAAGCAGGCAGAGTGCTCAGGGAGGATGAGGTTATCCTTTTAAGTAGACGTCTCCACCCCCATTTGACCCTTCATGCTCCCCATCACACAACAGTCCTAATTGGAAAACTGGGCCGTAATATACAGGCTCCCGACCTTCCTTAAATCTACATGGGTCATTCAGGAGAAACGCTGTCCTAATGAATAAAGACTTTCCCACATGTTCGCTGAATAAGTAAATCTATGACTTGCACAAAAAGGGGAGGGGGGGGGGGAAATCGCAAATAATTTTGCCCAAAAAGTACACGTGTAATAGAAGAAATGTATGCATTTGTCTTGTTTTGCAAGGTATAAATGCGTAAAAATGCTTCATTAAAACATATGTTCTTTTGAAATATTTATTTTCTTTTTAATTACATGTGAATTAGCTGGAAGAAGCTGTAGGGAAGCCCTCTTACTGACTTAAGCCTTCTCAGCAGTTTGTTAAATTCTAGCCTCAAATCCCTTGAGGGAATAGTGGATTCAAAGCAGCTTTTAATCATACTATAAGGAGGGTGAAGTAGTATGTAAGTAGGTCATAGAGAAAGCATTACAAGTGCATAGGTTATTGCTTTATTTAACAACTATAGTGTAACACACTTTTCAAAGCACATTTGCTTTTGCCATTTAAAAGTTAGAGGCATGACCAGGGTCAAATACAAAAGGAAGCCAGCTCTATGAAGGATACGGACATGTGAATCCAGAGTCGTGCATGGGGGGAGGGGGAGGAGATGGAAATCTGCATTTGAATAGTTTGGTTTCCCAACATAAATAACATGATGCCTGCACATCCACTCATTGCACAATTCAGAGTGTCGGGGGGGGGGGGGGGAAGAGAAAAATTTGTGGTTTT
>NW_005841853.1:757626-765558 GCF_000455745.1 Alligator sinensis
TATTTACACTGCAGTCCTCTTATTTCAAACACCGACTCCGTTTCTGCGATCAATCCCTGTGCACTAGAGCAACTTTTCATGAAATATTAAGAAATGTGGTTGAGTTAAGCTAAATACAATGCTTTGTCTCGTTGCCAACGCACAGTGAAAAAAAAATATTGGGGTAAAATAATGAATGAGATTGGACTCGTGCCAAGAGAATGAAATCAATGATAGATACAGCACTGTCTTTTGGAGCTTGGCATTATTGACTGGTTTGGTCGTGAAATTAAGCTGCTGCTTTTGGCTGGTGTCATTTCTGCTGGAAACCAGTCATTCTTGGGCCCTAGTCCTACCCCCGATTCAGGTTCCCATCCAACTTGCCTTGACTGCAGAGGAGGTGGTTAAGGTTGGTGGCCTTCCTGTCGTCATAGACATCATTCAGATCATTCTGCTTCAGTTTTTCCATTTGTAAAACGAGGCAGGAAAATACTAATTCACCTCGGCCTTCTAGATTAGTCACACTCTTGGTACAGCTCTTTGAGCCTATGAAGTGCTATATACAGTCTATAGCATCTTGGCCTTTTAAAAACATCTCTTTATAGGCGCCCACACAAAAGGGAAATGGAAGGAAGACGATAGTTGCGTGTTATGCCACTTCAACGCGTACGAGCTCACTGCTGACATCACTGCCTGGGCTTCTGATTCGGTCTGTGAGAAATCAAGCAGAGACCCCTCTCCCTCCCATTGACAATCAAATCTTGCATACATCTCATATCCCCCCCTTTACACCTTACCTAATTGTCATTCTTTTAATCAACTTCCCATCCATTATTGAACAAAGGAAATGCTCCTCTTGGAAGCACTTCAAGGGAAAGTTTCTGAATGACTTCATTTCATAGAAAGCCTGCAAGGCAGTGTGAGGAGAGTTCAAATATACTACTTTATTCCCCTTCTACGCCAATGAGAGCTGCTCTCTGGCAGCTTATCTCTGGCATCAAAGCAAGCTGCTCACAGAAACAAGGAGGCTGCCTCGAATCTCAGTTGCAAGGATGTAAACCTGGAGCAGCCTCAAGTGACTTCATATTTCCACTGATGTAAAGGAGATGAGCATCGGGCCTCAGCAACTCCACCGCATGCAAATGAAATGTTCACTACATTTCAGAAAGAAATACCCGTGCCACACAGCACAGGCTGGAAAGTAGCAGTATGCATAGCAGCAGATAATTAATTCTTTCATCTTGTAGAGGGACTTGCGAGTACCTGGCTCCCAGTGAACGGAGGCTTTGTTTTAGGAGCAGACTTCTGGAGGGACAGGGAAGGAGAGAAACAGGCATCAAGATAAGAGACCCTTTGCTCGCTATAACATTGCTGCCTGTTCTCTTCTCCATAATAGTACGGAGAATTAAAAAAAAATAAAATAATGTTACCTCTGCAGCTTAACAGGGTCATCCACAAGCTACAGAATGATTTCTGTGTGTGGCACAATCAAAAGGGCCCTATCTGGAAAATGGTTACTCCTTTGAGCAAGTTGCTCGTTTTAATGAGACTTCCTTCAAGAGCCAGAACTACTTGCAGAGTAAAAATCTTGCAGCCTCCGACCCTATATTTCATTTAAAGGATTTTTCTTTGCCTCCGAGTCTTTCTCTTCATTTCCAGCCATTATCTAACACATCTTCCCCTCGTCATATTTTAAATTAAAATGTTATAAGTGTTTCTAGTTTTTTTTATTATTTTTTTTAAAGTGCTTACAGATGACGGCAGCTTTAAAAAGGGGGAATTTTTCATTGGGTCTAGACAACATATTTTAAATGCCGATAAACTGTAGGTACTTGAGAGTTTTTTTGTCTCAATCCCTGGGCTGTTGCATCTTAATTAGTGATTTGCAGAAATAAATGTCAGTTAAAATTAGTACAGAGAAAAGGTACCTTGAATTAAGTATTTCTAGAGCCTTCATTCAAAACATAATGATATTATGTAAACTCGGTTGCTATAGTAAAACTTCCCACTCACTCTTCTTTTCCTGTTTTATACCAGTGAAAAGGTGATTTCATCAGTCTGTGGGTATAAGGCCTTTGTTCCATGTGTTGAGTAATACCTCAATCTTTTCTGAAACAATTAGCCAACTTTTTTGTTGCAAAAAGCAGGCATTATTAACAGCCCATGCTGTCTCTTAAAGAAGGCTTTAAAAAAATATTTTGCTTCCAAAAAATATCCAACTTAGGTTTGTCGTGCAAACATTTACAATAGTCAGCCATGCAAACAAAGGGCCTGGCCTGACAAATGTGTGGTGCTGAATAGAGTTGATGACCAAAGCAATATAGCGGGTCCAGTGGCTTAATGCAACTTTACTTAGTAAGAAGTGCTGTTTAGATATCATGGTTATCAGAATCAGGCCCCAACATCCTTTTATTAATGTAGACATACTAGAAGAGCATCACTCTTCTGAAATGGAGAGTCTGTATTTGTGTACCGTTTTCTCTTTCACACCCAGCTCAGTCGAACATTCATCCAGTCCTTGTCTAACCATTTTATTTCCCACTGCAAAAGTGGTATGGAACGAGTCCAGCAATGGCAAACCTAACAGCTACCATCTATCCGGGGAAAAATCTGGACTCTCCTTCTAACTGGGCAGTTCCACTAGACAACAGCTGCTCTATTCATGCAGCAAAACGCCTCCTTTCCAGACAATGTCAGAAAAGGAACATATGATACCACTTTATCATTGTTGGATTTGGGTATTAGATTATTCCCAAGTGAGATGGAACAATTCTTTGGTAGCTGGCTCAGGGAGGAGTCATTTGTCTGGGTCTCTCACAGGAGCCAGCTCTCTCCAACATGAACAGAAGTCCCTGTACTTCCCCTCGGAGAAGAGAAACAGCCACAACTGCTAGCAGCATCATGAAGCTGCTAGCAGCTCAGATCCATCCATCAGGTGAGGAAGGGAAAATATGCTGTACAGCATGATCACCTACAATTTTCAGAAGTTGGGCCATTTGGTCCTGCTGGGAGATTGGCTTGTTGGGGACGATTGTAGCTAGTGGGCAACGACTGGATACAGCTAAAGATTAAATCAATAGGTAGGTGCAAGGTGAGGGCTAAAATGGGCAGTGGGTGAATGGCAAAGGTAAGAAAGTGTGGGGTAGAATCAGTGAGAAGAGAAAAGACGTACATGTAGGATGGGGAATTTTAAAATTTTAAATGTTCAAATGCCACTATGTACTTGTAAGCAACCCAAGTTACCATATGACCTTACTATATCTATCTCTTTATATCATTAGTTGCTACCAAAGGTTGAAGCTCTCACCACACACAAATTAGAAGCTCGTCAAGGTAGGAAATTTCCTTGGTCTTTATGAAGTGCTTAGCAGATCCTTGGATCCTTGGTTATATGGTATTAATATCTGCCGGTGTTTAACACCCTTCTTCTAACAGAGAAGTCCAGTAGGTCTAACACAACAGCGATGAAAGGCATGGATTATAAAAAACTACAATAAATTTCTACAGAAAACCCATGTTCCATCCATAATTTTTCTAATAAAGCACCTAGACTCTTTTTTTTTCCCCTTTGAATTTCATTTCCATATTAAAACCTTTTGCTAGTGAGATTACTAGCTAAAAAAAAATTGAAATTCCAATCTTTGGTAAAGTCCAAGATTTTGTAATGTCATTCCCCACCTCCAAAAATCTTACAAGTGTTCATACAACAGAGTATTTCTAAACTGTTTTGTTTGATCTTACTCAACTGCAACAACTTTTCAGTTACATGAAGTTGAAATATTCTGTTTTGATTGTATCGCAACGTACCACCTAAACTGACTGCATGGATTCATTCCCATTAAACATTTCATTTTTGTCAAACTGGCAGTTTCTCATTAAAAATATTGCACTGGAAAACCTCTGGTCAACTTTAACTGGTACATTTTGGGGTCCCCTGAATTCGATGTGGCTGCACCAGGTTTGCTCAGAGCAATCTTTTTGCATGATTCATTGGAGCAGCATTGCCGAACACCTGATGTTCCTGCTGCCGTTCAGGGACTGTTAGTATTTTGTTATTTTTAAAGGGGTTATGTAACTCTCTTGTTAAAATTAACTGTGGGCTGAAATGATGCAGGCAAACTCTAGAGTGAGTTTTTTCACCGGAGTTTGGTTGAAAATACCTAGTTTTGGGGAGGAAGTAAAACCCACGGGACTTTTCCAGATGAAGTGAAGTTTGTGAGAAAGAAAAAAAAAACCCCTCAGATGTTCTGATCACTCGCATCATTTCCTTTCTGAAAGAACTTAATTCTGCATTGCAATGGGCGGCAGGATCTTACAGAGCATACACACGTCCTTCTACCACGTGCCAATATTTAACTGTGCAACCAGCCTCACTTCTTCAGGTTGCTTTATCCATTCGTTTGGGAGGTGTAATACATTTCCACAGTCACCCACCCTTCATTTTGGGCTCTTTCCTCTCCTCCCCTCCCTCCACTTTCAATCATTTGCTTACCTACTATGGGCAGATTATGGTCTAGGATTCTCAAAGGTTGCTCTTAAAGACAACCTGCTATCAAGGGAGCACGCCACAGTGAGTACAGTATTCATGCCTCACTCACGTGAAGGTCACACATGCCACTTGAGAGACCAACCACTGCCTGACTTGTAGAAGTTATCCCTAGGACACTACTGAAATTTAGGAAGATGACCAGCAGGCTATGGCTCAAATAATGAAGCGTACATTTAGGAGGCATCATGTCATGAAGAGCCACGATTGTCGAACTATTCAGCAGAACATGAGACAACGTAAACTGGTGAATAATGTGCAAATTTCTTCCGAGGCAAATGATGATCAGCTTAGGTAGTGATGGCAAAGCCAGATGCAGCTTCTCTTTCCAAATGGGACTGCAGGAGTCGTTTTTATTTGTCCACGTCCTACATTTATATAGTCATTAAAGAACAAAAAAATCTATCCGCAACCTTGCGACACACAATGTTGAACAGTAAGTAGACTAAAACTAAGACTTATTTGCCAGTGCTACATGCCACACTCCCAACGTTGCATGCAAAAAAAACCCCTCCGTCCCCCCCAAAAACAACAGCGTTGAACTGAAATACAAGCAGTGTTTTACGGGGCTGTATTCTCACAGGGCAGATAGTGACTTACTGTGTCAATCTAATACTAGTAAATCCAAGGTGCGCTCCAATACCACAAGAATATAATCAAACAGTGTGGTTTTAAGGTATAATATTTCATGCGCTACATAGAAACGGAATATATCATGAGTAAGCACAAAACCGTGAGTACCACATTTACCTGTGTACTGTAGCTGCAAAGATGCATCATATGTCACACCTTGCAATGGTTGCATGACCTTCAGACCAGACAAAAATGAAGTAATTTGCTAGAAAACTAGAAAATAGATAGATAGATAGATAGATAGATAGGCATCTATATGTATATATCATTCTGGCCTTCTCTGTGGATAGAAGTAATGCAAATGTGAGTGATCCTTACAATTTGGTCCCAATTGCAAACTCTTCCAGTATTACAAAGTATTTGTATCTGGGGTTTCACTCTTGTCCACTCTATTCAGTTAACCTTGGGGATGATGCTGGACTTGCCAAGGAGAGCATTAAAATGGATTTAATTGACACATTTGCTTTAGCTGTGGGATAAAACAACAAAAGGAATGCACAAAGCTGTATTTTTGCCATGACAATAGTGTTAGAGGAAAATTCCAGTTTTTATTTCCTCTGTGGGAATGCCAGCAGTCCTGTTTCATAAACTCTAGTGATTCATCACTATCCCAGGCAGCCAATCATTCGACAGGTCAAGTAGAAATGGGCTGTAGTGCCAGCAGCTCATGCTGCCCTGATAATGCATGTCATTCCAGGCATGGCGACATGCTTTCTCAACAGCTGCCATTTTCAGTTACCTTTTATACGGCTGACATACAAGTAAATGTGTTGGAAGCAGTAAAACAGTCATAGGAAAGCAGTTGCAAAGATAAATAGCACCTGTACGTGATAATCTCTAATGACATTAGAGAGCAAAGAATGATGTGTTTTGAAACAGAATTTCACCCTTCTAAAAACACCACTTTACTATTTTTTTTTTTGACAGTGTGCTCACATAACCATCTAGGGATTCATTTGGGCTGCAATCTTAACAGATACAAAAAGGAAAAAAACAAGCCTCCACTTGTGAAAAAAGCTTTAAATAACTAAATTCTTCTTGAATTCAATGATGTCTACTTTAAGAGATGCTGCCACTCTTCACTGCTATCACTCTCCTCCTCTTTTCATTTTTATCCCATCTCACCTAACTTAAATTCTAACAAATTGCTAATTCAAGAACTGTCCTTTGGATTAGGTAAAGCTGAATACTTTCCTACAGCACGGAAGTGACTGGGAGCTCAGAGGACACAGTAGTCAAAAAGCAATGTGAAAAAAAGGTTTCTAAGTTGCCTAACTATATAGTTAAGAACAAAAAAATTAAAATAGACTGGTAAAGGATAGTGATGCCCAAGAAAGGTGCTGAAGCTAGATTTCAAACCTAAAGGATTATCCATATTAATTTATGGTAATCTACAAATGAATGCTACTGAGACATTGCAGGTTACTTGAAATGGTGCTGCATTCGATTAGGAAGTATTGCAGAAAACCTCTTCAAGGGAGACTCGGTTACCTGCAATTTCCTCAGTATTTATAAAATGCAAAAAACACAAGCCATATTTTCTCATTTGAGAGAGTCAGCCCCTCAAATGCCAAAGGAAAGCCAAACCTCTCTGCATAAAGCCCTCTTAGGTATCTTGCTTTCAGATTTCATCAGCTTAGGTGTTTTCAAGACTGTAAGCAGTGAACTTTCCATCAGCAGCATCTTCAGCTAATTAACCCTCCTGATTACAATAATTAGTATTGATTCACTCCTGAATGACTCCTTAAGTATTCAAGCACAATCTACACTTGCTGTAAAAGTTCTAGATATGAATATTAATTGAATGTTCTCCTTTGTTTTTCAGCCCCAAAGGTATAGTTTGCAATCTTATATACTTAAATTTGATAACAGAAACACTTCAATTTTATTCTAATTTAACAAAGAGAATATTAACACATTGATGTTACAGACTGTAGTTCATTAATCTGAAGAAAATATAGACAAAGAATCCACACTAATAAGCAAATACATTCGAGCTACAGTTTTCCTACAGCAATATTGAAAGCCATTTCCCGTCTCAGCACCCATAGTAGTCTAGCTCTGCTAGGTAGGGCTAAGAACGGTAATTCTTTTTGGCATTGCACCTGGTCATGGCAGGAACAAATAACTCCTCACTGCAGTTTCTGAATTAGCTCTCTTATCACTGTTATGGAAACAGATGTTGACAAGTTTACCAACTTCTCAGCACCACACTGCTCTTTGAATCTCACCTATTCACATTAGGGAAAGCTAAGGACATCTGAAATAATATTGCAGGAGACCCAACCTACACATTCTTCTGATCCCAAATAGCAGATTAAACCTCACTGCTTAAATACAACGTGGCTCTGAGAAATGTTTTAACAGTCCAAGCTGTTAAAAAACAAAACAAAACTAGAAGAGCCATAAACCATTCAGGACCCATTAAAGAAAAATATTTTGCAATGCAAGTTGCACCATCAGTTTTAACATGTGCACACAGTGCTGGACCTGAATGAAATACCACTTCTCATTTTCTTTGCATTTTATCTTTAGTACCACAAAAATAGACCAAGCACTGCACTGCTGGCAGCTTGGTTCAAATTCGTCTTTGAGATGTGGGTTCAGAAACAGGTTGGCAACACAGATCCATCCATCAGGTGAGGAAGGGAAAATATGCTGTACAGGTGATAGCTACACCTGCTACAAGAATGGCTCTCCTCTCACTTTGTGAGCACTCTGCTTTATGTGATTGTTAAAGGACTATTTCTATGCAAGTGGACTGAGCTACTCAC
>NW_005841853.1:765589-819568 GCF_000455745.1 Alligator sinensis
TTTCTTGCCAGATCATCAGAAGGGACCATGATAAAAGCAGCTGCTAGAATGCAGTGTGTAAAGCAGGGGAGCCCGATAAAAGATAGCTCACCCCAAGCTATATGGTATAGGAGAGAAAAGTAGCAGCTGTGTGAGAACTAGTTAGCACTTGTCTACAAGGAAAAAAAAAGTTCCTCTAAGACATAGAAGAAAGGACCATAGCATGATCTCATCATACTAAACACCAGACTTTTATACTGTCTGCAGGCAACGTGCATCACACTGGAACAATTTAATATTTCATAGTCTCTATTTTTAAGTTTTCAAATGAGTGCTTTTTACTGATATGAACCCACCCTATGCTCTGTTCATCTTGTATTATCTCTAGCTAAGGGTAAAGGGGGCACCCTGAATTGTTCCAGTAAAACAATTCTGTCGATTGTGTGTTGTCTGGAGCCCTCTCTTACAGCTACATCTCTAACTACTATTTTATAAAGAAATCATATCTTCTCCTTTAAACAGTACGTTTAAAAAAAAATTAAAATGCATGTAGCAGAATACAGTAACTAAAAACAAATCCTTCAAGGATTTTTTCCCCCAAATAAACAAGTGAAACACTAAGTAATGTCCTTTTCTTTTAGTAAAATCAACTAAGTGATTATCTTTATTATAGCCACAAGATATTGCTATATTTAATTATTCTGTAAAGTGTTGAAAGACTCAAAGAGTTGCAGAAACTCCAGACTATCAATGACACATCATTCTTCTTTAAGATACATGCCATTGTCCTAGGAAACAACTCAACGCTTCTGCAAGCTTAGTTACTGAGTTTTTCCCTTCCTAACACTGCATTTTACCAGACTATGCGAATATGTCCAAATCAACAACAACAATAATAAAAAAATAAATCTGTCAATATTGTGATCTTAAATGAGGTTTTTCTAAATGGGTGAATAATTTAAGAACTGCTACACACACACACACACACACACACAAAATTGTTGGCTTTCAGGACAGGAATTATCCAGGTATATTATTCTGCTTCACCTAATGTAGAAAGTGTCCTGAGTATCATGGTCTGCTTTATCATTTTTGCAGCTGTTTGCATTACTGACACAAAATTAAAAACAGGATCTACTAAATAGCTGTCAAAGTTGAAATTATCAGGCATAAAATATTGCAAGGGTATGTCTGGCCACCTCATGTTTGTTACCTTGACCCCAATATTACAAGCATTCAAAAAAATAAGTAAGTTTTCTTTCTATAGTTAAAGGAGAGCTTAGTAATAAATCTCCAACTTAATGCAATACACATAATTATAAGGTGCAAGCCCCCACTATTAACAGTGGATATCAAATTTTTAAAAAAACCCTCATGAACAACCAACACGGAAACATTTCATACTCTACAGTCTATACAAACAAGATTAGAGGAAATAAAAAGGGGGCTGAAAAAAAAAAACCAACCCAGCACCAGACATACATTAAGCTAGTTTGACAGCACCATTGTTCGGCTGTCCCATTGTCAGACCAAAAGATGTATTCAACGCTACAGTGTCTGCTAGCAAATAAACAAAAGACTACATTTTTCAAAGCAGGGTGCCAATTCTAGCATAATTGTGTGTGTGTGTGTGTGTGTGTGTGTGTGTGTGCGCGCGCGCGTGTGTATGTGTCTCTCTCTTGCTCTGAAAAGAGTAGCCGCTGTTTGCTCACTGCTACGCGGTGGAACGTAAAGAATAGATATATATACACCCCCCCCCCCCCAATGCATGCATGCATGCATATGTACATTTTTTGAACGTCTTCAAGAGATCAAGACTAGGAAGAACACTAATGACTGTTTACATAGGTTAAGTGAAAATTAAAGTAGTATTTAGGGCACTAGCTCTAATATGGAGTCTCCCTTAGCTCTTTTTCCACGCTTATTCCATGCCCAACGCATAATAATGAAGCAGGCAGAAATATTGCAAAGGAGATGAGAAAAGAAACACCAGCTTTCAGATTTCTTTCCCCATTTTTGTTGCCCACTCTCTCAATACATTTGGCATCATGCATGTTACGTGCAATTCTAACTACTGGAAATGCCTCTCGGTCTTTTTCGTTAAATAGGGAAACTACTTAACACACAGCATGATTATAGTTGCAGCGGGCCTAAGCAACTAGACAGCACCCGATAAAACAAAGGAGACAACAACGTACCTTAAAAGCAGCTCCTCATTTCTCATAGTAACAGCAGATTTGGGACAGCGCATGCTTTCTGCACTGATATTCTCAACAAAAGCCAGTTCAGAAGTGCGCTCAAACATCAATGCCACAGTAGCTACTCACTAATGGCTACTCTTTCTCTCTCTAGTCAGACGCTGAGTGGTGGAGCAAAGGGGCCCCTGCAGATTCACTAAGCAGAAATAATCCTCTCTGACAAGTTATGTTGTCTGGGCATATTTTACATTAATGCACTGTGCTGCCTATAGGGGTCTTGTTTGCGTTCACTCTTGCCTAGCTGGTGTTAATAACACTCCCCCCCCTTAAAAAAAAAAAAAAAAGAAAAAAAGAAAAAAGAAATCTGTTAACGAGTTTCCTGTTCTGTTTGGAAGGAAGAAAAAAATGACATTTCTGTTTTGTTTGCCTGGTGAATTATCTGCGAACAGTGGAGTGCACAGATGCTGCGGTCGAAGGGCTTGTGCACTTGAAGGGAATTGGGGTAGGCTCTCTTTCTAGGGCTTTGGATTCACAGTAGGATCTCTCTCTCCCCCCCTCCCCTTTCCCTTCCCCCATTCATTCCTTCCTTGTTCAAGGCTGAATGGCTTTATGGGACCCACCAGCCCAGATCAGAGAAAATCGAGGAGTTTTAATTCGAAGGCTTAGGGACCTTTTTAAAGAGTTTTCAGTTTGCCTCTGCCGTTTTAACCCCTTGCAAGCACAGCCTCTCTACCGAGCCTCAGCGAATGACCCAGTTTGCCTTAACTCGTGACTTTATGGACATATGGCTTTTGCAGACATCTCTGCACAGACAATAGGGGCTGCATTTTGATCTACTTATTCACTTGCTATCCATGAAAGACATGACAAAAGTCAGATCTGCCATTCAATTAGGACCAAAGCTGTTCCCACTGATGCCGATGGAGCTTTGCCATTACATTCAATGGGGAAAGGATTTGATCTCCGGTCACCAGTCAAAATGCCACCTACATTCAAGACTGGGTTTCATTTCTGGTATTACTGAATAGTCACAACATTCAATCTAATTTTTTAAGTCTTATGTAAAATACATTCTTTATGGCCCAGTAAATAACCTAATACCAAGATCTTGATGCTCATCTACCCTGAAGCCTATTTATACACCTGACAGTGTAAGTGCATCTTTAAAGTGCTGGCTGATTGCGCCAAGATTTTAAACTGAGAATGTGTATAGAGGCCTCAGGTTAAATAAGAATCACACCTCAAACACAGACTTATTGAAAGGGCACCGTGGATGCCTGACACATTAAGCTAAGGACATACTCGTGTCTCAAAATCAGGATTCCCAAGATCTGGGCGTGTTTGGATTTGGTTGTTGGCAGAGGTTCTTTACTAGACCCTGACTATGAATTGATCCTCCCAGCATCATTGCTTGCAGCAGACCGTTATCCAAGAGTTGGAGACTTCTGCTACAGCGGTGGTTCTCAAACTCTTTTTTTTCCCTGTGGACCATGTGAAAATTGCCAAGGGTCTCGGCAGACCACTTCGTAAACTTTTTTCTTTGTTCTACAAATCAAAGCGCACAACTCATATTTTAATACCAGTAGTCTTACCTTACAGTATAGATATTTTCAACCGTTTTTGCAGACCACCTGAATGGAGCTCGCAGACCAGGAGTGGTCTGTGGACCAGTTTGAGAACCGCTGCTCTACAGTATTTGATGCGCTCTCTTCGTTGGGCAGCAGACAAAAGAGGAAGGTATCTGGGGAGCAGTCGTATGCGAGGGGGCGTTCTCGCCAGGAACTAACACAGAACATAATACAACAGGGAGGTGTGCAAACATTTGTCCTTAGGTTTCTGCTGGGAACATAAGCTCTTTCTGGCAGGGGATGTCTTGTGTTATGCCTGCACAGTGTACCTCATGGTACCGATCTACTGCTTTTCTGAAGCTGGCCTGAAGCTTTTGCATACTATCGCAATAGAAATGAACAAGTTTACACGGTGGAAGTAGAGATGTTAAGAAATCTGTGTTGAAATGCAGTGCATCAAAAGGCACTGACGTTGCTTCCAGTTGTGGGGAAGAAAATCCTGTACCTCCAGCTCCAAATATTACATCTCTCAGAGCCATTTCTGGCTTGATGACTGACACTCTAGGTTTCTCCCTTCTTCCCCCAAGATGGCAGTTCTGGATTATGCACTGATGTGCCACTGCTATTTCCAGATTATTTTTTGCCACTGATCCAACCAGGCTCACACTCAAGAGCTTGGCATCTGGAGGAATGCAAACTCCGGGTGTGTTGAAAATGCAGAGCTTACTGGGAACTGTCAAGTGCTAGCTGATCAAGAGCTCCAATTGTCCAGGAGTATGGGGAGATCCATTATCCTCGGTCACTGCTGATTCAAAGTACATTGGTTTCCTTTCAGGACCGAGTAAAAAGGCATGTATAGAAACCTTTGGTTATGGAATCATAGCAGACTGTGGTGGGTAACTCAATGAAGTCAGAAATCCTTGGTCCAGTCTTCTCTTAACTGGAAGGGATGGTAGCAATGATGGGAAATGAAGTCTAAGGATATAGTGGCATTCATTCGTCGGGACAGTGTAAACCAGGCAAAGCAAAGAACCCACACTAAGTGTTAACATTAAACAGACCAGAACCACCCAACCTTGTTTTTTCTACCAAACAAAATGAAATATCTGACAGAACAACATCTGCAGTGGGATCACAGCTGCCGAGGATGAGCGGGAATATGTGATGACTATTACTTTTCAATTGTAGCATGTACTAAACAGGAGTGATTTTAAAATAATATGACTTAGGGGGAAGATTAAAACAGATGCACAGGGCTATCTGGTTTCCTTCAGGATGAAAGTCCAGCTGGAGAGCTTAAAGTAAATTCAACACTTGACACTAAAAATCAATCACAGATTTGTAAGTTCTACATACATATTGTAGATCATTATACACAATTATATATGAGGGCAGCCATTAAAAGCTTTACAACTCCTTTGGCTAGAATTCAACATAACCACAGTCCTCCTAAGCATTCTCTAAGTATTCTCCATCCTAATTATGCTGTGCTGCAACTATACCTAGGGCCGTGGCAATGTTAATTACCTGCAAAGACATTTGTGGCGACCAGTATAAAGTCAATGAAGCAATGACAATTTATACCATCTGAGGATCTGCCCTATATTCTCTAATTTCCCCTTGGATTATCTTTAACCATTCTGATTGCTAAAATAAATTGTCAAAACATCAACAACATATTGGGCGTGTGCCCTTCTATGTGCACAATAGAATAGGGAGGGCAACAATCTGCACTTAATTACAGAGAGAGAAAAGGGGACAAGTGGTTAAGACATCAGGCCTAGGATTTTGGATCCTTGAATCCACTTCCCTGATATACTACAAACTTCCTATGTGAGTCATTCTCTCTGTGCCTCAGCTCCAGGAGAAGAGCACCTCTATTTGATGGCACGATACAAGGGCAATGCTTTGAAGTCCAAGAGATGCTCATGTACTATAGTAATGGGAACCCGACAACGTTCATATGTTGCATGAGGACAGTGACCAGGGCAGTCACTGTCACCATCTAGTATGATCACTTACCCCTGAGCCAAAGGTAGTCGTTTGACCTCAGTACTCTTTCCTGCCATGGCAGGAGGTCGGACTTGATGATCTGCTCAGGTCCCTTCCGACCCTACCGACTAAGAAACTATGAGCAAGAACAACTCCTATTTTATCCAGAAACATTTTGACTAGGGACAGAAGTTACACATAAACCAGTTTAAGTAATCAGAAATTGGTTGAAACCTGTAACAGAACAGAAGTTCAGTGCACATAAACCAAGATAAACCTGACTGAATATAGTATCAAGCTTAACTGATTTGGGTCAAACCAGTTTATGAAACTTCTGTACCAGACCCCTTCCTGGTTCAAGTTAAATCACAGCATCCCCTAGCATCCCAGTATGCTTTCCAGACCTGGCCTGGGCTGTGCTGTCTGTTTCAGCAGAGGACAGTTTTGGGGGAGGCAGGGACTGCCCCCCACCCCAACAAAACCCAGCTACGGGCTAGGGGCTGGGGGTACTGCTGGCTGCGACTGTGGACTACAAATTCCAGAGGCAGCTGGAAGCAGGAAAAGGAAGTGATGTGCAAGCCTGCAGAGGTCTGCTGCTGTGAATCTGGATTGCGAATCCCAGAGACCTCAGGGGCAGCAAGAAGAGGAAGCGCACACAGCCCATGCTGGCTATAGCTAGAGAGGTGTGCTCTAGAGACCCCTGGCTTCTGGCCTGAGTCACTAAAGGTACATGGCTGCATTTCTTGAATCAAAAGTGAATGTCTGTCCACTTGTTTCTCAGTTTAATTGCTGCAATTTAGATTAACTTGCAAAGACTGAATTGATTCAGCCTCAGGCTTTTTGACGGTCTATACTTAGTCTTTGAGTGACTATGCAGGGTTCAAGGCAATAGTAATCCGGGACAGAGATGTAGCTGTCCCTTGCACCATCTCTCTGGAGAAACAGATGGATTACTCAGGTTCTGAGTAACCATGAACACTTAGCTGCTTCCTTCAGAGTCTCCCACTGAGGGGAGCCATTCATACATCACGAAGTTTTATGTCAATAAATTGCACAGCACAAGGATCAGTTCCTGCTAGCATTGAAGCCAATGGGATTTTTTGAGTTACTTTACTGGAATTGTAAACATAGGCTGTGTCCAGACATGAATGGATGTTTGGTTCCCAGGGGATAACTAGCAGCAGTGCACCTTGTATTGGCACTAGTTTCCCCAGGGAATGCCTGTGCCATGTGTGTTCTGGTGTGCAGCAATTTACCCTGGGTGGGGTAGGGGAGGCTGGCCCCAGCAGCCTTACTTGTGGTCCTGGGAGCCTCCTGGGGCTGCACGGCATTGCTTCTGCCATGCGGAGCCTGGCCAGCAGCAGAGTGTGGCTCTGGCCATCCAGGCTCTGGCTTTAGGCCATGCATGCTGCTGCCGTGTAGGCCACTCCACTTGTTTTTGGGTGCAAGGTAGCAGCACAGAGGACAACTGAACATGCAGCACGTGGTGCTGCAGATGCTCGTCTGGACATGGCCATAATGTTTTGCTTTGGGTCGATATGGTCCAAACGATACGATAATGGGCTGGAAACCATGAGATCAGGATCTTATTCCTGGCTGCACCACTAGCCTGTGGTTTGACCTCGATCCCTTTGCTCCCTTCCCTTGTTCTGTTTACTTGCATTACAGTAGTAGAGAAATGGCCAACAAGGAAATCTAGTTTATATTTCCCCATTATTTTCAGTAGAGATAGTAAATGTAACAATACCTGTATGGCATATGCTGAATGTGTGCAGTTTTGGCATTTGTCATGTCATAAGTGCTCGAACCCTTGTAATAAAAATGAAGCAAACCATAATCATAAAGCATAAGCAGAAAACAGGGGACTACAATATTTCAATTCAAGACTTGCCAATAATTTCTGGTCTCCTTTGGAAATACTTTTAGCATCTTTGTCTAGTTTTGCTATCTGAAAAATGAGGATAATAATATTTCACTCTGTGCAAAATGCAGGTTACACTGGATGATTCCAGAGGTCTTGTCTAGCCTTATGCTGTATCTATGAGCTTCACGTGCAATGTTGCAAAGATTAAATAGTACTAGTAAAGTACTATGGAAAGAACTGTAAATTCCAAGGAGTAAAGGTTTAGGTTTCCTACCATAGCTTACGTCCTTGTCTCACTGCCGGCCTTCTCTTTCTGTGAGAAGAGATGGACAGTAATGGAGAGAGGTGACTCATTGCATCTCAGCAGCTAGAGGACAGAGGCATTAGAAGAAACTAAAAACCTCTTTTCTTCTAGCATGTTCTTCAGGGCTCCTTTTACACCAGGAAAGGAGAAGTTGCAGTCGATGCACCTCCAACAGTTCAAACAAAGAAACCAGCACGTTTTAAAGGAAATTCTTGACTCAAAGCACATAATAATTGGCCAGGTTGTGATTGCAGACATGCCAACCCTGCGAAGTAAATAATTTATTTGGAAGGGTCTGCCGTGTCTTAAGACTATCCAGCCAGCAGCCAAGAAAAGTAGAAAAAAGCTGATTTAAGTAGCTAAAAGAGAGTGAGGAGGGGGAGGGGGTAAGAGAGAACTAGATCTGAAAAGGATGAGAATGGCCACTTACAATCTGTACCTTAAAATAAAAATGTAGACCACCTGTGTTATGAATAGATCATAATGCATATGAAACAGTTATTTCTTTTTAAACTTCAGTGTCATCCCTTCTGGCTCTGAAACTGTGATACCCTAAAGACCATGTAATGTCTCATGATCAGTCTACTGCATCCATGTATCTATACAGTGGTAAGGGTATGCAAATAGGCAGCATGAGATTGTCATGGCTGCTTATCTGTTTAGAACAAAATAGATATATATATATTTTTGTGTGCGCCTGTAACTTAGAATGATTTCAACGCACTATGTGCACAGGGATCATTCACACATCAGTCAAATGTAGGCAATATTAGAGATGAATGTGGATTTTTCACACAAAGCATTCTGGACAGGAAGTGTCCAAATGCAACTGCCAGGGGAACTTAATTACCCATGTTAGAGATTTGGCCAAGATACCAGAGTTAACACTTCCATTCTTGCAAGAAGTGCTCTGGGAACTTTTAACAGTTGCACATGATCAGCAGACCTCAGTTCTACATTTCATCGAAGAGACGGGAACCTTCAGGAGCATGGTGCCCCATGAGGCAAAGACCTATTGGATCATCACATTCCTCCATCTGCCTTAGCACACAAGGCTATCTGGCACAAAGTCCTACAGAGAAGCAAAACAAAAGTAAACTTTAACTGACTTGAAAACAAAATCTGGGTAACTAGCTCTGGAAGCTTGATTCATTCATTGCTATAATTCCATGATATAAGACATTTGAAGGAGGAAGATGAAAACATTTGACACAATATACTGTATTTTATACACTCACTGAAAGAGAGAGAAATAAAAGGAAATGGATCAATTGCTGCAGTTATCATTACCCAAAAACTGATTAAGAACTACATGATAAATTATATAATTTCATAATCAAGTTACTATAAACACTTGTTTCAGTAGCTTTCATCCTTGACTAATTAATTCTATTGCCACTGAATGCTATAAAAATCTATTCACTTCTGTAATTCTTTAAATGCTGTACCTAATGTTTTATATCCTCAGGATGCTTAAAAAAACTATTAGAATTGATTAAGTAAAAAGTGCCTGGCATATAAATTTTCAAGTAGATTTACTGTGCAATACATTTTCCTTTTACCTTTCTCCTCCTGTCATATACTTGATAAGTTTTTCCCATGATGTTCAAGAACAGCTAAGTGAGTTTGAATGCACTTGAAAGGGGCCTGAATTTCAGAGACTAGATGCCCTGAATGTTTTGAAAAATCATGCTCCTTTAAGGGGTCTTGAATTGGATGCCGTAAAATAGAAGCGCCAGTGATTTTTGAATATCCTGGCCAAATTCAGGTATATAGGAGTAATTGTTCCTTCAACTATCAGGGTGCAGGTGTTGTACAAGAAGAGCTCAAGTTCAAAAGTGCAATTATTAACTGACATAATTAAAAAAAACCACTTAAAAAATATACCAAAATGACAATTACGACATAAGACTCAAAGGCTATGCCTATGTACACCTGCCTCAAATCATTAGCTATCATCCAGAGCTGCAGAGCCACGTGATGATGTTGTTAGGCACAGCAAGCTCAGCAGCCACAAAGACTTCAACATTATTCTCTCTGGAACATGGCTCTGTAATATAGTGCTCAAGGTTCTCCATCTTTCTACATACTTAGGAATAGTAATAACGACAATGACGACATGGCCTTTTCCTATGACATAAAGTCTCTTTTGCTCACTCCCAAGGGTCTTGAGGAAAAGGACGGGTTACTTTCTAGCAAGGACACCACAGAAAATGACTGTGGAGGCTGAAGCACTTCCCTACGGCCAACGGCTCTGATGACCATGATAGCTAGGGACGTGAAGAAATGCATCCCCAGACACCAACGCAGTCTGTACCCCTGACCAGCAGAATACGTCTCTTCTTCCCATTTTCCACAATGGCTGTGTTCTTAGATACCATTCATCTAGAGCTTTAAAAGGTGCATTGCTCCAGAGACATTTCCATGAGCCTGTGTAGAGGGAGAAAACTGGATCCAAAAAAGGAGCACATATAAGTGAAAATGAGTCACTTACATGACCCCCCGCCCCACCCCTCACCCTCGTTAGAGGTCTGCCCGATATTACTGAGGAGCAAGAGAGAGCACTGTGCTTTCTAACTGTTCACCTACGCCCTGAATCACTTGGCGCAGTGCATAGACATCATACACGGCCTTCTGGGGCCTCCACATTGCTGGAGACAGCATGTATGTTCAGCTGGACAAAAAAGCCCTCAGGTGTTAGCAATATCACCATCTGTTGTAGGGAGAACACTGCCCTGATCTCAGGTCTTAGCAAGGAAATGACAAGGATTCTATTAAAATACCTCAAAACGTCAAATAAGAAGCCTGAAGACGTCGATTTGTTGTTTTTAAACATTTCCAAGCTCCACCCAATTGACTGTACCTGCTTTTGGAGCCTGATTTTGCAATTTACTGAGTATCCTTAACTCCTCTCTGATTGTCAGCACCTTGGAAGAAACAGCTTTCCTGCTCTTCCCCTCATACACTGCTATATGTAAAATCCACACCTCAAGTTAATTTCTTGCTGACCTTGTGCTGATTAATGCAAATTAAATTTCATGCTAATTGGCCTGAGTGGCTCTCATGCAGACCAGAAATCGGTTGGTTTTTTTTTTTCCTAGTGGTAAAACACATCTTGCTATTTGCTCACTAGTTTCACCAAAATCATTGTTGGTTTTACAGCCTCCTCAGAGTCAAATAGGCTTGTATTGTCTTCTTGAAGGGCGGCAGGACAACCACCCCAAAACAGCATCATTAGCTTCTGATCCAGAAACTGCCTCTCTTGCACCGCACGGGGTGAATTTCATCGGTTATTTGGAGCCCAGGCTCCAAGATGCATTTTACAAAACCCTGAGCCAGCCTTGTTAAAACCATCATTCTTCTTAATCCCTTTGCATTTGTCAGCAGAGTACACAGGCACTTGATTTTGGACATCTGACTTGATAAAGGGAGTAGGGAGTACACGGTCAACAGGGATTGCTATTTTAGACCTTGCCATGTTCTTGGCAACCAAATCAGAGAATGAACAATGATTTTATTATTAGAGGGTTTCAGGGTCCATTATATAAATGTTATTCTGGCATTGTCAGTTTGAATCCCAGTTATCAGTCCTGACACTCTCATGGATCACTGAGGTTCTGTTTGACGACTGACTTGGTATCAGACACAACTGTGGGTATTGCTCAGACCTACAGGAGTCTCTGGAGTGTCTGACATTTAAAGCACGAATGCATTTTTGCATTTGTATTAAGTGGTGGGGGTAAATTTTGACTTGTAGTAGCAAAAAAAACCTTCCCCACCAAAAAGTCCAAAGAACTCCTACTTCTTTTTTCCCCTACACTTAGACTGAATTCTCTTATGTTGCAAAAAATAAGTAATTATGCCTCACAACACCTCTATCCCCCGCCCTGCGATAAATATAATTATCTCCGTTACATACTGCGGCACAGTAGAGGAAACTGAAGTGTCCAAAGTTACACATGCTATCTGTGGCAGAGCTGAGAATAAGCCCTCTGAAATGCTCACCTCATTCAGACAGCATTCTGCCATTAATCTGTGCTCATCCACATCCACACTTGTCATTCAAAATGATGGACCAAGTGGGCTGAACTGGCAGCAACCCCATTGATAACCACCCCGTCTTGAGTTGATGCAAGGTAAATCCCAGCTTGCTTATAAGGAATCCATAACCCTCAAATGCCATCGCTCTGACAAATTCCTAACCTGGTAGCTATTTAGAGTAATTTTGGACTCTCAACAATTCTATGCAACTCGCACAAAATGGCAGCAACTCAATTAAAAACCAAGCAAACATAACAATTGCTCACAGAGTGTGAGTCTAAATGAGCTGCTGACTAAGAAAAGACTTTCCCTTGAGCTTTATACCTCAATATTTCTCCATCACGAGCTGATGGCTGTTCTCCCTTGATGTCATTGTCCATTTCAATCCAAGCCCGAATTCCTGGAAAGTTGGAACCGTGTCAAAGCGGAGATGTCCACCATGTGAGCTCTGCTTCTCTATGGTGGCCGGCTTTGCAGAGTAATAACAGAGTATCCCTCTCCACGGTCTCTCCAGAGCAGAGATTCCTGTGTCACAGTCTGTTAAATTATGTGTGATGATTCTGTCATTAGGATTACTCTGTGGGAGAGACAGCTTGGAGACTGCCACATTCATTAAAGATCTCCAGTTGGACTTTGCTGGGCCTTTTGCTTTGCCCTGAACAAACAATAAATACACACTTTGTGCTCAAGAACAAAGGGAGTTTTTGCACTTTTGTCTTACGTCAGTCACAACCTGCGATAAAAAGCTCCTCTTCTGTGCCAAAAATGACCCTTGCCCAAAGCCGCTCCCTAAGTGTTTGCAATTCAGAAAGATACCCAGCTAAAAATATTAACAACAAGCTGCTTCGGAAGTGATAGATGATCGCGTTATTTGGGTGCATTTTACACATTTTACAAGTGACAAAACTACAGTGCAGAGGCTGCATAAGGGACAAGATTCATTTACTTAATTTTCCCCAGAAGCGATGAACAGGGATCCTGGTTTTCTCAATTTTCAGATTTAAAAAAGTAACCCAAAAATCCACATTTTTCTGTGATTGAAATGAAACACAACTAAGATATAGAAGCCCAAATCCACATTTTATCTGTGATTAAAATGAAACACCACTAATATATATTTATAAATATATATTCTATAAATATATTTATATAATATAATATATATTTATGTATTAGTGGTGTTTCATTTTAAATGCCTGTCCAGTTATTTCTCAGTTTAATCTCTGCAATTTAGACTAACCTGCAAAGACTGAATCGATTCAGCCTCAGGCTTTTTGACTGTCTGTGCTTAGCCTTTGAGAGACTATGCAGGGTTCAAAACAACAATAATGTGGGACACAGAGATGTAGCCGTCCCTTGTGGATTTTGGGTCCCTTTTATTTAATCCAAATTTTTTTGGATTTGGGGAATTTTTTAAAATCAGAACCTAGGATCCCTGGCAATGATACAGTAGATGTAGGTGTGTTAATCGAGCTCATGATTTTGGGATGCAAAGAGATGCTGCCCATTGGAAGAAAAGTCTAATCAAAGGAAACATGAATGCTAACTGAATGTGCCATTCACGGCTACTTTCGCAAACATGCACAGATGCCCGTCTTAAGGCTGCAAAAATAGGAGTCTTGCATTGACTAAATCCTCCTGTTGGACTGAAGGATTCTGCCCCTCCTGGACAGTGAAATCTCCAGGAGGGGGCTCCTGACTGGCAGCAAGGCATGCTCAGGCGAATGCCACCCTTCTGTCAGCAGCTCAGGGCTACTTTTGACTGAATGCCTAAGCAAGCAAGTTAAAAAATGGCTCAGACCCAAAATGACGACTGAGGGCTCTCAATGGATGAATGGACCCCAAGTAAATAAAATATCCACCCCTTTTAATTTAACATACACCCTAGCAAGACGAGAACGAGGAACACTGGAACAACAGCACAGGACACAGAAGGGAATGAGAGGCATCAGGAAAGGCATTTTAATGAGTGTGTTCAGGCTACGGGTTTGATCTTCATAATGTGAGTTGTGTTTTCCTGAGCCAGTGGGAGTGCAGGAGACCTAGGAAGTTAAAGCTGCTCTCGTTGGCTGGCTGCTTGGATTAGAATGGCATCATTTAGCCTTTTATCCATAATTTAGTTGCGGTCTTTGGGCAGGATATTTTATATTTTTGGGTTAAACGAACAGACTTTAACGAGGGGGGGATTTCAACACTTGGCAGCTGCAGACTGCATTAGGCAACTGACTCTTTCCTTTGACACCAAGGGGAAATTTGCTACATTCATTTAAGGGGTACCACCATACCGTATGATAATTGGATGGACTATTGCAACACATGTACCCCAGAGATTTGTGGGCAAGATTCAAATATAGTGGTCAATAAGACCATTGGGATAGATCAAGTATAAGAACCACAGAGGAAAAGCACGTGGGTTCCTTTGGGGTTGCAATAAATAGTAACATGGGAATTTAAAAGTTATTTCCAAATCTCTCTTGATGTTTGAACATCATTTTTGCAGAGGGATCTCTTTGAGTAATTTAGTGACACTACTTGCTACACCCACTTAACGGGTCTGGATAGCACTGCAATGGCATAACCACATGCCTCAGTGGTAAAGGGAAATTCTCGGGACTTTTGTGATACCCTTTCTTCTTCTTTTAGGTTTGGAAGTTTTCTCCCCCCCTTGAAACATGACTCAGGAAGAAAGGGTATCACGAGATAAGCGAGCTTGTGTCAGGGGCTACATGGAGATGCTGCTGCTTTCCCGTTAAGAAAAGGGAATTTCATGAAGAGAGGAGCTTTGCATAGCTATGCATGATCTTCATGTAAATTTATCATTGCCTGATGCTTTCCTCCCAAGGGATAACGCACCAATGGTTTATAACACACGTTAGTCAGGACAGATGAATGTTCAACACCTAAGAATCAAAATTATGCACATCTGATTCAAACAGTGAAGCCTGGATTCGCCCATTTGAGAGTAGACATTGGTTCCCATGCATCTAACAGTAAAGGGCATGTGCTACTCCTAATGCAGCTCCGTGTTTAACCATGTTTAACTTTCAGAGTTAGAAAGGCTTGACATTTTGGGTAACATTAACTGAGGAAAAGGGTTGACAAATATGTGGACAATAGCAAAAGCTCATACCCAGCTCCACTGGATAAACCAGTGGTTCTCAACATTTTAAGACCAAATGCACCTCTCATTACAATCAAGCACCTCTCAGAAAATGCCAGCTCTTAGCTTTCATTCATTTTTTCACTATGAAAAAATAATAGATCAATTCTTCTGTTGCAAAACTCTCAGAAAGGCCACAGAAGGTCAGGATGGTTTTTGACACTGTGGATTCCTATTTGAAATCCCTGGGTTTGTCTTGTGAATCACATGTAGATGTTAACACATCAAACAGTGCCAATATTGCACAGCAGTGCACAGTGCCAATATTGCACAGTGCCCATAGCACCCTTAAAAGGATCTCACTGGACTCCAGGGCCGTGTCCATACAAGCAGGGCCAAGCGTTTGCAATGGCACAAATAGTAGCAGCACAAATTTGTGCCGCTACTTTGTGCTGCAGTGCATGCCTCTGCTCATACACATAATGTCCCACTGCTCCATGTGCTGCGGGGGGCAGCGGGGCTGGATGGGGCCGAGAGTGCCTCAATGAGCAATTTAGCTGGCAGGCAGCCCTTGTGCTGAAGCACCCTATGCCCCAGTCAGCTGAGGAGCAGCACATGGAGACAGGGGAGGAGGCAGCCCAGGGCCCCGCACTGAGGCACCTTGTGACCCAGCCAGCTACTCCCGGGCAGGCTAGGGCACAGGGCACCTCAAGACAGAGGAGCAGGCAGCCTGGGCTCCTCTGTGTCTGCATGCCACAATGAGGTACATGGGGTCGCCGTGCTGAGGTGCCCTGCACCTCAGCAGCTGCGGAGAAGCTGGCTATGGTGCAATGTGCCTTGAGACAAGGAAGCAGCCAGCCCAGGACTGCCTGGTCCCCCATCTTGAGACACACTGTGTCCCAGTGCATGCCACTTCAGCGTGCTTTGCACTGCTTTTTTCTTCTAGTTTTTTCTTCCAGTGCCACGCACAGTTTAACATGCAGCGTGTGCACTTTGTGGCATCACAAACAGGTCTGCAATGCCACAAACCACACGTGCCCGCAGGTCTTCATCTGGCCTGGGGTGCTGCAAACAGTATAAAAAACCAGGTGTGTGCATGCATGCGTGTGTGTCTGTCTGCAGAAGCTTTCAGAGCCATGGATCAGGTGGTTCAAGTCCTGTTCAGAGGGCTTCCAGCCCACAGAGGGCTGTAATATAGCATTCAATAAGATTTGAGAATGTATTTCATATTCCTCCCAACACAGTTCAACTTTACTTCATTGAAACATTTTTTGGAACCCTTGACCTCTGCTACTCTGAAACACAAGACATGGAAAATGGAAAGCGATTATGATATTCAGTTGCTCCTACAAAATTCTTTATGCAGCACAAGTATATCAAATTATTTTCGTTACATCATTTGGTCGCACAGAATAGTGACACATAATTAGAGAGCTAAATAGCAACAGTTTCCTTCTGGTAAATTTGCTGTAGCTAATTTTGTTAATAAGACCGATAATTGTTTTACGCTCATTCAATATGTTAAGTTTACCCAATACAAAAACCAATCAGAACCTTTAAATGAATTTTTGTTTAGTTTCTAACAGAATCAGTGTCATTATTAATCATAGAAGGGATGCCGAGTCAGAGGATGATAAATCTCCTTTGGGCTTATTTGACTTTCATATTTATGACTTGGATAAGGTTATTAGGATGGAATTTTCAAGCAGTGATTGAGAAGGTGGGAGATGGGGAAAAAATGGGCTGAGAAACACGATATTCAGATCCTAAGCTGATGCTGATTTCTTTGGCATTTACGTAAATTGTTGGATTCCGGTAGGTTCTGCAGACATAAGCATGGCAAATGTGCTTTCAATAGAAGCTAATTTCCAGACTATACACCTACAACGTCCACATTTTCTAATCAAGTACTTTTGAAAATGAGCTTTCCAAAACAAGATCTGGACTACAGAGCTGACTGGATCTTTACATGCCTGGCACTAGTGTTTTTGCTTTTCTTTTGAAGGGTCAGAGTAACATTCACTCGGGCTATGGCTGTCTTTGTTATATTTCTAGATCCACTGGAAAAAGCATATAATACGGGACCTATTTTAGCTACAGTTCTACAGCTCAATATATGGTAATTCAGTGAAATGTCCTAGATAAAACTGTCCAATTTTTACAAAGCCAGTGTTGCCCACATTGCTTCTTACATGCTTTGACAGGATAAGGTCAATGCCTATTGGCTGCACAAAGAATGGGGAATGTCATCCGTGTTGCTATTATCATAGTAACGTTTAAACTAAGCTTTGCAAGCTGGCATTCACTGGTCACTATGCAAAGAGAAAACACTCTGAAGTTTAACTCTTTAGCTTACATTTCATGATGAGGCATGACAAACAACAATTCAGATTTCAGAATACTACCCCATTTTACTATGGTTTTGATGACAAAATTGAACAACATATTACTCTGAAACGCTGTCAAAAAACAGCATCTTCACCACTACCACTGTTACCTAATTCTGAAAAGCAACACACCACTGAAGTTGGAGAAAATCTGAAAGCTAATCTGAGTTTTGATTATACTCAACCTTAACTGAGTTTACCAAACTCTTAGATCTTTAAAATCTGGATCCAGTTTCCACTCCTCTGTTTCCCACTATACCCTCAAATATATGATACCCAAAAAAGACACCCAGTCTCTCTCTCAGAACTGTATATTGCCAATAGCTCAAAAGGAATGCTTTTGAATGATTTTTCCATTACGTACACTTTTGACTAAGAAAAAGTAAGAATAATTAAAACAAAAATAGCTTTAATATAAACCTTGCAAAGATGTCCTTTGTCTTTTCTTGTGTCTTTTAAAAAAGACAAATCTATCAAGATAAAATGTTATGATAATGTATTGCCATGCTGAGTTAATTGTCAATTGCAAGTTACTTAAGTGTACTTTAATGATATGTATAAAGCCTTATTTTCAACTCTAATAGCTATTAATGGGAGGAAGAGAAAATGAAACCGATTTTCCTGGTCTTAAAGTGGAGCTCTATTAAGAATAAGTGAACAAAATTCCAAATATAATAAAGGTACCTCAGTTATACAGGAGCCCACACTTTCATATATCAGTATAGTTTCATACCACTGTTCAGGCAACCTTTTTGTAGGGTAGAACGATTGGCAAAGAAGCTTTTACTTAGCCTTTGTGTGGTTTTTTTGTGTTTAGTTTACATGGTTAAAATTCCCACAGACAGGTGAACTGGAGAGAAAGAGAGGATCACAGAATCATAGACAAGTAGGGCTGGAAGGGACCTCAGAAAGTCATCTTCAACTCTCTACTCAAGTCAGCACCATCCCTATCTAAACCATCCTAGACAAGTGTTGGTGTCTAACCTATTCTTAAGACCTTCAGAAACACCCCCTTGTACAACTACCAGGCACAATACCTGAAACCTCAAGAACACTGTGGTTTGCCATAGGTAAAGCAGGAGGCTGATAGCAAGGACAGGAAGCAGTTGTTAAATAGGGGTTACTCACTGGCTAATTGAGTCTATAGTCAAGGCCTTCTCTTAGTATCACAGTTTTAGTTAAGGTGTTTACCAAACCTGTACCTTGCTGTACCTTGTGTAAATACAGAACAGAGAGATAGCCCCTATTAGTTTTGACATTTGTCAGGTCTGGGTTTCTTTAAAGGTAAGTCCAAACTATAGGGGGAGAAATGGATCCCAAATAGATGCATGGATTTTCATGAGTAACTTTTCATTTAGCAAAATTAGCCTGGATTCCTAGGCTTTAATCCCAGCGTTTTCCAGTATTGGTGACAATACCTTAGATCCTTTGCCAAACAGTGGCAGCTTTGCTGTAGGTTAGTTTCTGCTCAAAAGAGAAACGGATGTCAACTTGGGCATTCCTAGTGCAATTTATATATGTATTCGATGTCCACAAGTCCTGCGACTACCAAGAAACCCTTGGCCAACTGCAGACAAGCAATTCCATTTGTAAAACACTTAATAAGGGAATGAATACATGATTAATTATCCAGTTCTAATAGGGGACAGAAATAAAGTATTCACACCCAATATATGACAATTTGATATAAAGGGACATTTTTTGGAATTAATAATAGATATATACACATGTTCATAATACACATAGTACTTTTAAGGTTACTTTTGAGGTGGTTACTGCCATGGAGCATTTACATTCCCAGTGTACATGGACTTGTGTGCTTGCAGTCTGAAAAACACCATTATACAGGGACTGAATGTTTGTTCTAGGCAAAAATCATACCTACGCACAAAATACAAGAAACGAGCACAACGAGTTAGCTGCATTATGCATGTCTGAACCATTTGGAGGAGCAAGGTGGTGTCTGTTTTCTTTGCATAATGCAAGCACATGGCATAAAGGAAGAAGGAATATACTAAGTGTGCTTGGGAACTAATTGACTTGCTCTTCTAGACCAGGCTATCACAGCTCCTACTCGTGCAGCTTTAAGCCTTTCAAGAGCATTGGAAACTCCTGCAGTTCAGCTGAATCTGCGGTAAGTGTTTTGTCTGCTTCCATCCCCAGCAAGCAGTAGTTTAGTATAGGCAGCAAACTCTTGAAGAAAGCAGGGCTAAATTACCATGATTTGCCTTAATTTGCCATGGGATAGGAGTAGACGGACAACACAACTACAATGCATCGGGTGATGTGCTCACAAATGATGAGTACCCCTGCCCCTTACCGATGTAGAGTATAACTAATTGTTGTCAAAAACCAGCACCTGTAGGCCTCTCATCTCCACTCTCTGCTTTTATTTTACACACACTGACATTGCTCCTTTCTGTATCTGTTATTATTCAAACAGAAAAAAGTTACAGGGATAACATTTGCAAAGGTGTCTTAATAACTAAAGTCTCCTTTTCAAAAGTGACTTAATCACTTGCAAGCTGCATCGAAAGTGTGTGCTGCAAAGCCATTTTCTTTGAAAATATTGCCCCTGGGGCACAGATGATGTTGCTATACACAAGGTAAGGTCTGAGCAGAACCTGGAAAGACAACATCCACGTGTCACACAGCGATTCTAATTCCAGAAAAGCAAAATTTCCCATCATCATCATTACAATGCAAACATTTTCTTGACTGAGGATGTCTGCCACACACTCTGAATAGGTGCTCTTTGCTGAGGGGAAAGGAGAACAATAATACTGGATATAATTATTCAAAACTTAAAAGGCGCCAAAATCAATATTTAATAACAACAAACTATCATAATAAATTCCTCAAAGAGTGATTTGATTTTCCTCGACTCAAAGCAACAATCCTACATCAGATTCTCTTTTGTTTCTCATTATTCTCAAGCCGCCAAACGGTCTTGTTCACTATATGTTCCTGGAAAACAATTTGGGAAAATTAAAATGTATAAACAACTAGTTTTTGTTGTTTTCCACAGCGCATTTCTTTTCTCCATCACCGATATTTATAAAACAGAAATCAGAGGTTACAAGACTACCATACATAACAAGATGAGAGCACACAGAAAATAACTTCTCCATATTGTCGGCTAATCAACAGTTTCTGTATGCAATGTTTCTGTTTATATGTTCCTAAACAAACACAAGAAAAAAATAGTAACTTAGGGCTGGACTGGAATTTTTCCCTGTTCCACTGAGAAACAGAAAAATAAGTATTTGCTTTTTTTTAAAAAAAAAAAATGTACTTCTTCTTCCAACAAAACCTCCTAGGAATATTAAGATAATGAAGTAATTCTTTTCCCTACTTCCTACTGCCTGTTTCATCATCTTTCAGACACCTGAATTCCAGAAGTTCAGAGCATCCATTTCAACTGAAGCAAAATCTGACTTATTGAAGTCAATACGTCTTACTTAATGTTCCCAAAATAAGTCCCATTGGGCACTCACAAAATGAGGCATTTTAATCAGCAGATGCTCCTTCTTCTTCTTTCCTATGGCTGACTTGAAGCAACAATTATAAATTCTGTTTACGGTTAGCTAACCGCCTCATGCTCTTGAGGAAAGGGGATGCATCTCTGCAATGTTGTCGTCAAATCTGTATAGAGGGCAGAGGGTTGCTATGTGGTCCATAGTTTGATCAGGTGCTCATAGCAGATGCTCTTCAGAGGCTGAAAGCTTCACGAGTAGGCGCTGGGATAGCCTGGTCTAGAAGAGCAAGTCAATTAGTTCCCAAGCACAATTATTATATTCCTTCTTACTTTTATGCCATATGCTTGCATTATGCAAAGAAAACAGACACCACTTTGCTCCTCCAAATGGTTCAGACATGCATAATGCAGCTAACTCGTTGTGCTCGTTTCTTGTATTTTGTGCGTAGGTATGATTTTTGCCTAGAACAAACATTCAGTCCCTGTATAATGGTGTTTTTCAGACTGCAAGCACACAAGTCCATGTACACCGGGAATGTAAATGCTCCATGGCAGTAACCACCTCAAAAGTAACCTTAAAAGTACTATGTGTATTATGAACATGTATATATGCATTATTAATGCAAAAAAATGTCCCTTTATATCAGTCTGGTCATATACAATTGTCTTATAGTGGGTGTGAACACTTTTTTCTAAGATGACTTTACATACCAGGGTGGAGTTGTAGGATCTAAGCACAAAGGAGAATCAAGTCGAATGTATATATGGACACACTATATTCTAAAATATTTCCTAATTGCTTGGATATAAATGAGATCAGAATCTGGTCCTGTGTCTGCAGTTCGTATCGGATTGATACGGTCAATACAAAGAACCAAGTCCTTCAACCAAAATACTAGTTAAGTGCAATAGTTTTTAAATATTAGGTGTTTCAGAGAGCAGCACAGCTTTCCGCCTTATTTGCATGGGGCTTCTTTCTGTAGCAAATAGGTTGGCATGTTATGGAAACATGTTTTCATTCTTCTCATATTCTTTGAAAAATTAAAAAAAAAAAATGCAGAGCTTAGTGCTGAGGCATCATGTGCAGACTGTTCCTAGTACATTCTTCGAAATTCATCCAAGTATCAAAAGACTTTACTGATGATAAAACCTATGGGAAATTATAAAGCAATTGACTTCATAGTTATTGCAATTTGACATTGAGTTTCACTTAACCTCAAGGGGCCAAATCCTTCTCTCAATTACCTGGAGTAACTCTAATGGTCCTAATAGAGTTGCTTTGCATAAGTTAAGAGCAGAGTCTGGCCCAAAGTTCAGCCAATGTTAAATGTGTCCTTATGAATTAAGGGCCAACCACTCTCTGTATACTATTATGGTTGGGCAAATTAAATTGCTTCCCAATTACATGGGCTCTGTTTTTAATTTTACTAATTTAACTGGATCTAAGCATTGAGGCTGTAAATAGAGATTTGTATCATTAAATATTCTCTCACTACTTGAAATCATGTTGAGAGCAGGTTTTGGATTAAAAAGAGGAACTGCAAGAGGGAATAATACAAGTAATGCAATAATATGGCTGCTGGTTTATGTTACAAAGTCACTGATTTGCATGAAATTAAAAATAATAAAATCAAAAAGTCCTGTTAGAAATTCCCTTTTTGCTATCTACCTTCAGCTCTTGCCACTGGAACCAATCATTACTCTGGGTTTCCCACTCCTCCCACCCCCTCCCGCAGCTTTCTGTGATAAGGAGAAAGGCAGCCTTCCTTAATCTCATTCAGGCATCGTTTACCGCATACTAATATAGCATTCCAGACAAGTAAATGGGTTTTGAGTCTTCAGCATCTCATTTCATATTGAAGCTCTAGACATCAGGGGACTGAATCACTACTCATGATGAAGAGTCACACCATCATTGGCACTATCATGGTGGCTTTTGGTTCTATCACAACCCTTTCCCCTACCTTTTCTTTTAAATTTGCAGAAAAGTGTGAAATCCAAAGGGTATGCAAAGGGTCCTGGGAAACTGAACCCTATTTAGCAGCAAAGATACCTGAATTACAGAAAAAATATCGTAGATTAGCACACACTCTTTTAGAACTAAATTCAGCACTGGACAATGCTTATAGCCACGATTCTTGACTAGGGTGCCATGGCATGCTTAAGGTGCCCTGCGATCCTTTCAAGGGGGTAGTGGGGTACCACCCAATGTTAGCACTGTTAGGTGTGCAACCAGACTGTACAAATTAAGCCCAGATATTTCAAACAGGAATCCACAGCATTAAAAACTTTGTGCCCTACTGGGGGTCTGTGTTCTTTGCAACAGAAAAATTGCTTTTATTTTTCTGTAGTCAAAAAATTAGTGAAAACTAAGAGCTGGCATTTTCCAGCTGGTGCCTTGAGTCTTACAAGAGGTGCCTTGAGTCTAATAGGGGTAAGAACCACTGGCTTAGATAGTGGACTTACAATATAAGAATTAAGTTTAGTATTTTGAAGCTTCATGGGAAGTTCTTGTATTTCCAAACCCTTGAAACTATGAGGAGATCTATTGAAATACTGGATTTGATCATTCCAAAAAAAGGCAAATACAAAAAGCTGATTTGGAGATTGAAAAGATGTTTGGAAACCTGTATCACCTTTCCTTAGGTAGGGCCTTCTTCTTCCTTTTTAAACCCTATTGTGTGCTGCCATCCCTCTCCCTCTTGCTGGCTGTATCAGATGTAGGTTGTGATCTTGAAGGGCTTCGCGAGAAGCGAGACTGATTGATTTTGCTAGCTTAAGGTTTGTCCTGGTTGGAAATCTGTACAAATATTCAATTTAGTAGTGTTAAATCATGGATTACTTCCATGATTGTAGACTGCAAATTCAGGGCAGGATCACAATCACTTTAAATCTGTAACACATTTTGCAAATGTATGGTACTGGATATGTAAAGTTATTTCAAACCCTTTAACAGTCTTCTACAGTACATCATTTTTAAAAGAGACTAGAATTAATAATTGCTCAATTGGCTATTTGGGTTGAGAGTTAGTCAGGGCCAAAACTTACCTTTCTTATGTCTGAACCTCACTATGAGTCAGTGGGAATCGCGCAGGTGAAAAGTTTGGCCCTTTTTAATGTGTAAACTGCATTTAATGTAACAATAAGTTGGATTAGCCATCTGTGTACAGCATCGTAGTATTCCCACTGTTAAATTGTGTTGGAGTGCTTACGGTTTTAACAGCAATACAAACCCTCTAACAATGAAAAACTTTCAGAACTGATAGCACCTGGCATTATGCCTTTATTTCTACTGGCAACCTGATATACAGAATAAAATTAGTCCCAACTATTGCTTTTTCTCCACTCACTTTCAAAAATCTCCAGCATTTGCACTGGAGATACGTTTATTTAGTTCACATATATTTATATTCTGTAGAGCGGCAAGAATGAGAGAGAAACAAGTTGAAGGCAAAATGTTCACTCAGTTCAAATAAGCATCATGCCATGTTACATACAGAAATGTATGCCTTTGAAAATGCACAATGGAAAATCTGAAGGCCCCAATATTTTCTTCATCTGACATCTGTTTTGGATAGTGCTTCTAAAAAATAAACCCACTTTGATCAAAGAGTGATGTTTGGAAAGGTGCTGTCTGCATATAAACTAAATATTTTCACAGGTAGCAGAATGATCCCTACTCAATGCATTGTCATTGGTGCACTGTGTAGCTAGAAAAACAGCTCCCCGTATCTGGTCACAAGTAATAACTTGCTATAACAAAACAACAAAAGGGGGATCCAATTACTGATCCATGACAATAAAGTTGCATTGCATTTCTTCCATATAAGAACTGTGGTCTCAGTTCAGCAAAGTGCTTTCAATATATCCCTAAAGATAATGAAACTTAAGCACATGTTCAAATGCCTGGCCATACTCCCTTGAGCCAGCATTCTAGTTTTTTTTTTTAAATAAGACATTTCAAAACCTTATTACAGGAGATCTGTAATTACTATACCTGCTTTGTGCATGGATCAACTGATAAAACATTTAAGGGGCTTGTCTTCGGCCAGGAAAGGAGTAAGGACTAAGAACCCAGGAGTTTAGATTCTCATGCCTTTTTCTGTTCTTGATGACAGGGTTCATGGCCTCCTTTAAATAAATTTGGATACATAACACCATCCTTTTTGCATATTAATATTTTGTCTCTTTATGCCTTGCTTAAGACGCCTCTTCATGGAGTCAACGGGCTAATCCCACATTTTTAATCAAAACTGAAATGATATATGAACTCGACATTACTCCATTTTCTGTTGTTTGGGATCTCATTGGATTAGTGTTATCTACCATTATGTTGCTGACTAGTGCAGCTCAACTGGGATTCTTCAGGTACTGTGGCAATGGGTAAAAGTTTCTATGGTGCAATTTTCAGAAATGCTTAAATGCTGTTCTAGCTGTGCTCCCATTAACTCTATAGCAAAATTCCCTGATTGCTTTTGAAAATGTGGTCCCTGGAGTCTCAGATCAGTTTTCTTTCTTCTATTCTCCTCCCTCTTTTCTTCCTCCCCATATCCCCAGGCTTTCACTAAAGGCACTTCTTTATAAAAAAAAGTCCACAAACCATCATTATAGTCTTACCCTCAGTGAAAGGAGCGAGTCCTTGGAAAACTTTGATGGTTAATTAACATCGTCTAACCAACACTCCAAAGCGCAGTCTAATTTTTTTCAGCACTGTTCTTAATTAGCCATGCTCAATCTTCAGATTCCTTAACTTTAAAAGGTTGAATTGCAAGAAGAATCAGAAAAGAAATGTCAAGGCTTTATGGTATTGCTTCACTGAAAAAAACTCCCAATGACTAACATCAACGCAACTTTGGTCAAAGGTACCTGAGTGCAAAATGGTATTATTTTGAAATATATTTCAAATATTTGGGTCAGAACTTTACCTAATGAAAATCATCACAACTATTCATTTAACTGGAAAAAGTAGGAATTTACAGCATCTGAAAATCTGGCACGTGTTATATAAATTATTTTGCTTTGTTCCCACCAGTTGTAATGGCTACAAATGCACTTAAAAGAACCGTGATATTGCAGTAGCCTAAACATCAGAAGCTTTGCTAATGTGAACTGGAAATGAGCTAGTTGTAACCTCTTTCTGGTCTTTGATGGGGTCTTTCAAGCCTAAAGAAAAGCAAAGGAACTGATGGGACTTTAATAACTAAGAATCAGGGTTGAAGTAGGGACATCAATCTTATTAGCTAAATTTAAACACATATAAAAGGCACAGACCTCTATCTCTGGACAAATTCTAAACTCTATTTCTAATAAATTCGAATCTGTAAATTAAAAAAAAAAAAGAAAAAAAAAAATCGATACAGCAGGTAAAGACAAGACACACAAAATGGTTACATCTCAGTGTGGCAGTGAACTGGCTTTTGTCTTGCCTAGAACAACTATTCTTCACAATATGCTCCTGGCAAGTCCTCAGACCTCAGCATCTGCTACAGTACGTATTTTAAACACAACCAGAAAGGTCTGGTTATTAAACGACTCCTACCTTTAATGATCAAAACTCCAAAGGCCCATTAAACTGATGAAGTTAAAAACGACAACCTAAAGTGTAAAACGTTAGAAAAAATTGCTACACTGTTGACTAAAGTAGACAGAGTTACTTACAAGGAAGGCTAATCCATTCGACCTGCTAAGGCTATATTTCACATTCGATTAAAAACATGCCACTCTAAGTGCACACTAAAGGTTTCAGCACGACAGAGTTGGCCCACTCCTGCTCTAGCCAATGTTTTTTTGCGAACTTGCCGAGAACTGGCAGAAACATTAATCTTCTTTCCATCCCCCTCCCTCCAATATTAAATCAGCAGCTAGGAAAACATTCTCTCTCATAAAACCTATGGGGAAGATGTCCCTGCTGAGACAGTATAAAAGACTCTTACATGAGAGCTAGCACACTAGCCTGTATGGGTCCATCAGTGGCTCATATCCAGAAAAGCAATCTTATAGTCTGTTGATCTGTGAAAGCCTCCCTGGCAGATTATAAGTGACACAAGTGAAGCCAGGCTAGTCACTGTTGAAAAAAAACAAAACAAAAACCAACCCCCCCCCCCCCCCAAAAAAAAAAAAAAAAAAAAAAAAACACACAAACAAAACAAAAAGCCACCTTTACAGAATACACATTTATCCAGGTTTTGTGGGGATAGTTTATTGGATTCTCTTATTGTTGTGATCACAGGGAGTTAAAAAGTACTGTAGGAAAAATATAACATTTTTCTATGCCATCTACATTCTTAATTCTCTGTTCAATCCCCCAGTGTTGTAAGACACTAAATGCACTGGAAATTTAAATTGGCATCTAGCATCCAAATCAGTGAAAGAAGAAGTGCAGCAGACTAGAAAATGAAAGGAGAAGCCAAAAAGCAAAATAAATAAATAAATAAAAAAAATGTAAGCACAGCTGCGGGCATCTACTTTCCTCCCCGCCACCCAGCTTCGCAACTCTCACTATTTTCTAATTATGCAAGAAAACAAAATTAACCTGTAACAGAGTATCACTCACTCTCCTCCTCACAAGAGGGCTTGGTAGTATATGGTCCAAGAATTGCTAAAAATGCACCCAATACCAGAACATAAAAAATAAGGAGTGAATTCACTTAGTAAAATAATGGGGCCAGTTGCTTTTTTGTGAAAAGTCTCCTGAGTACAGGGACCTATTTTTCAGACACTTAAAGAGACTTTTCCCAACACTTGAGAAATTACAGATTTGTTCCATTTTAAAAAAAAAATGGAGGGCATTTGGGTCACTGCACGATTTAACCCTTTCTTATGTTCTCAGGGCCTTGAAAGCTCCGTGCAAGGTGCACAGACCCCTTTATATCCAGTTACGCACGAATAGATTGTATGGCCTTTGAGCGACTGGTAGAGCTCGCAATGTGAAGTATCCCATCCCTGAATGACATCACATTTAACCTTGCTTGAATCCACGCTGACTTTCACCAAAAACCCTTCTTGTGCCCAGGGAGGCAGCCACCCAGTTTGGACTGGAACTGGCCGGGGTCCGTACAACAGCTTGTCTCACTGCTTCCACAGCACCTTTCAATGGACCAAACTCTACCGCAATATGTATGCTCTCTTCCCAATGAGCTTAATGGGAATTGTGAATGTTTGGTTCAAGAGGACTGTATTGAAATAAGAGTGTGCTACAGCCCTTTTCTGCTACCTACTGAAAATGCTGGGTTTTCATTGTCTCTGGAAAGCAGAATAATCCAGCCTGGGGCTGAACTGTTTACAGATTCTGCTTGAACTCCACCTGCCACATCCTGCTGACTTATTTGATTAGCCAAACACTGACCACAGGACTAAGGAAAGGCCCATTGGGGGAAATATCTCAAATATATAATATGGATTTTAGAATCAAACATACTTTTACTGCATTCAGTGATATGACAGCCAGTAAAGTCCATCTATAACCCTAAAAAAGCCAAGATATGTTTAGAAATGTACACAAAACTCTTCATCATCTAACAGCTAACTACATATGGCTCTCAGCTTTGATATACAATCAGCCTCCAAATATGGCTCAAACATTTTGAAACTGTAGTCCACATAAGATAGTTCAAATGGTCTGTGTCATGGAGGTTACACTCCTTTCTTTGGGATGCCATTCCCACGGTTTCCTAGAGAGGGAATTTTAAATGTCACTGCTAAGTACAGCCGTTCAAAACAGATAGAAACTTAAATAAAAGTGGCTTGACTTTAAACACTGCTGCCTGCTCATCTGAAGAATCTTTAACATTTTAAAGATTAAAAAAAAAAAAAAAATTGCTCACAGCATGTGCGGGAAAAATAAATAGGGCTATAGGTTTTCTTTAGAAAATATGTTCTAGAGTGGTGTGGCATAAAGGCAGCTAAAGCAGAGTTTTGCTTTGAGTTTCCTTTTCAGGGTTTAGGAACTTTAAAGTCAAAGTGAAACTCCAGAGTAAAACAGGAAGGAGGGCTGCAAACCAAAATCATTTGCATCGGTTTTAAGAACACATGACGCACAGTGCTGGGAAATAATTTATTGTGGCTCAAAGCCTATTTGCTGGGTATTTTGCTTTTTTTTGTAAAATTAAAATATAAAATTGAAGTTCTGTTTCATACCAATGAGGGTTGATATCATATGGGGTGATTAAATGAATCTATACTCAAGACTGAATTGCTACATTTCATTCCAAACCCTGGTGGATAGAAACACATCATTGCATCTTCTCTTTTACAGTTGACTTCCATTTATTAGCATATTAACTTTATCAGTTACCAGTACACATAAGGATATTGAAAAAAAATAAATGATATTGTCTAGTGACTTTTTTTTCTCTATTAGGTAGTTATAGTTACCTAATGAACCATTGTAGACTGTTTTGCCCTAACTTGTAAAGCTGACCTAGGCATTTATATTTCAATAATTTTGTCTTGCTGAGCTATACGGAGTTTAATTCTGGTTTCTTTGAAACTAACCTCATGATAACTGTTTGATCATAAAAGCTAATTATGAAAGATTTTCTATGTTAATGACATGCAATTGATTATAGCTGGAGGATGTAGAGACTAACCGTTCCTTCCGTAATGAGTGTAGCATTTCATCCTCTACATGCAATGTAACAATGCAAAGGTAATGACATCTTTATTGCATCTTTTTATGATGGAGTCATCATCAGTAGTGCATCCATTTTCAGTGTTTCCTAACATCTGCTTGTAATAACACCCTACCCGAGCCCCCTGAGAATTAACAGTCAATTTTAAATGCCAGTACATTCAAAACGATGATTCTACTCCCCCAGTCCTCATAAATGATATACAACCTACCACCACAAACATTATGTGGGAATTTGACTCATTTAAATCCCAGATAGTTAAAATAACCTGCGAAAGACATTGTGGATAGGCTTTCCACTTTCTCCCTTGTCTTAAACGCGATACATTTATTTCTCCCTTTGCTTTTTAATACAGTGAAGAATTCTGGAACTCGAGAGATATCGGCGTCTGCATCCTTAAGTCAACTTGGCTCATCTTTCAGAATGATTCAGACCCTTTGATTACGCAGCTCCAGAAGGAACGATTAGAAGAGCCTTCCTTCCTTTTTCATCTTCTTGTGACAAGGTATTTAGCAGAATTCACAGATTTGTTGGAATCTGACATGCTGTGCCGGGAGCGCTTCTGCTGTGGCCTCAAGTTTGTGACCTCCGGGCTGTCAACTGTGTGCCTTAGCATCCGCGCCACCCCGGCTCCCCCGTTAGACGAGTGATACCAAGTTAAAATGCATGTCGCACATCTCAAGGCAACTTCACAAAGATGGTAAAAGCTTGACTCCCAGCCCAGCTCTCTTGAAAGCAAAAGCTGAGTGTTGAGAACAGAACTCGGAAAAGCTTTACTAACCATCATGTGACTCATGTTACCTGCTATTGATTTTTTATTACCTCGTATTTGCTGAGAGCCAACAGTGTTCTGCACCAACAGGTAAAAGATACGAAGAAAAGGTTCCTGTCACAAAGAGATTGCCATTTAGATAGACAACATATTAACATAGGAGAGAGTAATGGGAGGCAAAGCAGCGAACAGAGTAATTGAACGGTGCATTTAAGCATGCATTTTTTTTTAAAATCTCAGTGGAGTTTTGTGTTTGTTTTCTTCTTAATTTATTGAACTGTGCATTCATACTTCTCAATCATTCATTAGCCAGCAGTTCTCTTGGGGCTTGTTTAGATTAGAAAACAAGGTGAGGGTTGGCTGAGACAAAAATAAGTTATTTTGTTTTGTTTTTTTTAAAGGTTGCGGTAACTACCCCTTTTTCAGACACTTGCATTTGTTATGCGCAATCAAACTAGCTGCAAGAGAGTAAACGTACGGGAGTTATTAACTTCACAAATTAAACCTTCACAAATGATATCATTAGAAATCAAGCACAGTAAAGTGGAGTCATGTCTCATTCACACTGTTCTATGACATCACCAGTGTGAGGTCACACTTCCCTATAACATAATAGGTTACTACGGTGAGGACACAGATGGTACCCTCCAAAGACATAGTGACCTATATTTAAAAAGCATGTCTCAATGTTTCCATGCAGTAAAAGGCCTTGATTTTCAGATATATTGAACAACCATCTTTAGGAAATGTGGAAATTTTACGTGTCATGAGTGGGCAATAAAAATAAAAATAGACCATATCATTAGATACCTCTGAAAATTTGGATTGCTAATTTATCCTCCGCTCCCTCCACCCCCACCTCTCCAAAACTGCCTGAAACCTCATGCAAAATAAAATACTTCTACTACACACACCTTGCTTGGAAACTGCTCTCACACAAGAGGGCAGCGTAAAATGACCTTTTGTTTCTCAAACACAATCTCAACCTGTGCACCATGGGACACAAAGAAGTACCAAATTCTATACAGATGTTTTTCCAGGCATAAATATTAAAATATTAAAAGTGACAAACACTGTTATAAAGACCTGCCTGGAAAAAGTGCGAAACATGAGGTTTGTAAAATGTAATGTCAAATAACTTAGTAAAGAGCGGGAAACCCCCCCAAACTACATGATAAAATTAGGCAAATTTAAAGTCTAAAATATATTTTGAAATTGGAAAATGTGTACATGGGACTTTATGATCTCTTGTTTCAGGACAATTAGCAAAACTGGGCATCTCAGATATCAAATAAAAAAGCAATTTCATCTGTTGGTGCGGTCCTCGAGTATTATTAATTTTATTGCTGTCCTCCATCCAAAATTACACGGATGAGGAAACCTGTTTAAAAAGCTTTCCTGAGCATGGCCAGCAAGGCACAGGTGCTGAGTAACATCATTCTTCAGTATAAAAATTGATGAAAATTTTACGAGCAACCCCATGATGTTACCCTGACAGTGCAAGTAGACTATAACAGATTAGACCAGTGTCTATGACTATTTTAATCTCTCCGGGGCAACCAATGTTCCTGTTCAAAATTTGGCAAAAAATGGCCTGAGTCTTACTGGAGTCTTTAGGCATTATTATAAAATTAAACTATTTAAGTATTGAACACACAAATATATAATGCCCATGTATATTCAAAGTTCCTCCCCAAACAGAATAAGATCTTGCTATCAATATTACAATATCTCCTCCTGTTAGAAGAGAATTATCCATGAAGGTTCAATTGCAGAATCCTCTTTGTAGGTGATGTCAAAACTGTCTTTCTCATTTAGGGTATGTACAGACATTCAAGGAAGATAGGGGGAGGTTAGATCAAGTTAAAAATGGCCACCCCATCTAAGGTAAATGGGGATGGGGGACTAGCAGGAGGATCTGGGGGCTAGTGGAGTCTGTGGGGGAGGAATGCAGGGATCGGGAGGGGGCTAGTGGGGTTCACAGAGGAACTCATAGGGGATGGGAGGGTTTGGCAGGATTAAGGGGGCTAGCAGGATTCACAAGGTACTCAGGGCAATGGGGTTCTCTCTCCCCATCCCAGGGCCAGCCCCTTGAACCCTCCACCTCCAGTTGAACATCCCCCCAGATGCTGCCTACCCCTCCCTCAACCCCAACTTACTTCCTTGGCTTTAGACACCAGTAAAACCAGCATTGGGAGTAGCTTACAGCATAGGGAGGGTCTGGCGGACTCGGGGAGGGGGAGTGGTGCTGGCTGGCTAGTCGGTCTGCAGGGGGTAGTTGTCTGTCTGGGGGTGAGGCAAGGGACTGGAGAGCTAAAAGTAGCCTGATTCCAGGGGAAGGTGTAGGAAAAGCACAACCCCAGGGATGGACCAGTGACTAGGCTTTCCCAGCTTGGGGGCTGCGCTGGAAACTGTACGGAAGTTCAATTAGATTAGTCTCCGTGGACCCAATCTTAGTTAGACTACCTTTGTGGTAGAGTTAACTTAGATTGGGTCAGCCCTTTTTGGATCAATCTAACCTTCCTGAACTTCTGTGCACTTTGCACTTATTTCACCCAGGTGTGGTCCCTATACTTGGATCCCTAGTTAGGTGGATCTAAGTTAGATTGGGTGGCCATTTTTAATGTGATCTAACCCCCCCTCTCCCTTCCCCCGCTCCCCACCCTTAACCTCCCCGGATGTCTGTATATACCTTTAGTTATCTGGCCTAAAAGGATGAAAGCAGTGGCTGAAATTTTGAAAGCAGTGTATAGGATTTATACCTCTTTCATTTTCTTCCCCTAGACTGATATGAAAGTCACAACCATCATCTCTTCATTTTTCTAGAAATCAATGAAATACACTAAGCATGGAAGCCAAAAATCAGGCTATGTTTAGAGACTTTTTAAAAGACAAAAATGTACCTTTTGGTAGATATTTAACAATATTATTAGTAGTAATCAAAATGTTGCTGGAGCATCCAGATCCATGAATGAGCTTAAGACCCAATGGTGTTAGGCACTGTAAACAAATATAGTAGCAAGCACGTACTCGGAGCAGTTTACCATCTTAAAAAAGACAAGACGAAGAGAAGAAAGAGGCACAAAGATGAAGTGGCTTGCCAAGGTCACAATCAGGAAGATACATATATTTGTTAAACTTTCATTTTTACTGTAACATGCTAATCTTGTGAGAATAGTTTAACTGTGGCAGAACTTCAAAAAAATGTCAAAAGTTTATTATGGGTTTTTTTCCCCTGACTCTCTTCTGTGTCAGAGCTCTCCCCTTCCTCAATACACCTCAATCCCATTTTATTACATTTTTTTTGGCATTTCACAGAGTTCATGTTTGCTCCATTACACCTCAGCAAAAAAGTTTTGACATGCATTTTCATGTGCTGCAATTTCAAAGCCAAAACAGCTATAAAAGTTTAACAACTTAAAGTCTTGTCCTGTTTTTGGCAACCCTTGAGTAAAGCCAAAACACATTATTCCCTCCTGTCTTTTTGTTTAGTGTGTTATGGCACCACGTGCTACACCTATAGTCAGACTCTGAATATGTTTGACACTGGCAAGAACCTGACATGAAGTTCTGCAATATATTATTTCCAGTGGCTACACATGAATCTGCCTGGTTTCTTGGCTGTTTCTTATGGCCAAACATTGTTCTATGGGCTAGTTAAAGGTCACCGTGTTGATTATGATGGATGTGTTGTTTTAATAGTCTCTTGAAGAAGTTATGAAAGTTTATAAGCTTTAATGAAAAAAAGTTGCATTCTACATTTAAATGTACATATTGTACATATCATATTCGCACCTATTCTTATCAACTATATCCAAACTCTTTCTGTAAGGAATAAATCAGAAATCACAAATCACAACTATTAAAAGATTTATATCAGAATGTTTTAGCCATCTTCCAGGTGAATACAAATTCATTTAATATTTGCTTTAGTTTAGGGACTCATTAAAATTTGTTTCCAAAACAATTTTGTTTTCATATTTGGTAACTGATCCATGTCAGAGAGGTAGTTAGTTGTGTTAGTCTGCAGCCAGGCAGAACGTAGGGAGCATGGCACCATAGAGATGAACTGCTTTAGAGAGGAATGAACTTTTGTAGGTAATAGGCTGCTTTGCCTAAATACTACTCATATTAGTAGCAGGGTCATTCATATTGTCTGATGAACCAGGTTGTTGCCTATGAAAGCTCATGTCTCTATGACCTGGTTAGTTTCTAAGGTGCCACCCAACCCTACCTTCTGATTGATGTCACTGGAGATTGAGAAGATTGAAAGATTCCCTTCTCTTTCCTTCACCCTTTTTAACATTTAAGGGGAGGAAGGAACTTGCAAACAATGCCTTTCCACTTCTTAAAAAATCAGAGTCAGTAAGGCTCATCTTCAGAAATCATGAGCTCCTGTCTTTTCTGCATCAAGTATCCACAAGGCCGGTGAGGAAAATTTAGATTTAGTCTGGATTTGAATCTCACTTCCACCAATTTCACACAGGTACACTCTTCTGCTTTTAAGAGCTGTATACTCTTAAGTAGACTCAGTGCCCCTTAGCTGGATGGCAGCAACTATGGACCTCACTGAATACAGTATAGTATATGACCATTTTAAATGTTTTTGCTGTATCCACCCGTAACTATTTCCAAGCCATTCCATATCATGGTAGCATGGAACAAACATAGCATAACTGCTCCAACTTTAAACCTGCTTCATCCTGGGCCAAAGTCACAGCCAACTTGTAGAGTAGAGCAGGCAACTGTTGATGCTTCTGGACCATGGTGTATGAGTGAGAGGTCACTAAGACCTTTGATGCATATGCCTAGGCAGGATGGAGGAGCAGAGGCTGCCCAGACCTTCCATCCCGCTTTTAAACCATTGAGATGGTATCCAAAGGCCAGACCAAGTCTGGCTGTGCAGTGCCTCAATGGCTGTAGATATATGCATGTCCAGGAATCAAACTCGGGTCTCCTGCATGGCAGACAAAGATTCTAGCACTGAAATACGAAGGCAGGTATCACTACAGGTTCATGCAAGAATAATGGTCACAGCAGAAGAACTGCTATACACTCCCAAGCAGCAGCTCCCTCTGCTCTTTTGAAGCATCTTCTGATATACGCTCATCCATTTCACGATGCTAAACTTCATCTCATAACAGCCAGCCTACACCACACTCTATGTACTGCTTTAGGAGTGACACTAGGTATATGTATTATACCAAAGATAGTTGGTCATGTTTATATGGCTCTAATGTATCTTGAGCACTTCTGTACCTAAGCTAGCTCTGAACAAGCTGACACTCTTCTACGGTGACATGCCTTACCAGGGCACGTACGATAAAAGCAGGTAGGGTCAGACTGTTTTACCTACTAGCCATCTAAGTGGGCATAGGGGCCTAAATGCAATTCTAACTCCCTGTTCAAGCCCTAAAAAATCCATTAATGTATCTAGTTTTGTAACATGCCGTCCTCTCACTCTTAACATGAGATCTCATTCAAAACAAGGATGAGGAGGACAAACCCAATTTTTGCATGAACTGTTCTTTGGAAACTTGAATGGGGTGGAATAGATTCCCACCTAAATCCACTTACCTACCTAATGGATGGGATAGAGTCTGGCTCTTGGCATTTCCTGGGGTGGAGCTGCAGAGAGTACATAAATCATTCAGCTACTCTCTGTACTTTACTGCAGCTAACAGGACACTCCGACAGGAATTGCTCTTGAACCAGTGGGTTCCCCATCTCCAGCCATGTGAAAGGGAAATAATGTCCCGAAAAATCCCAAAGAACAAAATAAAGGATACATAATTCCAGCCAGCTGCTGGCCAGATCTGTTCTCCTGACCATTCAGGGTTCCTATCATCTTAGTATATTGTTGAATCAGATTATATAGTCTTTAAAATTCCTGCATCACCCTGTATAGCCTTTTGGAATAACACAGTGAGGTGCTCTGGGATAAAAGTCTTTTATATCAAGTCTCTACTCTGCAGTTTGGCTGCTTATGGCTCAAATCACCGATCCAAAGTTGGAAGAAAGGTAGAAAACTGAAATCCTCAGGACTTGCATGGATTGCTCAACCCTACTGTAGTAAATGCCTGGGCAGATCTGCAATATGCCTTCCACTAATCTTGACAAGCAGACTGTTTGAGAGTCCCTCCTCAGCTTCCCCCACTAGATACAAAGGGTTGAGTTACTGTAGCTCTGTTGACTGTACACACAGTAATCATTTTCAGCATTTTGTTTTATGACATTCTGCAAATGTTAACATGTCAACTTTAAATCAAAAATCCACATCTGCACTGGGTAATTTTCTTCGTATGTACATTTTATTGACCTTTAATTAAGCAGATTCTCAAAGGTACCATTTTTAAATGTGCTGTTTAAATATACTTTCTACCTGCCCTCCTCAGCCCGCAAGTAATCTGAAGAAAGCCTAACTGCTTATCAAGAAATCAATCACTTGTTATAACATTCAAAATGACCAGACATTTTCGAAGTATCCAAATTGGGCCTGTTCAGCATCCAACTCCCAGAATGGTAAATGTATAGCTTTTTGACCAAAAGCTATTCATTAATATCTTGTATCCTCTAGCCCTAAGACGTATGAGTCTTAATAGAATATGCTCTTCACTCTGTTCTATATGAAGAGCGTAATGCCTCTTCTGTCAGTATATACAGTATTTACTAAGTTGCCACACTAAAGCATTTGTTAACTATAGGAAAGGAAGTGCATATCCAAAACCCACTGAATTCAATAGAAAGAGACCCACTGACTTCACTGTTTTTGGATCAAATCCTTATTTTATGACAAACTGTCACAAATGGTTGGCTTTTAAAACAGCAGCTGGTTGAAAAATGTGTCAAAAAAACAAACCCGGGGATGGAAAAATTGTTCTAAAGTTAAGGTGTCTCTACTTTTCAACAAACTTTGACTTTTCATCAGAAACAAATGCCTGAAAATTAAACATTTTGGGGTCTTGACTAGGTATTAACCATTTTCAATCTGGAAATACAACCGTAAGGCTTCACTGGGAGTAATAGTGAGACGTGTCCTTCACAGACAGGGTTCTGCAGTCAGACGACCGCCCTGGCAACATGCTGTGGTAATTCAGCAAGAAATCAGACTTTAATCTAAGACTAAAGCAGCCATCTTAGCTGCTAGATATCACACACGCATCCATTAGTATTACCAGAAGCGTACTCAACAAGAAATAACTGAGTGATCTTCCTTTCTGCTTATATTTCCTTTTAATGTAAAATCCAATATTTCCTATGCTTATATACATCTGTCACTACATATTAAACATCCATCAGGTAAAACCCAGGAAGATAGCGCCTCTTCCCATTTGATTCCTTGCACCTTCTCATTTGATTCCTGAACCAACCACGATTCCTGAACCTTTGCAAAGTCACATTGTAAAATGAAGTTTTGATCAGTGAATAACTTCAAATTGTGCAAGATGACAAGATCGGTGCAAATATCCCTTGAGAAGGAAAACCACTCTAAAAGTAAATATGCAACCATACTTCTGCATTTTCCTCTATCAAACCAGTGACATTTAGATTTCAACATACTGCTTACAAATACAGAAGGACATACTTTAAATAGTCTTGTTGCAAATTTGTAAACATATTTAAGCATCTATAATACTTCCCTTCATCCTCTCTTTTGGAACAGCTGCTGTCACTGTGACAGACCATCTGCAGCTAAGAAGGTAGGTTAGCTAGCATCTCCAGAATCACACTGCTTAATGGATCGGTAAGGGATAGAGATTAAAGAGGGAGGCAAGCAATACAGTTTCATGTTCCCATATCCATACACAGTTCCTGCACCTGATTTTTATTGATGTACTTACTCTTCACAGGTTACAGAAAATACTTTTTAGATAATAGCAGATTACCATGTTAAACATTTTTGACAACTGCAAAGCCACCCGTACAAGCCCTGGCATATTCTTTTGAAAGATGCAATCTATACACTTTACATAAAAAAAAACAAACAACTATTTGAAAAGAAGAAAGAGAAGGCTAGAAAAGAAGGTTCATGATGCAAAAAAAGCATTCTAGCCAGTTTTCGGTGGTGGATCTCAGAAAGTAGAAGACATAAATAACACCAGTGTGTTTCACCTATTTGAGAGTTTTCCTAAATATGGATCCAAAGTTTGAGCGATCCAGGAATTTGATTTGTATTACCTGAAGGCTTTGATGAGGAGATGATCACAGAACAGCTTAAAGAATAAAAGGGAAATTTAAAGGAGAGCGCTGGGTGCCTGGACAGTGGGAGGGTGTGCTGAGTGTAGGAGGTGAGAGCAGGCGAGCAGGGAGTGGGAGAAGGGTACAGAGAGTCATTCCGAGGGAGGAGAGTGAGGAACATAAGGAGTAACACAGTGTGTGGGACGAGATGAGAACAGACATGTAGGGTTTTAAAAAACTTTAAAACAATTATAGGTTTTACCATGGGAGGTTCTTTTTGAATAGTTCAGAGCACTTATTTTCCTGTTACGTGCCTTGAATTGATGTATTCTCCCAAGGAGCAGCACTCCATCTTTTCAATTAACATTGTTTAAATGCTCTGGGAGCATTCACTTTATTTTATTTTTTTTTTAAATGCTTTAGATTGATTCTAGATATGATTTTCATCCTTTAGCTGGAATCTTAAATAGTTTATGTACCTAAATCATACTTGTAGTCTCACAAGTGTGCCAAAACAACTTTTAGATGTGGACCCCTCCTGCTATTACTGCATCTTGGTGTACTGAATAGCTGTGGAATTTATTCTGTCCCACAAAGGTAATTGAAATAGTTGCCAACTGAGTAAGGAGAAGGGAAGCAGTTAGCTATTACCAAGATCACATGATAGCAGTACAGTATCCTTCCAGAATGTGGTTAAGTCTCAGATTGATATGTCATATAGTGTCAGTTTAATTCATGTACATAGTTCAACCATAACATGGGAAGACCCATGAGTCTACGCTAATACATTTTCTTTTAAGATTTAATATTGTTTTCTGTTAAAAAGAAGAAAATGTTAATATGCTCCCTGGGAATAGAGCACAATATGTCAGTATCTTTCTATAGTACATCTGCATGCTTCCCTCAGGGATTTTTCATTATAAAATCATATCCCAGTTATCAAGTTTCAGTATCACCAAATGTGTACTGAATATCTGATAAACAGGGGAACATTTTATCACAAAAAAATAGTAAGGAGCATGTGGTGCTCTGGGGGAGAATTTTTTGGGGGAAAAGAAGGACTAAACAGGAAAGTCTTCTTGACTAGGGACAGACATTCAAAAAGCCTGAGCCTGAATTGATTCAATATTTGCAGGTTAGTCTAATCTGGCTAGGCTAAACTGGTTTGTAAGCACACAGACTTCCCCTCTGGACTGAAAAAATGCAGGCATATGCCTGCAGTAGCTCAGGCTAGAAGCTGCTGGGGGGGGGGGGAAGGGGAGGCGTGCACTAGAGCAGCCCTCCTTTCTCTTCCACAATGCTGAGCTGAGGTGGGGGGGGGCATGGCCAGGCCCTGGCACCCCAACCAGTGAGGGAGCCAGCAGGGAGTCGATAACAGAGCATTGAGTTATCCAGCAGTTACACAGGGAGTTGTTAGCATTCATCAGCCCATCAACAAAATAAAAGCCTCTCTCATTAGTTCAAGCTCTTCTTAAACAACGTTTTCCAAGGAACAGAGGGACATTACCAGCTATCTGTTGACAGGCCCTAAGCCAACACTGTCCTGTCTGCCTTGGTCCCGTCTCCCACAGCATGGACCATAGCTAGCATGTGGTATGTTAGCTAATGCTGAGAGATGTCCACATAAGGCAGAAAGGAAGGGGGAATCCCTGCTTGAGCAGGGAGTGGTGAGAGACCAGGTGGCGGAGGAGGGGACAGGAGCAAGCCAGGCAGATGCCACTGTATCCGCCATCTCTGCCAGAGCAACAGCCAGGAAGCAGAGGGGAGGGGCTAGCCCTGCTGGGCTGAAGCAGAGAGCAGAGCCCTGCCCAGGGCTGCAAAGCATCTGGGATGCTGGTTTAATTTAATTCAGGAAGGGGTCTGGGGTAGACATTGCATGAACTGGTTTGACCCAAATTAGTTAAGTCTGATACTACATTCAACCAGGTTTACCACAAACTGGTTTCAGCCATTTTCAAACTGTTTTATGTGTACTGAGCATCTGTTCTGTTAAACCAGTTTCTTATCACTTAAACTGGTTTATGTGTAATCCCTATCCCTTGGTTTATGTGTTGTCCCTATCCCTTGTGATAACTATATGGAAAAAATCACCTTTGATAGCCTGCATTTTTATGGGACTATCTTGAAGTAGTGTCTACATATAGTGATTAAACTTTCAAACCCAGGCACTGTTGCGTGGGTCTTAGAGAAGACTTTAACCGCCAGTGACTGAATCTCCAACAAGTAGGCAGTATCACTCACATTTGAAAGCAAAGATCCACCATAGTATTAACCAACATTAGAAAATGAGAGTCTTGTACCCAAATGTGTACAGTTGAGTAACTCAACAGTGAAGAATTTGAAGCCAAGTTCAGTAATGTTTCAATAGCTAATTTGGTATGCAGCCTCTAACTCATCATCTTTCTATTATCCAACATCTCTTACCACCTCATAGGGAGAGAGGGAAATTTATGGAATGTTTTGTTGCATTTGTTAAGAATTTACTTTGGCTGCATCTCACTTTCTTTTCATATAATTTTACAAACCCCCAGAAGCGAGCAGGTGCCTGGCTACAAGGAAAGAAATAGACCAATAATAATCCCCGTGGAAGTCTACAAATTAGAGATCTTGCCACTAAGAAGTAGCAACCACCCACCATGAATCTTTGGGTTCTGTTTGAGAAAAACAGTTGATGACATCATAATGCTGCACCATCCCCTATGGTTAGCTAACAAAAGTCTATGCAGTGTAAGGTCCTTGAAGCAAGGACAGTTTTCTATGTATTCTACAATGCCAAATAAACACATTCTGCAGACAATAACAGTATCCCTACAAACGGCAAACACAGAGTGCTAGTGCACCAATGCACTCTAAAATGCACTTGTAGTGCTATCATTAAAGCAGAGGAAGGGAACACCTTCTTTGAAAGCTTTTAAAACAGTTTGTCAGGATGAAGTCCAACAGAGAAGCAGAGGATAATACATATTTCTTTGTCCTTGAAAAAAAAGTCATTTTTGTATTTTTAACAGAAAGCTAAAATCTGACATACTGAACAGATCTCCATTCAAATGTGTATTCTGAATTTCCCCATGTTTTTGCATCTCTCCCCCACACCCCCCACACCAAATAAGACATGCAACTTATTTTAGGAAGGGAGAATGAAGGTTAAAAAAAATTTTTTTTTTCCAGTCATGGCTTAATGCTGACTCCAGGTAAAGAAAAATCAGGTTTCCTGCTTAAGGCACACACCTTAATTTTGGATGGCTGATTTTTATTTTTTTTTTTGGAGGAAAGATGTGTGTGGTACGTGAATAAATATGGTGTTTTTCAGCATGGACTTTCTGCATTTTTGGACAATGGTGGTGGACTGATTATTGCTGCCAAAGCTTATTAGTGACCTCATTTGACGAAATAAAATAGGTAACATGAACTGGATGTTAACTCCGAAACAGTCCAGGACAGCAGCAGTAAGAATCAGTGGTTCATTTCTAGAAATGGTTAGCTAAATAGACATTCTTAAAAGGTCTAGCTACCAAGGTACTATTTCTCAACATGAAAAACCAGACCCAAACCTGCAATTCAGATCCAGATCTGTATTTGCTAACAGCTCACTGAGATTCTGAACCTGTTTTAGATCTAAAGCTGCAGAAGTGAGGAGACTTGCAAAATTTAATACTGCACCTGCATTTCAAACTGTGTTACTGGCATTTCCATTTAAAATTTGGTTTGGGCGGGTCCCAATGCCCTTTTTTTAAGTCATCATTTTACAATTGCTCTGATTCAGGTTCTAGATAGCAACAGAGTCAGAATTGCAAAGAGAAGAGGGGAAGACAAAAATTGAAACAACCAAGGAAAAGATGGTGTGCCATGAGATTTCCAGCAAGCCTGTGTGGTTGAATTCACAACACGAAAGTAGGAGAAATGTGTATTACTACTATTGTTAAATGAAAGAGGATGGTCAAAGCTGCGACTTCCATTGAGGCCTATTTACACAAAATGGCCTAAAAGTCCACCAGCACTGTTGACTGCACTTTCAGTTCTCTTCCCTCTCTCTATAAAACCCTTTCAGTCAGGATCTGAGTTATAGGGGAGCTTGGCGGGGGGGTGGTTTGGCTGAGCCCCCCCATAAGAGATGAGAGCCACTCTGTAAGATTTGAAAATCATAACTTAGAAGCATTGAATCATAGAATTGATGGACTGGAAGGGACCTGCAAGATCAAGTCTGGTCCCCTGCCATGGGCAGGAAGTTATTGGAAGACCTGGGAGGGGGGTGGTTTCCAATTTTATTAGGGTATCATGATGGGCAGCCCAATTTTTTTTTGTAGACCCCCGCCACGAGTCAAAGTGTAATTTGAACGCTGCTTTCAGTGTGCCGTAGTCCATTACATATGGAGTTCAACAGGATGATTCCCGATTCCACAACTTGCAACCTCACCAGAACTATGTGCAGCAGGCCCGGCTGGGCAATGGTAGAGGCATGTCGCACCAGCGTGGGAATGTCCCTGGACAGCAGTACAGTGACAGCCTTTGTAGGATACTGCTGGCATCATTTGCTTTGACATAGAAACCTTAGATGAGACTCTTCATGTGGCTTAACTGTGCATCATATTGTCCCAGCAAATTACCCTCGGTTTAGATATCATGACATAGCACTTCCTTTGTCATGGGCGACATGTTTTCACTTTGTAACGGAGGCTGGCCCCATGGGTGGCTGTGCTGCCCTCAGTGGCTACTCAGCCTCTGTTTCCTCTCAGCCCCTCCCTGGACCCTGGGGTCTCTAGCCCCTTCTCTGCCCTGCTCATGGGCTCTGGCCTTATTCCCAGGCTTCTGGCTTTGCTCCTGGGCCAACTGTCCCCCTTAATCACCAATCACTGGGATTTCCACCTCCCCATAGTCCACCCTAAATCACCAGCTTTACCCCATCCATAAGCCTGTATTACCCACAGGCACCGTGTGCGCCCTGCAATGGTCTGGAGCTCTTCTTACATCAGCCTCCAGGGCCAGAATGCCTGCCCAGCTCAGGACCTGGGTTTATATACACCCCAAGCCCAGCCCCTTTCTGGTCAGGTGTCTTCCCTGATTGCTGATTGAGGCCTCCCTGCAGCCTTTTTTGTCTTAAAATAACAGGAGCATTAAGCTCTCTGTTACAACCTAAATTTTAAACCCCTTCCATTGCTTGCATATGAGCGCTACACACAGAAAAGCAAGACAGCAGGAAAAAACAGACATGCTATCACTGAAGATTCAGTAGATTAATGAAGCTACTGGAGTTATGCTGCTTTAATAGTTTAGACTGGTTTATTTCTTTACAAGACACAGCCTCAGCCACAGCATTCTCTTGAAATTATCATGGTTTTGTCTCTTCCAGATGTGGCCCTGGGGTCAACCAGCCGGTACAAGGCTGACAAAAGTTAAAATGAGATTTAAAGGGAATTTCTCAAAATTTATAAATGGTTTTGTTAGGCGTGAGCACTGTTCCTTATTTTGCTGGAATCAGTCCTTTGATATCTAACCATGAGTCTTTACAAATGAGCTTTCTCCCTGAACGTCACTTTGGCAAAAGGATTTCATTTTGCTAACATTTACTCTGTAGACCTCCTTACACCAAGACACCAGGATTGGACATTTCTGTTGATAGAGAAGAATATCCAGAGTTATAACAATAAGGTTTATGAAACACCTCAAAGGATGGGAAGAGGCATAAAATGTCATGCTGCAGGATATAAATCACCTAATTAAAATTGGGGGAGAGGGTGGGGAGAGACAACCTGGGGACAAAACAGAAATCTTTCTTTGTGGACCACTTATTCTATAACTGCCTCCAAAATGTATTTTGCACTCTCTTCTGAGATACTTGGTACCAGATCATGGAGAACACAGACTGCTGCAGCTCTTTTCCACCTGCAGCCTGTCATATATTTCATACTGTGGGACATCTGTTACCAGCACCAGGCGAACTTGACTATGTGCCATAATTAATAAAATGTCATTTATTTAAGACCAAAATTAGAACATGTAGATCATTGTAGACAACCAGATTCGATTGCCAGCATTTTAAGATCTCACTGAGCTCTGGTTTTTCACAATATCAAGGATGGCAGCTACGTTTCCAGTATCACGTGACATGCTCACAATGTGAAGCTAGTCCCCATTTATGTTACATTACCTGACAGAAGCACAGAGAGAAGTCAATCACTGCCAACATATAATGGAACCTAGCAATGACATGCAACAGAGGCAGTTTCTCTCATTGACTTCCTCAGGCTTCTTAGGCTGAGAGCAGAACCATCATATGTTTTAATGAGTCCCCAACACACCCCTTTCCTCTCCCTTTAAATATTTGTCCCCTATTAGTTCTCATATCAGCCTTTGCAAACCATTTCAGAGAAAAGTGTCTGAATTCTCTCCTGCTTATCGCATTTCTGTAAGATTCAAATTCCAGCAAGAGAACGGATTCAAGAGAACAGTTGCTATAGAAAAATGACTCATCTTCACTATCTTTATATTCTATCAGGCTTAGCTGGCATTGTGATTTTTGTGGAAACAGACACATAACTTGATGTTTTGACCCAATTATCATCATTACAATGTCTTCTTTCACTTCTTGATGTACACCATTATTCCCACTTTTTTTTCATAAAGTACCTTTGCTATCACCATAGGATTCCTTTCATGGATAAAGAACAAATGCAATGCCTTACTTAAATCAGAGCTCTGCCGTGCCTTGAGATGAAGCCAAATTAAAGTTCTGATCCTAAAGATGTCAATTAGAAATTTCACCTACTGACCATTCACTGGTTGCACCTGCACTTTGGGAACATGGAGCATTTTGCAATGCAAAGCCTTAGAGATGAACCCAGAAAAACCTAAAACTCAAAAAGGCTTCAGAATATTGGTTGTATTATGAGATCTAAACAAGGCACTTCTAGAATTGATTTTGTTCATCTGCAAACTGCCAGTAGGATTACAATTGCATATTGTCTATGATTGTGAACTAAATATATGTTTTCCTTCCACCTCCAAAATGTAGTGATATCTGCAAAGTTCTGGTTGTGCCAAGTTGCTATCAACCCCAGAGATGGCTGTTTCAGTGATATATGCCCGTTCACTATTCTGGTACCCTTTGGGATACAGGATGTAATAGCAATCCTTTTAGAGAAAATGTCTTAGTCCTAGTTAGCATTGTAGCTTATTTTTCAGTTTTCACAGTATGTTAGTACCTTCAAAATAATAAGTTAACCAGCTTTATTTCTACTAGTGGTAAGAACTATTCTTAACAGTTTTAGACATGTGGTGTGTATTATTTGTTAAACTTAAATAAAAGAAAACTGTGTTTTACTACATATAATCATATTTCTAAGGATCAGAACTCCCTTTCTGATTTTTTTTTTTTTAGATCTACTCTTTCAAAATTAACATTCAAAACCCAAGCAAGTCAACAGGTGGCATTTTGCAAAAGTAATTATTTTCTATTATTACATTCTGAATATTCAGTGTTAAAAGCAACCATCTTTTTTCTCCAGCGCTTCTTCAAATTCAATTGTTATATCCAAGACACCTCTGTTTATTGCAGCAGGGGCAAAAATGAAGAGAAGCAATGCAATTTCTGTAATATTTTATTTTATTTATTCTAGATGAAAATGAAAAGGCCCTTTTTACAGCTGCACTGCCTATAATGTCAGTTCCGAGTAATCAGCTAAAAAAAGCCAGTCACTTCAAAGGTTCAAAATAAAAAATAATAAAAAAAATTCAATTCATGCTGTCACAGTCTATCTAGAGTCATATTGTCCACAGTCATTGATACAGAATGAGAACATCTGGGGATTCAATTACTCGTGACATGAATAATAATATTTCATTTTTGTTAAATAAAACTTTCTAGTAGAGAAAACTTCTGCTTACTCCCCATCATAAAATCCTGAAATGAAACCCATTACTGATGGATAGAATAGGACAAAATCACTGCCAGGGTAAGCAGCAGATCTCTGGTGCTGTCAGGGGACTGGCACCTGCTTTTCAGAGCAGCACATTTCATTGACCAAGCCTTTTAAACATGGACACCTGAAATGAGGGTTCTTGATCCCACCTAGCAAGATATTTTCTTCCCACCAGGTCTCTCTCACTAGGCTTGAAAATCAAAGTGCTCACTCGGGATGCTAAATATAGAACTGTAGTCAGCCATTAAAAAACCTCAGGCAGTGCTTTTAAAATGATACTATCCAATCAAATTTGGCCCCAGATTTACTTAGATGCATGTATTGCTTTTGCTGTTCTAATTAGGTGAAGTTGTCCCTTGAATTGCAGATGATCCTAATGAATAAAAAGCACTTTTTCTCCTGCTTAATCATACTGACTTGAGTGCTCACACCGATGTCAATGAGACTGTTCACCTAAGCATGCTAGTTTTTATGGTACAATGAGCCAAATGTTCAGACTGCATTTTATTTCTTTTTCTCTCCCTCCCTCTGAATATCATTAACAGAAGGCCATGAAGAGGTCTTTATTTGCATTACAGGTAAAACCGTATGCCTCAAGTTTCTCTCGTCTCAGGTCTCTTTCCCATGAAGATGAAAATACAGAAACAACTGCAACTTAGATCTACTCAAGAGAGCCTTGCTCATGTGCTGTGAAATACATATCCTCTGCAGAAAGCTACCGTAACTTTTTCCAAAGTCCAGATGAAAGATTCCAAAGTTTGGATAAAAAAATATATTCCATTACTGCCCAACTAATCTAATGCAAAGTTTTCATTTTGTTGTTCTGGAAGTACTGTGCGTGCGAATGTTGCTAGATCTTGCAAAACTCTATTGGGAACAGACTAAGCAGAAACTGGGCCATTGCCAACACTTCTGTAAATCAGGATAGCACTATTATAGTCAATGGAGCTATACTACCCGCAGCAGATTGGACCCCTCATGTATGTAAGGTCACACAAAAAACCTGATGGATTTGCATTTGCTTTGCTCCCTTACTGATTTAGGGACCTAATTCTGGTTGCCTTTAGTCACATGAGTACCCACTTTGATTCCTAGAGGATGTTTCAATTTGGCCCTCAGATTAAACTGAGGTATTAAAATTTTGCTTGAAAATCATGTCCCTGGTTTATCTGTTGATTATGGGACTAGACACATTGTTTTGTAAGAAGTTTAAGGCTTACATATTCCAGTAAAAATGCTTTCAATATAACATAGATGAAATATGAACTGTTAACCTTGAACACTAGCAAGAAGCATTACTTCTTTTTTTTTTCTTTCGAACGTCTTAAATATTTTATATAGAATTGTGAGAGACTTGTACATAATTCATAGCAGGATCTTAGGAAATTAAAACAATTGTTACAGTGCTTTTCTAATTATTACATTTATAAATAAAAGTGATGTGTTTACACTGAAAAGAATGAATGTATTGCTGATGAAACGGGTTAGAGATTGAAGCCTTATCACCTACTACAGGAGAGGAAGTGAAAGATTCTCTATATTGTTCCATCAACGTGTCTCTATCCATATGCCTCACCCAAGAAACACAAGTGTACAAACAACCTGCTGTGACACCCTGCACTTATTTCAAAATAGGTTTTTAAAGAACCATCTAAAATACTGGTATTTAAACTTTTGACCCTGCAGGTCAGCCAAGTGGTGCGGGATTGGTCTGTGGGCCAGACTGAGGCCTGAGAGGCAGGATTGGGCCCCACACACTGGGATTGGGCCCTAGCACTTGGTGCCACCCCTGCCTAGCCCCATGTGCTGAGATTGGGCTCTGGGGCCTGGCACTGCTCTCTCCTGACCCAATGCATCTGGATGGTGCCAATAGGCCCCAGTGCCAAATTTCTAGACCCATGGAACCAGCAAGCAAACAGACATTCACTTTTGACTCAGGAAATGCAAGCACATGCCTTCAGTGGCTCAAGTCAGAAGCTTGTGGGTGCTAGGGCACACCTCCCAGCCTGCCAGCCCCAAGGCTTTTTCCCCATCCCTGCTCCAGTGGAGTGGGCACAGCCAAGCCCCAGCCCAGAGCTAGTTGTAGGGTCTTTCTGGGCAGGAGGGGGGAGGAGGAAGCGCCTGCCAGGCTGAGGAGGCAAGGTGGGGGGTGGTGAGGAGAAAGGTAGTGGCACTGAATTCATAAAAGCTTGAGCAAGAATAGTCCTCTCTCTGAAGCAAGCATGTATTGAACAGAAGGGAACAACCCCGTGGAATCCTGCTGGCTGGATCATGGACTACAAATCCCAGAGGCACCTGGAAGCAGGAAGAGGAAGTAATGAGCAACCCTGCAGAGTCCTGCTGCTGTGAATCTGGACTTTAAATCCCAGAGACCTCAGGGGCAGCAGGAAGAGGAAGTAAACACATAGCCTATGTTGGGGGACTGTGATTTAACTTGAACCAGGAAGGAGTCTGGGACAGAAGTTTCATAAACAGGTTTGACCCCAATCAGTTAAGTCTCATAGATTTCATAGTCATTAGGGCTGGAAGGGACCTTGCGAGATCATCGGGTCCAGGCCCCTGCCCAAGGGCAGGAAGTCAGCTAGGGTCAAAGGATCCCAGCAAGATAAGCATCTAAATGTGTCTTAAAACTGTTCAGAGTAGGTGCCTGCACCACCTCTGCGGGGAGTCTATTCCAAGCCTTGGGGGCTCGGACAGTAAAGAAGTTTTTCCTTATGTCTAGCCTAAAACGGTCTTGGAGGAGTTTGTGACCATTGGACCTTGTCATCCCTTGGGGCGCTCTGGTGAACAGGCGTTCTCCCAGATCCTGATGCACACCTCTTATGTACTTATAGGTTGCCACCAAGTCACCCCTGAGCCTACGCTTAACTTAAACCAGGCTTATCCTAAACCAGTTTCAGCCATTTTGTGCCTACCCTAGGGTTCTAATTTAGAAAAAATACTTAAGCACATGCCTGACTTTAATTGCATGAGTAATTCCAGTGACCCTGTTGAATTAGAGGAGGGACTGGCCCTTCAAGTTCCGATGTCATTTCCTATGCTGTCCCCTATGCACTGAAAGACTTCCTAAATCATAGTGTACGAGGCTCTGGCCCTCTTCCATCCCCTCAAGCAAAAAAGAAAGGTCCATCTAAGTGTAATGGTCCCTGGGTGTGCTAGTGTGGACCACAGTACTAGTGTGCTGTGACCAACTTTACATCCAGCTGCTTTTGATTTCCCAACCTAAATTAACAGGTGCCTTGCCCTTCAAAGCTGCGTCAACTTGGGGCAGCCTTTGGGATGAATCCAGAGCAGGACTTGAACACATGCCTCTAGAGCTGCCACAGTGAAACACCTTAACCACAGCTAATGTGCCTTGCTATGCTCCTTCGAATCTTTCCTAAAAGGTTCACTTTTCACACACAGCCAAGAAATCCCAAGCCAGTCAAGCATTATCCTCCGAACAATGTAAATTTAACTTCAGCTAATAAAAAGTAGTGGCACCCTTAAGCAGTACAGATAATAAACCTAAGTAACCGCTCAATCATTTCATTATATTCCTCACACATCTTCTCTTACTTCTTGTTTTGCTGGTTAGCATTCATACTGATTGTGTCTGGGCCAAAATTAAATTATAGCAAATCATCCTTTTCCCAAGACCTCTTTTATTTGTTATATAAAGTACTGAATATTGTTTAGGCACTGTGAAAATAAAAATAATCATAATTTTGGAATTCACCTATGGAAGCTGCAATTAGATATTCTGGTGTTATCTGTCCTTCTTACCCCCCTGTTTCTGCCACAGATTACTATTATTATTATTATTATCTGTTTTGAGGGTTATGTTTTTAAAGACAAGTTGAGAGAGTATTTGGAAGTTTAGTAAATAAAAAAGTGAATAAATATACCTCAAACTCCCCAGCTGTAACATATGGATAAAAAATTATTAAAGTTAATGAACAGGACCAAAAATCATGGTCAAAATGGGTGTCATTTCAAACAAACATCAGGCCATTTCATAGAACAATTATCTCTCACTATTATGTATGGAGTTTACTTATCAGGACTTTAAAAAAACAGAAGATAATATTTTCAGAGGCTCCTAAGTGCCTTCAGAAGTTAAGTGCCATATTTTTAAAGGCAGTCAAGTGGAAACAGGCATAGAAACATAGAAAATGAAGGCTGGGAGGGACCTCAGGAGGTCATCTAGTCTAACCTCCTGCTCAAAGCAAGACCATCCCCAACCAGATCATCCCAGCCAAAGCTTGTTTAGCCGGGCCTTAAAAACTTCCAAGGATGGAGCTTCCATCACCTGCATAGATAACTTGTCCCAGTATTTTACTACCCTCTTAGCGAGACAATTCTTCCTAACATCTAACCTAAACTTCCCTTGCTGCAACTTGAGCCCATTGCTCCTTGTTCTGTCATCTGCCACCACTGAGAACAGCCCAGCTCCATCCTCTTTTAAAACCCCCTCCAGGTAGTTGAAGGGTGCTATTAAAGCCCCTTCAGTCTCCTCTTCTCTAGTGTAAATAAGTGCAGTCCCCCCAGCCTCTCCTCGTAAGTCCTGTCCCCTAGCCCCCGAACCATTTTTGTTGCCCTCTGCTGGACTCTCCCCAATTTGTCCACATCTGTAGCAGGGAGCTCAAAACTGAACACAGTAGTCCAGGGCTAGGGGCAGACACATTACACATAAGCCAGTTTAAGTGATCAGAAACTGGTTTAAACCTGTAACAGAACAGAAGTTCAGTGCACATAAACCAGTTTCAAAATGGCTGAAACTGGTTTAAGATAAACCTGGTTGAATGTAGTATCAGACTTAACTGATTTCCATCAAACCCGAACATCTGTCCCAGACCCCTTCCTGGTTTAAGTGAAACTAAAGTCCCCCAGAGTCCCAGATGTTTTGCAGCCCTGGGCTGTGCTGTCTGCTCCAGAGAACAGGGATGCTCCCACACTCCTCTGTTCCATGGCCGGAGCTCCAGCAGAGACTGCAGGTACAGCAGTCCCATCCCCCTCCCCCCGCACCTGCTTGCTGTTCAAGCAGAGATCCTCTCCCCTCCCACCCATCTCAGAGTGTGGACCCCAGCCCCATGGATCCTAGGCATGTAGTTTGCTAGCTAATGCTGAGAGGTGTCTGTGTGTGCGTGTCTCCAATTTCACTGGGACAGGCAGACAGAACAGTGTCTGTTTAGGGCTTTTTGGAGCTAATCAACAGGTCAGCTGGTAATGTTCATCCATTCCTCCCATGGAAAAAGCTGTTTAAGAGGAGCTTGAACTAATGAAAGAGGCTTTTGTTTTGTTGATGGGCTGATAAACATTGTGATATCAGCATCCTCACCTGCCAGGTTTGCAGACAGTATGAAGAAGCAGGGAAAGGGAGATTGAAAAGCTCAGTATCATCAACAGATGTATGCACTGCACACCTTCCCTTTCCCTCAGAGTGCTAGCTGGGGGATGGGGTTTGGCACTAATCCTGCCCCCTAAGCAGCAAGTGAGGAAAAGCCTGGGACTGTGTAGGTCAGGGTGTGGATTTAAACCCCTTCCTAATCAGAGCATCCTGCTGGGGCCTGGCCATGCCCCACATCAGCTCAGCACTGGACGGGAAGGAAGGGTTGCTCTAGCTCCCCCTGGCTCCTAGCCTAAGTCACCGCAGGTATGTCCCTGCACTATTTCAGCCCAGAGGTAATGTCTGTACAGTTGCAAACTGGTTCAACCTAGACAGGTTAGACTAACTTGCTAAGATTGAATCAATTCAGGCTCAGGTTTTTTGAATATCTGTCCCTAGCCCAGATGTAGCCTCACCAGTGCCGAATAGAGGGGAATGATCACTTCCCTGGATCTAGTGGCAATGCACCTACTAATGCAACCCAGTATGCATTAGCCTAATGTTCACTGTGACCCCCAGGTCCTTTTCTGCAGAGCTGCTGCCCAGCCAGTCATCCGCCAGCCTGTACTGGTGCATGGGATTCTTCTGCTCTAGTGCAAGACTTTGTACATGCCCTTATTGAAGCTTATGAGATTCCTTTTGGCCCAATCCTCCAATTTGTCCAGTTCACTCTGAATCCTAGCCCTACCCTCCAGCATATCTACTACCCCCCCCCTACTTGGTGTCATCTATAAACTTTCTGAGGGTACACTCTATGCCATCTTCCAGGTTGTTGATGAAGACAGTGAAAAAAATTGGGCCTAGGACCAACCCCTGGGGCACTCTACTCGATACTGACTGCTAACTAGACATTGAGCCATTGATTATTACCCACTGCGCCTGATGCTCTATCCAGTTTTCTATCTACCTTACAGTCTATTCAAGCACTTAGGCATTTTTAAAAATCTTAGCGGGAATATGCCTTGATCTCTAGGTACCTACCTAAGTCACATAGGAACCTTTGAAATATTTACCTGGAATGAATAGTCCAGCACTTACTCTGGATAATTAACCATTTCTAGACTCTAGATTCTTATGTGCAAATGAAGTTATCTTCATTTAAAAAAACCCCACACCCCTGCACAAAGCAATTAAATCATGATCAAGGCTGGCTTAAATCTCTGAAGAACTAATAATTTTCCTCATCTGAACAGCCATAACAAAAATTCAGGAGCTACTATGAAATTCAGCCAGGGGTTGCTTGGACAAAGGTCGTCTCCGGCCCCAAGGCACACTGTGGCCCCAAGGGTCACCACTGCCCTGGAACTACTCAACAGACACGAACTCCTTGCACCATTATCAGAACCAGTAGAGCCAGCAGAGACTCTGGCTCCAGCACTTGAGGAAGGCAGGCAATCAGCAACCACCCCTAAGAAGAAACGCAGCATGGTGGTTGTGGGAGAGTCCCTCTTGAGGGGGAGCGATCTACTGCCCTGACCCCTTAGCCTGTGAAATCTACTGCCTCCCAGGGGCCTGTATCCAGGATGTGGCTGAGAGGATCCCTAAACTTGTAGCAAAACCCCCAGTTTTCCTTTTTTTATTTTAAAATGCATTCCTTCCCCTTCCCCAACCATTTCTGACTTTTTCTTTCCCTCTCTATTCCCTATAGATAAGTATAAGTGAGCTAAGACATAGGATAAGATTCAGCATTTTATTTTGGCAGCAAGTTGTATTTGTTTTGTTTTTTCTCCTTCTTTATATTGTATAATTTTTATGTTTATATTGATTTTTGCTGTTCTATATTACTGTTTTACTGGTACTATATGATTTAGGCCTACATATGTAAGTTAGCATAAGTCATGTCAAGTTTCCATTTTGTTTGTCAAGTCTCCATCCTGTCCCCAGGCCTGGTTGTGTAACCCATGTCTCACACCTACCCCTCCTATGTAACTTGGTTCCTAAAAGAATGGGGGTGCTTGAGAGACAATGGCAGTAGGTCTAAAAATAGCTCCCTCTGAATGACCAAACCATCAACACCAATACCTGGACCAACGACCCAGCCCTTGGAACCACCCTCAGCATTCAAGAAACAAAAGATGAGGCAACCCACCATTGTGCCAGGCAGCACATGGTCGCTAAGAACACCTGGAGCCCGCTGGAACAGGACTGACATTGCCTGGACAGGCCCTCCCCATAGGAGATCAGAGGTAGTCTGCCCCATAAAA
>NW_005841853.1:819580-834648 GCF_000455745.1 Alligator sinensis
CCTCTCCATCTGGACCAGCACCATGCCACACCACCTATCCACCCAGAGGCCCTGCCGGTGACTCCCCTCTGGACAACACCTACTTGACAAAGATCCCTTTCCAGCCTGGATAGGTAGCTATCACTCCCCACCCTCTCTTCAACCAAGGACTTGGACTCTGCTTCTCTTCCCTACCTGGACTCCAGCCCTTCCACTGAGTCTCTTTCTCCTGTTCCCATTTTGTGTGTGTGTGTGTGTGTGTGTGTGTGTGTGTGTGTGTGTGTGTGTGTGTGAGAACCAATAACTTCATGGGGCTCTGTAGTGTGTTGTCTGTTTAATAAAACTGTTATTTGGACCCCTAGGTTGGGTTTTGCTTTACTATGTTTTGGCCCTGCTCCAATCTCTGCTCCTCGCCCCTCTAACTTCTGTCTCATTTCTCCCTCTCCTGCTTCTGGCTCACTGCCACCTCCAACACCTGTCCTGAGCTCCTCTCTGCCTTCAATTCCCCTGTTTCTTTGCCACTGTCTTATCCCCACTGCCTTTTCCTTTTTCCCTAAGCCACTAGGTTTCTGCCTCAGTTTCTTTCCTGGATGTCTCCTCCTTCCCATCAGGCTTTTTTTTTCTTCTCCTTTCCCTTGCACCAGTGACCTTGAGTAACCCTGGGGCCACTTGACCTTAAGTAAACCCAAGCCTCAGTTCCTCAGCCAGTTTCTCTCTAGTCCACTAGTTCTAATCCTGGTTCTGGAAACTTTCACTCCCTACACTTTAACTCTCTCTCTCTCAACTTAACCTTCCCCCAAGTATCCCAGGTACCCCAAGCACACATATATACACTGCATCATCCAAGTTAGGAACTTACCTGTGTGTATGTGTAGGTGGGTTATATGCGGGTGAACTGGTGAGTGTGTGTGTGTGTGTGTGTGTGTGTGTGTGTATATAATGCCATTGTGTGTATGATATATGAATTAGTAATCTGTGTATGTGTACTGAGTGCGCGGGTATGGACAATTGATTTTTGTCTAACTTTTGGGGTGTATAGTGTACATGCTTGAATTGGCGATAGGTATGCATGTGCCTAGGTTGGTTTGAATGTGCATGTGCCCGAGTTGGTAGTGTGCGTGTGCGTGTGCATGCACCTAATTGATTCGTGTGTTTGTATATGTGCAATTGTGTCACACCCTCCTGTCTAACAGCGCAATATTGAAATCCTGAGAGTTGGCCTGACGCCACAGGGCAACAAACTTATCTGACCCTTTGACCACTACCCCATGCTCCTCATCCATGTGGGCACAAATTACATGGCTTGGAGCAATCCTGGCTGGGTCATGAGAGACTACAGGCCTCTGTGGGCTGGGCTCAGAGAGTTGGAGGCACAGGTAGTTTTTTCCTCCATCCTCCTGGTTATGGGTCACAGGCATAGGAGGGAGAGATGAACTGAAGAAGTGAACAGATGAATGCTACATTGGTGTCTCCATGAAGGCTTTGGCTTCTTCAATCACAGCCAGCACCTCAGAGAGAAAGGCAATGGTTTGTTGGGAAATCCTCAACTTTAGGAAAGCTGACTTTCTCAAGCTCAGGAGGTTGATAGTTGAGGCCCTGAGAGATCATGATCTGACATGGAGGGGACTCTATGATGAGTGGTTGCTGCTTAAGGATGTGATCCTAAAAGCACAAGGGAAGTCCATCCTGGCCCATAGGAAAGGTAGCAAAAGGGCTGGAAGACCCACTTGGCTAAATGAGGAACTCATGGACTTTCTGAATCTGAAAAGAGAAGCTCATAAGGGATGGAAGTTGAGTAATACCTCTAAGGAGGATTATGCAACAATGGCCCGCACCTATAGGGAGCAGACCAGGAAAGCCAAGGCTGAAACCTAACTCAAACTGGCTACAGGAATCAAGGATAATAAAAACTCCTTCTTCGGATACATGGGAAGTCAGAGGAAAAAACAAGGGCAACATTGGACTCCTGCTGAAATGGAGCAGCTGACAACTGACATCCAGGAAAAAGCTAGTCTCCTCAATGATTACTTTGCATCAGTTTTTCACCAACATAAGGGGATCACCCTATCTGACAAGATGCAGGGCTACCAGGGTAAGGGCGATCGTATGCCTATAATTGGTGAAGACCTTGTGAGGGAATACCTTGAGAGGCTGGACATCCACAAGTCAGCTGGCCCAGATGGAATGTGGCCAAGAGTGCTAAAAGAGTTGGCTGACGTCATAGCACAACCGATGGCGATTATATTTGAGAACTTGTGGCTTGGGAGTGGTCCCAGAAGATTGGAAGAGGGCCAATGTGGTGCTTATCTTCCAGAAAAGGAAGGAAGGAATATCCAGGGAACTACAAGCTAATCAGTTTGACCTCAATCCCTGGAAAGTTCTTGGAAAAAATTATCAAAGACTCTATCAACAGCAACCTAATGGAAGGCAACATTCTGAGAGATAGCCAACATGGCTTCATTGCAGGTAGGTCTTGCCTGACCAACCTCATTTCCTTCTATGACCAGGTGACATCAACAAGGTTGATGTCATATTTGAATTTAAAAAAAGCTTTTGACTTGGCCTCCCATGATGTCCTCATCGTAGAACTGGGGAACTGTGGCCTCGACAACCTTATGGTCTGATGGCTGGGGAACTGGCTCCATGGTCAGACCCAGAGAATGATAGTCAATGGAACCGAGCCAACATGGCACATGGTGACCAGTGGCATCCCCCAGGGTTCAGTACTCGGACCAGTACTCTTTAATATATTCATGAATGATCTGCATCCGGCTGTCAGAAATGGACTGGCTAAATTAGCAGATTATACCAAATTATGGGGAAGTATGGTCATGCTAGAGGATAGGCTGGCAATTCAGGCCGACCTAGACAGGCTTGCAAGGTAGGCGGATCAAAACCTGATGACAATCAACACAGAGAAATGCAAGGTGCTCCACCTCGGGAGAAATAATCCACATCACACTTATAGGCTTGACAGTGCTACACTCTCTAGCACCACAACTGAAAAAGACTTGGGAGTCACGACTGATCACAAGATGAACATGAGCCACCAATCCGATGCCACAGCTGCAAATAAAACTCTGGCTTGCATCTATTAATGCATTTCAACCAAGACCCAAGAAGTCATTCTCCCACTTTACTTAGCTTTGGTGAGGTGCAGCTAGAGTATTGCATCCAATTCTGGGCTCCACACTTTAAAAAAGACGTGGAGAAGCTTGAGAGAGTCCAGAGGAGAGCCACACATGCGATTAGAGGTCGAGAGAACAGGCTTTATGAGGGGAGGCTGAGAGGCATGGGACTCTTCAGCTTGGAGAAGAGAAGGCTCAGGGGGGACTTGGTGGCAGCCTGTAAGTATGTAAGGGGTGTGCAACAGGAACTGGGAGAACATCTGTTCACCTGGGCACCCCAAGGGAAGACAAAGTCTAATGGTCACAATCGGCTGGCTAATTTAGACCAGAAATGAGGAAAAACTTTTTACTGTCAGAGTCTCCAGAGTCTGGAATAGACTCCTACCAGAAGGTGTGCAAGCACCTACTTTGGATACCTTCAAGAAACGTTTGGATGCTTATCTTACTGGGGACATCTGACCCCAGCTGACTTCCTGCTCTTTGGGCAGGGGGCTAGACCCAATGTTTTCATGAAGTCACTTCCAGCCCTAATGTCTATGAAATCTATAAATTATTCCAGTATCTACTAACAGAAGAAAAAAAATAATCCACCAATTCTTTAGGACTTTTAAAGCTTTACTTGAAAAAATAAGTCAGAAAAAAAAAATCAAGGTATAATTTGGTACAATTTGCTCAAAAGCAAAGCCTATTTCAATACAAACAACTCAGTCCTGCTATTGTAGAAATGAATCGTCTTTATTATTTCTATTACAGTAGCGTATGAACCAAAGAAGACAATGGCTACACAATGCCATATAGGCCCAGGAATAATAGACCATCCTTGCTTACTATAATCATAAACCAAGCACGAAGAAAGACACTATGATTATTTCTATTTCTGAATGGGAAACTGGGGCATAGAAAATTTGGTGTGGAGATTTTTCAAAAGGGATTTGTATTTTGGACCCTTGATTTCTGGGGCTCTAATATCTTTAAAGAATCAGCTTTTTAAAAAAAGTGGTGAGCATCAACCTTTGTAAATATTATTGTTTTAAGGTGTCTCAAATGAAGCATCCTAACTTTCATGTCACTTTTGGGAATATGTGAAAGAGACATAGCAAACTTCTCAAACAGTAGCATGTAGGAAAGATAAGAGGTCATGCAGCTACAGAGACTAGCTACAGGCATAACTGGAAGGCTGCAAATTTAAAAGTATACACATTAACAGTATCAGTTATTGCAACTGCAGCCTAACTTCACCAGGACTACCTGGGTCTATCCCTTATAGGCATGATAGTGGAACTGAATCGTTGAGAAGAGAGATAGCGGAGGAAAAAGAACCATTCTGACTAGTTCCTCCATTTTAGGATGAGAGGAAACAATTACGATTAATTTATTTGACTTCTTGCTTTCCCCAGGACATAATACTTAATTTATTCTTACGTCACTTTGGGCTTAATCATTTCTGTGACTGGTGCGATGGATAAGGGTAGAGGTACACGTGTAGGAGAAATGGACAAAATGGGTGTTCAAGCCCAGCACCATTTGGTAAGGCAGAGCTTAACATGGTCCAAAACATGAATAGATAAGAAGGAAAGGATTTAAGGAATAAAGTTGAACTTGATGTGAAAAAACACATTGGTGACATGATCAGAATGACATAAAATTAAGATAATACTAGCAGCTGGCATTTTTACGATTGAGGAAAGAGAGAGGCATTATGGCTAGGGACAGACATTACACATAAACTGGTTTAAGTGACCAGAAACTAGTTTAAACCTGTAAAAGAACAGGTGTTCAGTGCACATAAACTAGCTTGAAAATGGCTGAAACCAGTTTGAGATAAACCCGGTGGAATGTAGTAACAGAGTTAACTGATTTGGCTCATACTGTTTTATGCAATGTCTGTCCCAGACCCCTTGCTTCTTCAAGATAAATCAGAGTCCCCCAGCATCCCAGCATGCTCTCTGGCTGGGCAGGGCTTTCTGCTTCATAGCAGGGCTGGCCCCTCCCCTCTGCTGCCTCACTGGAGCTTGACAGTGTCTGCAAGCATCTGCCTGGCTTCTTCTCCCCCCTCCCCTCCCTACTCCGTGCTCAGCAGGCGTTCCCCTGTCCCTCACAGACGCCTCAGCATTACCTAGTAGACCACATGCTGGCTCTCGTCTGTGCTGTAGGAGACAAGAGGCAGACAGGTTTTTTAGAGCTATTCAACAGGTAGCCATTAATGTCTTTCCTTGGAAAAGCTGTTTAAGTGCTGTTTGCTTCCCCCTTCCCCTCCCTGCTAAGCACAAATTCCCCCCCCTCCCCTCTGCCTTGCAGAGAAGGTATCTGTGTATTAGCTAGCAGACCATGTGCTGGGTCTGTGCTGAATCAACAGGCAAAAAATCAAGAGGTAGCTTGTAATGTCCCTCTGTTTTCTTAATGGGGCGATAAACACTGAGATAGGGGTGACACTATAATCAGCCCTCCCACCCCCATCTTTGTTGCCTGTCAGTTTGCTGCAGACAGTATACAGAAGCAGAGAGGGAGATTGAAAAGCTCTGTATCATCAACAGATGCATGCACTGCACATACCTACTTTGCCTCAGTGCTAGCTGGGGGCCTGGGGCTGGCAGCACTCCCACCCCTTGAGCAGCGAGCTGGGAAAAGCCCAGGACTGCTGGCAGGCTGCTTTACACCCCTCCCTAACCAGAGGTTCCTGCTGGGACCTGGCCATACCTACCTCAGCTCAGCTCTGCAAGGGAAGGGAGGGCTACTCTAGCACCACCTGGCTTCCAGCCTGAGCCCCTGCAGGCATGTACCTGAATTTCCTGAGTCCAGAGGGATTGTCTGTATGATTGGAAAATGGTTCAACCTCGCCAGGTTAGACTAACCTGCAAAGGGTGAATCAATTCAGGCTCAGGCTTTTTGAATGTCTGTCCTTAGCCTATGGGTATCATGGAGGCCTATGAGAAACACTCTTTTTTTTTTTTTTTTTTTTTTTTTTTTTTACACAAATGATACATTAAATTAACATCGTCATGAACGTTTTGTTAACTCTAAATATCCACGCACATTCTGTAATTCATCTGGCACTTTCCAGGAGCTACTTGGGTTAAGTCTGCGGAGCCAGTAATGATTCAAAATCTTGTGTACTTAGCTCCTTGGAAGGCATATCATTCTATAACACAATAGTATCAGAAAAACTCCTGACAGTTAGTGAACAAGAGATTTCACTTTGCTTGTCATACAGTGGGTTGTCAATTCCATTTTCCCAGTTAGATAAAAGCTTAGCTGCATTAGATTTAAATAATGGTGAAGTTTGGGGTAAAACTTTCAAATGTACCTAAGTGACATAAGGGTTTAAATTCCAGTTTCAAAGTGACTTTGTCATAGTGAAGCCTAAGTTTCTCTAATAAATGGGGCTCCTACATACCAAAAATGTTTACACATACATTTAAAAAAAATGCACAAGGAAATGTAAAGGGGCAAACTACTACATATACTGCTAATAATCAGTATGTGTATATATTGCTTAAATACACATAAAATCATAGGATTCAAACACAGACTGTTATTTTGCATTTCAAATGTCCAACCTTTTGATGCTACTTTATCTTATAATCTTTATTATAATTCAATACCAATATGTTTTTTTTCTTCCTCTTTTCTTTTAAGACGTTAAAAAAGGAACTTTAAAATGGAAGCTTAACATTTTTTTCCCCTGAATTTTGATCATGGTTTCAATAAACAGTCTTGAATTTTTTATCCAGTTTCTCCCATTTTGTTTCATTTCCATAGGTTTTGTTTTTGTTTTTAATTCCCTTCAGTTTTGGAACTATAAGCAATATTTGGTTAATACAGGAAGTGACCGATTAAATTTATTCTCCCCTCTGCTGATAAATGAAAAATTAAACCAATAGCATAAGAAAGGGAAAAATAACATTAATAACCTGAGATGCAACTACTAGTAAGATGTTGGTAGCAAAAAAAAAGATACTTAGGTTTACATAATATTTGTATTGATAATTCGCCTTTAAAAGATGAAAGATTTTCCATAGCAGACTATAAAACATATTTTATTTACCCTACAGCCTGCAATGGCTCTTTGGGTGTTGAAACCTAGCATTTTCTTTTTGAAGCTGTGTTGTCTCATTTCATTGACCCCTTATGGACTCAAAATTTCTCATTATGAATTTGCAGTACTCATTGCAAAATTTCTTCTCACTCTAAAAAATAGTATTTTGCCCCGTTTTGTTAGATAAACTAATGACAGCACGAATGATACCAAAACTGAGTGAATCCCAGCTCTCTGGTTACAAGTTCAGGCCCTGCAAGATTTAGGAGCCTAGCTTACTGATCATGCTTAAATAGTAGATTTCTCAAGCTGAGCTAAATGTGCTTTTAAGAGTCTTATTTTGATCTCTTATTTCAGGTAACACACAGATCATACAGAACTGCAAATACAGCTTGGAACAGGATTGGCATAGTAGCAATAGAACATCTAAAAGGAAAAAATTAGGCCAGACCTTTATTAAATTTTAAAGTATGCCTTTGCTACACTCTTGTAAAGAGCCAAATAGGGTATTCAACTCTCTGGAGATCACCGGTATAATTTCTTTATCATGTTCCATTTAAAATTTAATTATGTAGTCTACAACAAGAAGAATTTGAGTACTCTAAATAGGTCATGCAATGAACAACCTAATAATATTACAAAGTTTTCCTTGTGAAGATCTTTTCTTTGATGTTATGCTACACACAGAAAACCTCTCTTAGAAAAACAACATTATGAGCTCATACAAATATAGTGTTACACGTTGGCTGTATTGCCACGCTAGAACAGACCATCAGAAACGGCCAGTAAATAAGAACTGACACAGACAAATAGTTTGGTTTTATTCTATTTTCCTGCAAACACTCAAATTATCCATTAAATTTCCTTTTCAGAAGAGTTCATAGCACTCAGGCATTCAACTTTACCCTAAGCACAGCCAAGATCTAGCATTTAACTGTCTTGGCAAAATAAATTCAAAACTATGCGTCTTCCATTTGATAATCATTATTTGAAATGTGATCAACATCACTCAATAGCTGATGCCAATATGAAAAAAAACACAAAACCCAAACCCTTCTGTTACAACGGGAATCTTTTGCTGCCTTTATTCTTTAAGAATAAGCATAGGTTTCTCTCTTGCTTTGTGCAGGAGAGAAGAACATGTTTCCCTTAACTTACAGGTGATTTAGCATTCTGGCAAACTGGAACACCAACTTTTCAAATAGAATCCTACTTTTTAGGGTATAAATTTGGAATATTTTTTTTACCTTGGACAAAGGCAGAAAACACTTAAGAGGCACAGTTAATTCTGAGAATGCCAAACACCCTCCAGATGGGCAGACAAATGCTTACACAGACAGCGGTAATGTAACAAGCACCGGGCTGCTAGAACGGCGGCTGCTGCCCCCATTGCCAGCCGGGCCCCTTTGGCTACCCCTATTGCACAGAGCCTGGTAGTTAGGCCTCCGATACGCAGAGAACTCATATAGCCCTTGGAGGGGCTAAAGAAGATGCCCTTTGGCTATATTTACTAATGCAGGAAAAAATAAAAGATTTCATCAACTTGCACTACAAAACATCCTTGTGACTTACTGTTAGTATTAGAGCAAAGCCATTGAGTGTAGTTGTGTAAATGAGACATAACAGTGTGAACTATGCAGTTTTTTGTCCCATTAGGCACATGAGGGTGACTATGGGCAATATGAACCTATCCAGCAAAATATCTCTTTAAAGAAAAACCAAATGACAGGACCACAGCAGAGAAGGGCTTGAAGACTTGTGGAAGAATGCAAGCGTGCACACAGCTGTAAACATTTGTTTTAATCTAGACAAGATCATTGGTTTTAATATTTATAATATAATTACAAAGCCTCATGCACATTGCTCATATAATCTCATTTTTACTTTTGACATATTACCACCAGACTTTAATTCTGACTGTGGCAGGAATTCAAAAATGCATTTAGGTTATCATTAGTAATGAGACACACAGAGGATGCTTACTCAAGCACCTACTGCAGATTTCTCATTTTAAGTCTGAAACGTTTAAAACTACCAAGATAGAGGTTACTTCTGCAGAAGGGGTGTGATATTCTGAACATGCAGTCAGCTCACAGTTAGCCTAGGTTAAATTAATGACATAACGGGAAACCAGAATTTTTCTGCCTTTAAAACCAGTCCTAAATTATACGGATTATGGAAATGACTAATGTTTTCAATGAAAGAATCACTGTTAAGCTGCTTTTCGAATCACTATTTTTATTTTTGGCCATTTGCAGAATTGTGCGCATTTTGTTTGTTACAACATAAAATTCATTAACCAGTGCAATATTTCAGAGGCTGTTTCTGTTGCTCCAAGGTATTTCATTAGCCTTAAAGCATCAAATGACGGGTACCCTAAAACACAAATATCTGATTATTCTGAACAAGACTGCACCTTCAAAACCACTATCAAGAGAAACAAGCTTAGAAAACAGCCATTAAATAAAGGAAGATGCACCTAATTTTTATATACTGGAACGAAGGAAAGCCAAAACTCTTAATACCACAGTGATCCTCTGGAAAAAAAAAGTTAGGCAGATGTTTTAGCTGCCTTAGAGTGAAAACGAACTGACATGTCTAATGCCCCTATTATCATGTTAAAAAAATCAATTTGGCAATTGCAACAAGGATCTCATTGTTTGCATGTTACATATTTTCATTACGAACAAACAAACTACAACATCATATTCATTGAAAAATAACTAAGCTTATTAAAAAAACCACACAGCTGAATAATAAACAAGCTGCAATGAAATGAGATGCAAAAGGGAACACATGGGTTGTTGCTTGATATTCAGAATGTAAATCTGTCACTTAATAGAATTCAGGATGCCACCCCAGATTTCTTCTTTTTTTCTACTTGCATGATTGCAACATATTGTTTGTCTCATCCAATAATATGTAGGTGGTCTCCCCGTAACCTGTTCCTTGGAAGCTTACTTCCATGACACGCCAATGAGTGGATTGGATCTATGGAGGTTTCCTGCTTTCTAAATGTTGTTTCATTTGGATCTTCATAACTGACTTCTACCCGCAGGTAGAGCATTAAACAAAGTCAAAGCCACCTACAACACGTGTACTTTGAACCTGGCAGATCTCCATCTCTGCAATGCTTGTCCAGAAGCAGCAGACAGCTGAGCTAAGCCTCAAAGCAATTGGAAACATGTTCATTTAGGCTAGGTACAGACATTCAAAAAGCCTAAAGGTGGAATCGGTCCAAGTTACATGGCTTTCTGTAAGCGGCGTAGTTTAGGTTGGTAGCCAACAGAGCAACCATTCACCCTTTGGTGGGGGGAGGAGGGGCTGCAAATCTTAGATTGGGTTCTGCCATTTTTAAACCAGTCTGTGTGTGCTGAACTTCTGTTCTGTTACAGATATATAGACCAGTTTTGTGCACCAAACTTCTGGTCTTCCTTTTCCTTCTGGTCTGTTATGGGTACAGACTCTTTTCCAATCACTTATACCAATAAAAGTGTAATGTCTGTACCTGGCCATAGAGTGATCCTTTTTTGGGGGGAGGGTCACAGTACTTCACAGCCATTGTATTGGATAGGGCAACAAATCAGGTAGATCAAAGTGCTTTCTCCTTATATAAGTATTCCCTTCTTCCCTCACCATGGCAGGATTCTTCATGAAAGAATGATGCTGTCTCAAGAGGCAACACTTATTTCAGCAGCAACCAGAGCTGATATACAGATTTAGTTTAGAACAGCTTGCTTACCTTGGTAATGTTCCAGATAACTCGGCAGTCTCTCTGAAAGAGATATAAGGTAGGAAAAATTGGTTAGTGTTATAAGAGGTTGCAATATTTTTTTCAAGTGAAGACATTTAACACCAGCTGGATTTTCTATACAGACTCACATTGACATCGTTCACACACTTCCTTTGAAGAAACAATATACCCGTAATAACATGTACACTCATGTGATAAATAAGAAATAGATGGTGGAGGTGGATAATAAAGATTTCCCTGGTTTGAATTTTGGATGGTTGAAATTATTTTTATACGTGCAACTTTAAAGTCATGACTTCGAATGCCAAGACTGCTGCTTCCTTGAAAGCCAGAACCTGGTGAGTCCATTTGCCACAGGAGAAAAAAAGCTCTCATTTTGGACTTGGCAGGAATACTGAGTTTTGACTGCAATTTTGTGAAGCTATGATGTACAGACGTTACTGTGGCCCAGGACTGAATCTTCTAATTCTGGGCCTTGGGCAGTAGTAATTTAAAAAGTGAGAACTTACATTTTTCCATGCTGAAAAAAACCCCCCCTTTTTTACTGACAGATACAGGAAATTCACTTTTGGTTTTTTTTTTTTTTTTGTTTTGTTTTTTTTTTTTTTTACAGACTGTCTCTTCCACCTTGGAGAACTCATCACTACCGCAGAGTCTCCCTTGCTTACCTTCACTCATTTTTTACCCCCTTGTTCCCCCCTCCCCTCTCTACGCATTGTTTTCCTAATTTCCACCTATTTATATTCTCACTGACCTCCTGTCACACTTTTAGCTTCTTTCATTCCTTGGAGATCTCAGAACAACGGCAGTCTCTCCCTATGTCTAAAGAAGGGTACTTGTGCCCAAAAGCTTGCAAAGAACTTTGTTCCAACTACTCAGTTGGTCTAATAAAAGATATCATGTCTACCCAAGAACTTTGCCTGCCTATGTCCTTTGACCAACACAGGTACAACCAAAATCAAGCTGCACTACTAAACCCATTCTTGTGAGACCTCAGTATATTCAAAGAGGCAATCTAGTTTGAGAATTTGTAAGGAAAAACTGTTATTTTTAACACACTTCTTCTCAAAAACCAGAAGGAACATATGGACTGCTACCATGATCAGACAAATGGTCCATTCATTTTATCTACTTGCCCTCCAAAAGTACCCATTCCTACATGCCTCAGATAATAATGTAAACACCCACAAAAGGGGGTGGGGGAGAGTCACTAATAATAAACTTCTTAATGTCATATAACTTCAAAATATACGTGTTTAAATTAGGGCCTATGAACATTCCTGGTGTGTGATGTACTCGAGTGCCAGACAACGTCTCCACCTTCTATCTTAGCTTCTGAATTGCACCAAAAGATAGCCTTTAATATATATTTTCCTTTCATTTCCTAACATGCAAGCTTTTTCTGGTACTGGCACAATGATATGGTGAGATACTGAATAAGTGCCTCTATGGCTCACGAGGCCATCTTTGTTTTAAAAGATTTCACTGATAGATTTTTACTGACTACTGCAGCTGCTGTAAACTTATGCATTTGCACTGAACAACCTGCATTGATTCTTCCTAAACTTTTGGCTCTAGTGACATCTCAGGGTGAAGTGTCACAGGTTAGTTTGGTATTTGTACATAAAACAAAAAACAGTTTTAAATGGAGCTGATGGAGCAGTGTGGCTGCTACATCATTTGATAGAATGAGTTGGGTTATGCACAGAGACAGAAACATGGTGTCTCTCCACTGTTCCCAATCTTTTCTGGAGTGCATTATTTCAGGAAACACAGGGACTGCAACTGCATCTAGCTTTTGCAGAGGGGCATCAGAGATAGAGAGGGCTACTTGTGTTTTCCACTTCTCTATTCCATGCACTATCAGTTACTTTTAAAGGTAAAGGTCCTAGTTATACCTACAATCCCTAGATTCAGCTCCTAGTGATATCAAACAAATGAGCATTTAGTATATTTTAGCCTCAGACACCTCATATAAATATATTGGAAAGGTGTCATATTTTTTATATAAATCTCAGATACCTCTTAAGGCCATGATGCTAGAAACCTAGTAGTATGAAAAGTTGAAGGGTTGAATGGAAAAGGGTAAGAGGAAAAACCTAATTTGGAGCAGCACGCATTTCGGTTTGACCTTGTGGAGGAAGTGTTTTGTGTAGCAACAGATTTTAAAACATTGTATTTGTATTATGAGTCACATAACATTGATTCCAAGTGATGAGATATCCCAAAGTCTCTCACAGCTTCCAAAATCTGAAAAGTCATTAATATACTAACATTTCTATAAAATATTAATGAGCCTTTTGATAAAAGGTTTCTGTACTAATCGGGTCCCTTTTCTCATACATTTTAATCCCAAGCCTTCTCCCCTCCCATAGATCTTAGTGAAATGGGATGGAAAGGCTATAGAAGATGCTCATTCCTTCTTCCAAAAGAGAGATTGCTTTTGTTTTTTAGTCACATAAAACAATGTAATGATAACAACCAAAACGCTATGAAACCTATTTTAACATGTGTTTCAGTATTATAACAAAATAAGCACATGCTCAAACTCATCCAGGTTACAGAGCATGGAGTGGCATGATTAATTATAATATCAATTTTGCATTCTGATAAATCACATCTTCATTTTAACAAAAACGTATAAGGGAAGGAGCTTTCAAATGGTGATCAGATAACAAATGCAACTCAAAAGCAAAAAAAAATAAAAATAAAATTACACAACATCAGAGTCTGTTACCTGAAGATTGGTTGTTCACTATCAACTTGTGATATCTTTTATTGGACCAAGTGTATAGTTGAGGGACTTGTTGGACAAACTTTCTGGCATCAAATGTCCTTTTCAGGCCTGAGACATGGGCTAGGAACAGACATTCAAAAAGCCTGAGCTTGAATTGATTCCATCTTTACAGGTTAGTCTAACCTGGCTAGATTGAACTGGTTTGTAACCACACAGACATCTCCCCTGGACTGAAGAAATGCAGGCACATGCCTGCAGTGGCTCACGCTAGAAGCTGGGGGTGCTAGAGCAGCCCCCTCTTCCCTTACACAGTGCTGAGCTGAGGGTGGGGCATGGCCAGGCCCTGGCAGGATGCTGTGATTAGGGAGGGCCCTCCCCCCCCACCCGCTGCTCCTCTGACCAGTGATGGAGCCAGCAGAGAGTTACACAGCATTTACTTACACAGCAGAGAGTTGCACAGGGAGTAACAGTGTTTCTCAGCACATCAAGAAAACAAAAGCCTCTTTTATTAGTGAAAACTCTTCTTTAAGCTTCAAAAAGCCCTAAGTGGACACTGTCCTGTCTGCCTTACACAGACACCTCTCAGTATTAGCTAGCATACCACATGCTGGCTATGGTGTGTGCTGTGGGAGGGGAAGGGGGAATCCCTGCTTGAGCAGGGGAGGGGGCTGGGGGGGAAGGATGCCAGGCAGCTGCTGCTATGGCTGCAGTCTCTGCCTGAGGTTCAGCTGGGGAGTAGCAGGGGAGAGCCAATCCTGCTGTGGAGCAGAGCACCCCTCCCAGGGCTGCAAAGCATCTGGGATGCTGGAGGACTCGGGCTTAAAGTTAAACCAGGACGGGATCTGGGGCAGACATTGCAGAAACCGGTTTGACCCAAATCAGTTAAGTCTGATTACTACATTCAACCAGTTTATCTCAAATTGATTTCAACCATTTTCAGACTGGTTTATGTACACTGAACATCTATCCTGTTACAAATTTAAACCAGTTTCTGATCACTTAAACCCATTTGTGTGTAATGTCTGTCCCTAGCCCTGATGGCTATAAACTTGTTCAACAGCTCTCCCAACTATATAGTTGGTCCAATAAAAGATACCACAAAAAACCTTGCCTCTCATGCATTTCCTGAATCTTCACAACTACAACACTCCAAACAATATTTCTATCAAATAAATCTGGGATTCCCCTTATTAAAAAGCAAGTACTTGCAATGATTGCTTCTACAACAGTAACATTTATCACAATAAAAATCTCCTAAATATTTGCTTTCTATAAAGCAGACTACTTAGCTAAAAAAACCTAAAAAAAAAAGTTTATTTAAAAACAATAGCCAAGAAACAGAAACTAGACTTATACAACTCATTTTCATATTCCTACTGCTTCCAAATGACTTGCTTAGTAAATCATTGTCTGTATTTATTGTGTCAGCAGGAC
>NW_005841853.1:834679-836492 GCF_000455745.1 Alligator sinensis
AAACAAAATAAAAAGTTTATTAAAAAAATCAGTCTTAGATGAGCCAACACTGGGAAAGATAATACTCAGGGGACAAATAAAACAAATAGCATAATGGTAAGACCCTGTTTAAAGTTTGGAAGGACAACTTTTAAAAAAAGAACACACGCACAAATGTAAAAGTTACGTGGCTAAATAGTGTACTAATATAACCTCATTGAACGCTACATTTTTTGCTTATAGGAGCAGAGTGTTAGCCAGTGGATGACTTTATGGTAAAACATTCAAATCTCCCTAAGGTCTAAGCTCTCAGAATGGAAGTAGAGAGTATACAGCTCCACCTAGGAAGATGCAGGCCAGCTGAACTGTGTGTTTTCTATGAAACGGCATTACTATCAAGCCTTTTTGGATGTAACCCACATGCAGCGTTTGATTGTCCCAACTAAGGAAGAGGAGAGGAACTGTGGCAAGATGACACGAACATGGATTTTAGTCAATCCTCTATGTCTGTACAGAAGAATAAAAAGAGCAGACCAAGAGAACCCAGAAATAGAGAAGTAGGGTAATGACAAGACAAGCTCAATAGCTCTCTCTGAAAATGTGGACAGGGTAGGGGAAGGCAGGTTCCATATACTCAGCATTTCAAAGAGATGTGTGTGTGTGTGTGTGCGCGCACTGTCGGAGACGGGGAGAAAACCGTAGGCTGCTTTGTGAACTCAGCAGCTGTCTGTCACCATCACCCAATCTATTAGCTTGGGTACAGGCTAGAGATTCCAGTATCTCAGATGGGAAATGGAGAGCACGTTTGTATTGACTCCGTGAACTGAACTTGCTGCTAGCTGTGAATAGTTTTGCACCTTTTGCTGAAGAAATTTGGGAACATTTGGAAGAAACATGAAGATGCCATTTTCAGATTGGAGAATTCAAGGAAGTATGCCACATGAGTTTTGAGGCCCTATTTAATAGACCAAGGAATCGGCCTTGTGAGATTTTAGCAGCATGTGTGCACCAAAGTATAAATGTTTTGCCACAACCTTGCCTTGAAATACCAGTAAAACCAGCAAAGTGAGTACATCTGAATGGAGAATACCAGTAAGCCTACTGCTAATCAGTGTGTTTGAGGAAGTTATTCAAAAGTACTCCTAAAATGGTAGAGGTGCACTGATATATCAGTCCGATATCGGATCAGCACTGATATAAAGACTTTTTTTGTACTGGAAATAGGGCTGATATGACCGATAATTTGTCCGATAAATGCCTGTGCATGCACGCAGCTGCAGCACAGCATGTAGGCAGTGAGGAGCAGAGCCCGGCAGTATGGAGAGCTGTGTACAGCTGAGAAGTCTGGTGTGGTGGAAGGGGAAAGGGAAGGGCAAGGGGAGAGGGAAGGAGTGTGGGGGGCAGATCAAGACCCCCATGGTGAGGGATGGTGTGGGGTTGGGGTCTGCCCAACCGGGGCTGGGACAGGCATGGTGCTCAGCTGGCGGCTCCCGCTGCTGCTCCTGATGCTCATCCAGGAGGGCACAGGGGTGGGTTGTGTGCCCCTGGATCTGCACAGGGCAGGCTGGGGCCAGGCTTTTTCTGGCCAGGCAGATCTGGGGGTACACACCTGCCCCATGGCCTCCCAGATTAGTGGTGGGAACAGTGGCGGGAACTGGTGAATGAGCACCGGATGAGCCATGCACAGCAACAGGAGCTGCTCCTCTCCTTTCCCGCACCCCACAAAAGCCATGCCTCCATCCCGTGCCCTCCCTGGCCCCAGCCCCATCCTGCAGCTGCAGACCGCCCTGTGCCATGCAGATCCGAAGGTGCACACCCCACAATCTGCTCCCCA
>NW_005841853.1:836502-854232 GCF_000455745.1 Alligator sinensis
ACACACACACACACACACACACATCCCCCTTCTACTCCACCAGACTTACCAGCTGGATGCAACTCCTCAAGCTGAAGAGCTGCACATCGGAAATCGGATCAGTATCGACTGATACGCCTTCTTAAAAATCAGCTATTGGTATTGACCCCCAAAATTTCTATCAGTGCACCCCTATAAAAGGGTTTTGCAAACATTGCATTTGTATTGATGCTTTGGTCCTAAATAAGCATATGGTACTCTAGGGTGACTGGCGCCTGCTATTACCATCTACGTTAAGCATTTTGTGTATTATAGTTAGTGGTTTTACTCTGTGTGATTTCTTCTTTCGAAACAGAATAGAGATTCTGGCCTAAGCCTCAGCAGAGATGGAAAGTAAGTCAGAGGAAATCGTATAATAGAACTATACTATAATATTGAGTCTGCACCCCGCACTCTCCCAACTAATCTATACTGGGAAACTCATTAAGTGGAAGCCACGTTGGTCAGGATTGTGTTTAGAAACGTTTCTTGTTTCTTTAGGAATGAACTGTACACACTATTTTACACAATTTCAAATCTCTTTATGGAAAGTACCTTAAAAATAATTTATGAAATAATGTTACGACCCATCTAATCTGGATTGTTCTGGTCTCCTTCCAGTAAAAAACAGTGTTTCTTTCTTTCCCTCTTTCAAATAAATTCATAGATGTGAAAACTGATATATGGCAGAGGGGGGGAATTAACAGAGAGCATGTGTGTCACATGACTTCCAATGCAGTCTCCCATAGCATTCATGTGCACATCTGTTTTGTTTTGTTTTTTTACTTATATCAAAAGTCTTTCCGTGACATGCAAAAAGTCTTCAGGGCCAAATGTTAAATCACCAGAAGGTGTAAATCAGCATACCTCCTTGTAAAGCACTGGATCCTGTACAGAATTACTGCAATTGGCCCTTAAACCCCTTAATGTTTGTAAAAAGTTGGAACACAAAAAAGGTGCAGATGCAAGTGATAATTTTTGCATGAACTGACCACAGAAAGCAGTTTATAGCTGTGACCAAACAAGTGCACAGCTGCAAACAGCTTAAAAAAAATGGCCGATTGGGTGAAAATCTGACCCCTCATTGGATCAGATAAAGATATTACCAAAAGTACCATCTTTTGTAACTTGTGTCTGGAGTTCCCAGCCTGTCCCTGTTTTCTGAATGGGAGAGGGGAAAGGGAGAGGATGGAGTTTAGTCTGGGGGGGTTTCAGTCCCTTTCCCCCCTGAGGGTGGGGCGGGTGTATTGCAGCCTCCCCCAAGGTGGGGAGGCTCCAATTCATCCAGATCACCCTTCAGCACCAGCTGGGGAGCCCCAAGAATGAGCTCCCTCCGCTGATTTCCCCCCCTCCCATTGTGAAAACAGTGAGTACTAGCAGAGAGCCCTGGCCATTCCTAAGGGAACCATTTCCCTCCCTCCTGGAACCAAAAGTGAACTTCTGTTTGGTCTGGGGTAATGTAACTCAGAACGCTTTGCAAAAGTCAGCTGCACTTCTGTCTGCACCAAAAGTTTTCCACCTTGCAAGGAGTGATCTTTGCACAATCAAGGACAGCTATGCAATGGGTCACAGCAGAGTTCACTGAAGGCGGTTGAGCTAACAGCTCATTTTACCCATGTGGGCGGAGTAGGGTATTTTATTATATGCTGTGAGAAAGGTAGGAAGCTGTCAGATACTCCTTATTCCCTACTGATGGAATTCACTCCACCCGTTTGCCAAGGGCTGAAATGTGCTGTTCAGCTACATTACCAAATCTGTCTCTTCTAACAATCAAGCAATGGGTAGAAAAAGAGAAGGTTGGGTTGACAAATTTGGTTTTGGAGAATCCTGTAACAGTTTAAAGTTGGGTTCTAGAGCTTCCTTGGCCAAGTATCCATGCCACAGTGTGTGAAGGCACCAGTTACGTAACTAGAAATCAAGAAATAGAAGGAAAATCATATTTTCTCCAGGATTATCTGCCATACTAGCCACACAAACCAGGGTTTCCCGCCAATACTAGCCACACAAAGCAATATCAGATAATATTGAGGCAAACCATAAGAACTGCGATTACTTGGATGGATGCCATTAATCACTGGGCCTTGGACTGAACCCTTAATAAACTGTGTGTATATATATATATATATACATATATATACATACATATATATACATATACATACATACATACATACATACATATATATATATACACACACACACATACATACACACACCCCCCCCGCCTGAAAATCTGTACCTATCACTGCAACGCAGCAAAGAGGAGGTGAAAAGACAATGACTATTCAACAGAGCAAAGCAAAACAGCAACAGGAAGTAAAGAATTATCCACTTATAACTGCAGGGGGCATTTAAGCCAGGAAGAACATAATTATCTAATGGGAATCTAACCAGGACATTGGAGTTAATGCCTCTACTTTTGCAGAAAAGTATCATGGGACCTTTAATGACCACAAATAGCCAGAACATTGATTTTACAGCTGGAAAACAGCACCAAAGTCACGGTATTGCCTCCTTTTCTCAGCAACACACCAGGGATTAGTTGAACAGGGACCTGCAGGAATGAAGACTGCCTATGGAAATACCATTTTGAAATGAGTAATCATACCATTCTGCAAGTGAAGCATTCCCTTGGATTTGTAGGATCACTTTAAAATAACCAATGGTTAGAGAATGCATGTGGTTCTAGTTTTAGTGTGCTCCTGAATGTTGAAAACATTTGTGTTGTGATTTTACTGGTTTAGACGTCTATAGGACAGATCGACTTTTTCTGGGCAGGGTGGAGGGGAGGGAGGAAGCCAGGGAAGGCATTCACATACCTCAGGGGGTGCATGAGACTGTACAGCCTGCTTGCCTCCCACTCCTCCCTCTGCCCTGAATTCCTCTTCCCTCTTCCTTTCTGCTCCAGCTCTGGTCCCTGCAGCCCCCAGCCCAACCTGGAAGCTGCTGTTGCTTCTCCCTGGCTGGGCTGGGGCTGCTGCCTCTCTTAGGAATAATGCCCTACAAGCAACCCCACATGGACAAGAATCAAAATTGTTATAAATAGTTTTATATTTAAAACAAACAACCTAAGGTTTTCAAAGGGATTTTCTTATTGGCTAATGGTTTCCTTGTTACCTTTTTGCCATTTCTACTAGATCTGATGCTATAACAGAACATTAAAACTGTAAGTCTTGTAAAATGTCTATCGAATGGATCCTGTACGTTTGCAACACTGTCATTAAGTAAACCACCACAGAATTTGCCTTTCAAGCACAAATGTCTTTTTTTAGGAAGTGATGCAGTAAGTTCATATGTATAAGCTATTTCTGTACAAGCTGATACTCTGCAAAACTAGCTGACTGTTGTCAAGCAGAGGACATGAGGAAACATGCTTGATGCTTGCCCTCAGGACTATTTTTAAAGTCAATTAATTCACTGTTGTAACTTTGTTAAATCAGAATTTCAAACTTTTGCACCTTACAATGAAAACAATAGTGTGTACTCGACATAGCGATGTGAATGTCTGTCACCAGTGTCATATACCTACTCAACCGTTGCACGCTTTCCTTAGCCTTCTAAACAGAAGCATTTTAGATACTAAAATTCTAGCTTTGTTGTAAAAACAAACATATTCAGGGAATGTGATCTTCTAGAAGAGGAGTCTTTGTACCAAGTATAATGCAGAGTGAACACTGACACCTTGCTATTTGTATAGCAGTGATGTCTATAGGTTACTACTAAAAATTAGGGTACATTATACTATGCACTAGGGCTGTGCGAAGCTTTGGTTGCTGATTTGATTCGGAGGAGATTCGGCGGCTGAATCTCCAACTCCAAATCGAATCAGGAGACCCATTAATCTCTCTGAATTGAACTGGAAGCCTCCGATTTGATAATTCAGACAGACACAGCTTTATATGTTTTTTCTACACACCTGAAGGTACCAGGAGACTCATGAATGCTGAGATTCTTGAGCAGATAGAGCATCCCACAGGAGCGCAGGGTGTGTCCAGTGTGCTTGGCAGTGGATCTGGAAGTGGACTAGAAGCACTTCTGGGTCCACCATGGAGTTCACGCCTCCTGCCCCCTGGCTCGGCAAATGGTGCCTCCTGGGTCTGGGTGGGCACCCAGGGTCCCCCCACAGCTGATCATTGAGCCAGGGGGATGCGGTGGGGGGGGTCCCCTGCATGCTCGGTGGCAGACTTGGAAGTGGACCGGAATTACTTCCAGTCCACTGGAAGTACTTCTGGTCCATTTCTGGGTCCACCGCCGAGCATGCAGGGGGTGCCCATGCACTCCTGTGGGATGATCCATCCACCTCAGCATTGCAGCATTCATGACCTGTGCCTAGTACCTTGAGGTACATAGAAAAAAAAATTTAAAGCTGTGTGTATGGCCGAATCACTGATTTTCCAAATCAGAATCGAATCTTCAGATTTGGATTCGGCCAAATTGAATTGGGACAGTGATCCAACTCATCTAATCAAATCACTATCCCTCAAATCAGGCTGAATCTGAACCCAAGGTGAATACATCCCGCTTCACACACCCCTAGTATGTATTAGCTTAACACATAGTATGACACAGTGCCCACCCAAAATAGATTAGCATCCAAAAGGGCAGGAGAAAGGTCGATTTATCCTCATTTTGTAGAAGCACAAAGATTATGCGACTTCCCAAAGTTATAAAGGAAATCTGAGGCAGAGGTGAGAACTGATGTAAAAGATTCAAATCCAGTTTCTTAAATATATAAAATTATCCTCTTCCTGTCCTTATATGGTTTCTCAAAGTAACAAATCCCAGGAAAAGGCTGGGGAACTGATGGTGAGTGCCACCACTGGCGTGCAGCATTCAGTTATATAGGGAAATGGCATGCAGAAGGCAGCAGCAGGGGGAAGTCTCTGGAAGGATCTGCCCTTTCTGAGAACTCTCGTTTCCTGAGGAAGTTGAAACTGGAGATGCAGAAGCTTGAAGAAAAAAAAAAAAGATCTGGTCTTAATGAAGACCAAACTGTCCTTTTCCTTATTTTGGTGAGTATGGATAATTCCCACTAGTGCTAATGAATTCACATCTCTGTTTCTACAAAAACTGCAGGCCTGGCTTTCCAGTGCCCTGCATCCTGCATTAAAGCAGATGCAAAATTATTTTACATAAGATTGCAAAAATGTAAGTGTCAAGGCAATAGAGCTATTGACAGTAATTGGAGGGCAGACTCAATTGCACAGATGTGTAAGTGGGGGCAGAATTTAGCTTTTTGTATGTCAGTAAAACCACAGACCAAGTCAGACCATCATGGGGGGGACACGTGAAACATCAAATAGCACAACCAGCATTTAGGGATCAATCATATGTTTGCAGAAGAATGGCTTATGCCCTTTCCACCTTAATTTCTAAGATGGTTCTGTAGAAACCAGGGCACATACCTTCTGATACCAAAGACAGATTTTTGTTTCCTTGTAAGTACACATTGTTTAATGCATGATTCACGTCTTGGACTTTTATAAATGAGTTATGCTTCCTTCGATGTGTGTGTATGTGGAAAATTGTGCCTCTTTCAGTGTTATTATGGACTTTTTTTCTTAACTTAGCTTTGTGTTACGTAAATGTTTAGTAGGATTTCATACAGCACAGGCCAGATTCTACACCATGCATTAAGCCTTAATACAGGGGTTCTTAATTTGGTTAGACCTGAGATACCCCTCAGAAAATGTTTTTTTGCTTTTGGTTTTCACTTGTCTTTGTTTTAATGGAAAATATTAGACCAGTTTTCTTGTTGCAAAGAACTCAGAAAGACCACAAGATGAAAGACGTTTTTAACACAGCAGATTCCTATTTGAAATCTCTGAATTTTACCTTGTAAATCATGTTTGGCATCCTGGAGCAACACTGAAAGGAGCTCAAGGCACCCGGGGGTGCTCCGACACCCTGTTTAAGAACCACTGCTCTAAGTGGACTCAGGTGGCAAAGTGCAATTCTATTCTACTCTGTTTAAATCCTGAAAGTCCATTCAATGAATCTACTTTTTTAGCACACTGCCATCTTGCCTTTAAGATTGAGTCACAATAACTGCTGTGAGGAGAAAGACCATTTACCCACCTTTTTTATTAACTGTTTTTCAGGGACTTGAGTAGGATGAGGGGGGAAAAAAAAAAAAAAAAAAAATCAATTGAATGTAGGCATCCAAGAGATGGAACAAAATCTGTGTTTAAGAACCTAAGATCTTGGGATTTCCTGGGACTGGGTATGTTTGCTAACTCATGCTGACTTGGTGCCACTGGGGGAAACTTTGGGTTTTCCTCAAACGCTATTTCAGAAAACTCCAGACTTCTTGCCAATTAGCATCATGCTTAAAGGTTTCTTGTCTCTGACCTAGCTAAAAATCCCTAATTGGGACAATTATGTCAAAATTAGCAAAGGGTAGGGCATAAAGAAATTCTAATAATTTAATATTTAGATGCTTGAATTGCACCTAAATATTAAATGGGCACAGCTATGACTTTTGGGGTCTTTAAACACTTTGGGGTAAGGTCAGAGAAATTTGGATAAAAATTAGGTATTGAAATCAAAGGTAGCATAGTGGATTAGAGCATGAATTAGCTGGGGGATAGTCTAGGAGTCTTTCTAATATATTTTGCCAGCTTCCATATTCTGCAAGACTGAGCTGACAACTGCAAGAGAAATGGCATTCAAAACTTTTGGTGTTTCCTGTTTCCATTTTTGACTGCAACAACTTGAAGTTTATTTCCCCACGTGGCAGAAAACTGGAAATCCCTAAAATCTCATGATTTCCACAGAACTGCTTTTGCCTCTAGGGCTAGGGATAGACATTCAAAAAGCCTGAGCCTGAACTGATACAATCTTTGCAGGTTTGTCTAACCTGCAAAGCTTGAACTGATTTGGAGGTGGGTAGACATCCCCTTGTCATTCCAGAAATGCCGGCACATGCCTGCAGTGGCTCAGGCTAGAAATCAGGAGGTGCTAGAGCAGCCCTCCCCTCCCTTCCATTGGGCTGAGCTGAGGGGAGCGTGGCCAGGCCCCTGCAGGATGCTCTGATTAGGGAGGGGTTTGCCCCCTCCGACCAGCCCAGCAAGCAGTTGATAACAGTGTTATCCCAGATAACAGGGAGCAGGGGGAAGCCAGGCAAATGCCTGCAGTCTCTGCTGGAGCTGCAGCCAGGGAGCAGAGAGGAGGGCCCAGCCCTGCTGTGGAGCAGGGAGCCCTGCCCAGCCTAGAGAGCATGCCGGGATGCTGGGGGAGTCTGGTTTAAGTTAAACCAGCAAGGGGTCTGGGACAGACATTGCATAAACAGATTTGAGCCAAATCAGTTAAGTCTGATACTGCATTCAACCAGGTTTATCTCAAACCAGTTTCAGCCATTTTCAAACAGGTCTATGTGCAATGAAATCTGTTCTGTTACAGGTTTAAACCAGTTTCTGATCATTTCAACCAGTTTATATGTAATGTCTGTTCCTAGCCCTGACGGCTATAAACTTGTTCAACCGCTCTCCCAGCTATATAGTTGGTCCAATAAAAGATACCACAAAAAACCTTGCCCCTCGTGCATTTCCTGGATCTTCATAACTATAACACTCCAAATTAACTACAAATGACATTTCTATCAAATAAGTCTGGGATTCCCCTTATTAAAAAGCAAGTATTTGCAATGATTGCCTCTACTGTTTTATGTGTAATGTCTGTCCTCAGCCAAGGCGGTGAAGCATCCACACATTTTGGATACTACTTATACAACCCAACATTTAAGGAGGATAACAGGACAGATAACACGCCAGTTTATATAATTCTCTGTATTGTAAGCACTACACTTTCCAGATTTCCTTTAATCCATCTATTGTAATACATGTACCCTTATTAATAAATAAAAAATAAATGCTCAGTTTACCCTTTCATTCATGGTATCACTCCACAACACCCAGTCTCACTGCTGGAGAGGAAGAAAAAGGAAAAATCTAGTAACGTGAGGACAGAAACCACAAGCAGTGGCAGAGAACAGGAAATGTATGTGGATGACAGGGTACCAAGATGCACTGACACTGCTGGCCAAGGGAAATGCATCAGCTGCAGTTCACAACAACCTTCAAACTATTTTGAAGTACTGCAACGTCCATCCTTTTGGATCGTCTGATTCTCACCATGTGCCAGATTTATTCATTTCATGCTAGATGCCTTTGTTTCTTTATTACATCTGCAAAAGGGTTAGGGTATTTTTGACCTCCACACCAGAACCATTCAAACCATCTGGTCACATCCTGGTTGATACCCCTAGCACTGCACAGATCAAGGAGAGAAGTGTGAATAGCATCTTGTCCATTTTTTTATTGTTCAGCCATTATTGTTAAAGAAATCACCAGCATTAGTCAGTCAGCCCTAAATAAAAAGCAAACCTGTGGACTTGGGCTCTGAGGGAAGCCACTACACTATTGTTCTCTTACCCTTTGATTCATGGCATTATGGATTTGGTTTTTTAATGCTATGAGGACATGCATCCAAGTTGGACCTTTTCTCCCCATGCACTCCTCCAAAAAAGTACTTTTCATAAGATAGTTTGTACATTAAAGAACTATTAGGCTGCAATACATAGCAGGTACATCTATTAATCATCAGGCCATTTATGCTCTGTAATTCTACCACAGTTAAATAACATGGACGCTAAGTACCTGAATCAGCTATTAGCAAGCATTCCTACTCATTAAAACTCACTTATTTAGACTTTAGCAATGGTAAATGTAACCAGCCCTGGAGGAGTGTCATAGTGCTTGGAAATGGCACATTAAGCTTCATTTACCCAGCTCCAGTCACAGACAGAAAGGCGGGGAGGGAAGAAAAGCGGGAGGGAGGGGGGAAGGGGAAGAGATGGTCAAGCCACACAGCAAAGCTTATGAGCTTTTTGAAGCTGCATTAAGAAAATGACAAATCTTACAAAGAGAGCTATAAAGCTTCCTCAAGTACAACAGTTCTGCAAAGAGCTATTTATCATCGTTTGTTGAAAAGACTCCTACGTTTAATACTATTGGACTCTGAGAGCTGATTATTAAATGTAATTACAGAAGTAGCACAGAAATAATAGTTTATTGCCGCGCACAAGCAATGCTATGTATTAACAAAGAGGAGCAGCGAACATGTTTTGCATTCGGAATCATATTATTGGCTTTTCTGGGGACACATACACACACAAATGTGTACACAGTTAATTCCACATTAAGTAGCTTCTGCTAACTAGCATTATCCTCCAAGATGTTCACATCAGGGTCAATACATCCATTTATACTTAATGTTAGAGTAAGAAAACAGCACCAAAATTGGTTGCTATTTGGATTTTAGCTTTAAGATATTTTTCCGCTTAACAAAGACTTTTTTTTTTTTAAATGCTGTCAAGAAATGTTACTCAAATTTGCTCATTGGGCACCCTCTAATAGGTATACTACTGTTATAGCATAGCCATTTGAAAATGAGAGGTTTATTTAGAATATGGCAGTAAGCAACTCTGCTCTCAATGTTTTGAGAAATGTAATAATTTCTCTCCGACAAGTTCTGATTTTTCATCCCCACGCTCAAGAGCATACATACACCCATATTACACTCATTGCTTCCCTATAAGCCTAACCATAAATTCCCCTCATTCTTCCTTTCCAAATTTTAAATTTTATAATGTTACACCCTCTACTTAGACCTACTGATCAGATTGCAACTCTTCTTTATTAATATCTATCCTCCGAAACCATAAGCTATTTCAGTAATTATCTCCCAAACCCAATCCAGCCTTTTCAAGAACGGACACAGGCATTTGCCCTGTGCACACATAGTAAAATACAACGAGATGTGGAATAACAGCTCCTCGAGTGTGGAACTAATAGCCCTTAAATTGTACTAGAACAAAGCAAAGTGATGGTCTGAAAAAGGCATTATTTTACCATTATATTATAAACCATCATTTCTGGTGGTTCACAGCTGGCCAAAGGGAGGAAGCGGGGCTTGGATCAGAAGCCATCACTGATTTGGGTCAGTGACAGCCGAGGGGGCAGGGCTGACCCAGTGCTTGGACACAGCAAATGAGCTGGAGCCAAGGCGAGAGCACAGCTCTGCACAACATTACTTGGGATGGCAGCAACCGTGCTCTAAGTTAACTCTCGATGGGATCTTGCACAGATGTTTGATAAACCGCTCTAACAGAAAATGCTTTAGTCCAATACCTGATCCATTAAAGATTAATTTAGAGCACAATCTGTCATTTTTAAAGCACTCTAAGAGCCATGACTGTCTGTTCAGTTAAGGCTTTAGAGAGTTTTAAGCACACTTAAAGCACAATAGGTGTAACGTCTGTACCTGGCCTTGGGTTAAAAGAATAACTGTTTGAAGCAGGTTTGCAATATTGGAAGCAGTCCTGGCATGGACAGATGAGTGGATACAGCCCATATGAAGCAGTCAAAGAGGCATAAGAATGGTCGCCATAAAACCATACGTTCATGAATAGCTGTGTGCACTTGCATACAAACCTCATCTGTACTAATACCAAGAGTAAGAGGTATGGGTTTAAGTAAAACAGAAATATCAACATTTACTAAGCAGGATGCCTTACTCCGAAATTCTATGTAAGATGCTTAAAAAAACAAGCCAAAAACAACATTGTTTGTATAGCATCAATGTCTCACTAAAATTAACCAGTGATCCATACGCAGCTGAAAAAAGAAAGAACGAAAGAAAGAGACAGGACACTTTAAGGTATAAATATGCAAATAGGACCCTACTTTTAGGCAACCAATTAACCATTTTTGGCCAAAGAACATTTTTCCCGAAGGCTAGGGATTTAGAGTCAGATTTTCAAACGATACGGAGGCACGTAAAGCTGCAGACAGACACCAAAGGGGATTTTCAAAATGTACCTGAAATTGAAGCCAAAATTAACGGGAGTTACGTTTCTCTAGCCGAGCCTATTTAGAAACTCTCGCAAATCCCACGGGATGCCAATCTGCATTGTCAATTGCCCAGGTACCTTAGAAAAATCTGTCCCTTGTGGAATAGATCACTGGTAAGAAAGGCTGAATTTTTCATCTAACAACCTTGGCAGCTTCCTTTTGAAGGTGGTAATTTTGACTTATCTGCAGCAGATAACTCACAGCAACAGCACATTCCCATTGACAATTATCTCCCTACAATAACCGTAAAAACCAAAATCAAATCAACAAGGATGGAATCAAAAGTAAAAGAGCTAAATTATAGATAACAGCATTCATAAAACTATACCTCTCCTCAAAGTTGCTTGTGCTCACTGTATATATGCCAGGATTTCTTAATCTACTGCTGATGTGCTGCATATTGAAATTGTGTGCAATTACAGTTAGCTATAATTAAGAACAATTACAGCTTTTATTTCTCCACTTGTTCTTTAAAAAGCACATTTGTAATAAAACTTTTTTCCCTTTCTTTTTTAAAAGGTGAATATAATTATACATCCCTATAACATCTCCCATAATTAGTTTGACTCAAGTTTCTTCTAGAACAATTTTCATTTTAGCTGTCAGATCTGCCATCTAGAGTCAATAGAACATATGATAAAAAATTCTATCATTAACCTTTTTCACCCCATACATCTGTAAAAAAAAAAACTTGAACAAATTGAAGGTTTCATTGCTTAAATGTTTTAAGGCCAAATTTGGCTTTAAAAAAAAATATTTAAAATAACATTGGAAACATTGTTACAAGTAGCTTGTTTTACTGTTATTAAATTAAGCTTGGTATAAAGGATATGCTGTGTTCCTCTATTTTACAGGTTACTTTTACATCACATCCTTCATAAAAGGATATGTTAACTATATCTCTGTTTAAAAGCTGCCAGATTAGTAACCATGCCGGCTGCAGGGAAAAATAATTAAGGGTAATAGAAGCCACCCTCATTTTTAAGCTGCCTTTGATTTTAAGACAGAGCGGAGAAAAAAAAATGTAAAAGGTGCCAGTCTCTAAATGAAGATACGGCATGTAAAAGATGAAGATATGGCATGCAACCTGCAGCTCTTTACAACTACATAATAAATACAATCACCTAAGTAGATAATCACATCGCAGAAGCTGACTTCTATTGGTTTTCCCTTTCTATCCCATTAATCTTCCACAGGTACATCATTAGAGGTTGCATGATCTAGTGGATCAGGAAATATGTTTTTATTCTTGGCTCTGCCACTGACTTGCCATGCAACAAAAGATATGTCACCCCACCCCAGCATACCTAGTTCTCCACCCAAACTTTGCCTAATGCACCTATTTGTGGCAGGATTTGTTGCTTACAATGAGCTTTCAGTGTATGGCATGATGGGTCCTCAATCTCAGTTGGAAGTCTTGGGTGATACCTATACCGTACGACATGACTGATCTGCAGGGTAGTAATTCATCCATATACTGTTTTGTGAAATTAAAGGGATACTTGTAAAGCCAGAGACAAGTGCTTTCTCTTGTGGATGACACTTACTTCTCACCTTTTTGAGATCTCCCTACAATTGTGGCTGCTTTGGAACCATTCCTTAGAACTAATCCTTTAACTCCTATCCACCAGAATTACCATTTATAATAGAGCCCAGTGAAAATGTTGTTTTCTCTGGCAATCGCGTATATTCATTTAGCTGATAAAAGGTTATGAGACGACAAAAGACGTTCTTTACCAAGTGCAGATAAAAGTTCATTTGAAACCTGGGTTGGGACCACCTTTTCCATGGGCACAGGGATTGAATTCCATGATTCCCATTGGACCAAGGGAAACCGTGGACATGAATACTCTTGGAAGCATGGGATGAGGTACTCTCACTTCTGGACAAAGAGAACATTAGAGCAGGGGTTGGCAACGTTTTTGGGCAGAGTGCCAAAAACGCTTACAACCTCACCTTGTAAGAGGTTGGTGTGCCTGGAGGCGGGAGCTGCGAGTGGCCCTTGTGGCAGTGCAGCCTTGACCCCTTCCTGGCCGTTCTCCCCAAAGTGTGCATGCCAAGCAAAATGCCTTCACTTGCCATGCTCTGGCACTCATACAGAGGGTTACCTATCTCTGCATTAGAGGGTTTTTTCTTTCTTTTAAAATGACTCTCAAATGAAAATCTCTGTGCAAGATTACAAGAGCACATTAGCAAGCTCCCAAAGGATCACCTTCCCTGCCCCTCCCTGGTATTCTAGATTTTTGCACCAAAACTGGGACCTGAAACTTGAGTCCAGGGTTATGAAGACAAAGCTTGTCCTGGGTTTTCCAGGAGGCCCCGAATGTTTCAGGGTCACAAGGGCAAAGAACATGGGAATGGACCCAACACATGCTCACTTTCAAACATGGGACGAACCATTCACTCTTCTACATGACTAGTTTCACATGAAGGAAAACAAAAAATGGACAAATACAATGCAAGAACATGGATTTATACGTTTGACTTTTAGACCCTCGACTTTTCATCCCTCTGCAGTTTTGCCTCTGCTCCAGACAAAAAGAATTCACAGATTCAAAAGCTACAATGCCCAGAAATCAGTACACCACAAGAGCAAAGATCCACGTGGACAAAAACACAATTCATCCAGTCCATATAAAGAAAAGAGATGAATTTCATAAAGCTTTAGGCTACATAAAACCCCCCCACTGTAAATGAACATTAGATGACAGTAAATAAGAGTTAAGTAGAATCAGCTACATTTGGATGTTTCCCTGAAAGATGACTTCAGTTTCAAAACATCCACCATGTCGGGGGTGTCCCAAACCCATTTCTAAATTATGAATCTTGAAACCATTGCTAATGTAAACAGCGAGCAGTTTATGAAAAGACGCTGCATTAAGATATTTTTAGTTTCATAAAAGAAGGAAGGGCATTTGTTTCCATGACAAAAGTCTTTCAGTTGGAAAAGTAGAAAAATGGAGACTAAATTACAGTTAAAATTCTAATCCTTACTAAATCATATTTTAGGCTCTTTTTAAATGTTACTATTTTAAACCCCCCCGACCAGATGCTGGAACTGAAGCAAAATCCTATACTGAGCTAAATTTTTCCCCTCTATTTAAAACCAAGGAACACAAGCTGCAAAACATTTCAATGTTTACAAAGAAAGAAATCTCCTTTCTAATGCCAGGAAAAGAACGAACTCAGATTCTGTTTCGCATGATGGATGTTGAGACTCGCCACGAGGAGCAGAAGTATCTCTGTAACAATGTTGTTAAGGAAACTTATTTTACAGAGACCACAGGATCACGCTGCACAGTCCCCTTAAGGCAGCTTGTCATGGGGCCAGCATGGAAACATACCATTTAGATAGTGCCCAAATCAATTTTGAAGGACAAGCTAACCCTAAAATACTATGAAACAGGCCTATTGCCATCAACTTACCCAAAATATTTACAGGCAGTCCTCGACTTACAACGTTTTGAGTTACAATGTTTCGCACTTACAACGTTTATAAAAAGACACCCTGTTTCAACTTTCTGACGTCAGTTTTGATTTTACAACACTTGATCCGATGCGACACCACGCCAGCAAACAAGTTCTCTGTGTCGCTCGTCTCCCTGGAGAACACCTGTCCAAACTTCCTTAGACACTTTCTTTAAGAAAGCAGACAAGACTCCAGAAAAACGTGCAGTCAAGACTCCTGAGAAGACTCCAGCCAAGAACCCTTCAAAAAGTCCAACCAAGAGCCTTTCAAAAAGTCCAGCAAAGTCACCTCAAAGAAGTCCTTCCAAATCAATATGATTGCTATTTACAATATAAATACATTAATGTAGCTATGTTACTCATCTATAATTGATGGAGTACAAAATTCTGGGGTATTTTTAGTGAAAATAGGGTATCGGGCCTTGGTTCAGGAACCAATCCCCCATTTATAACATTGTTTCTTATGAGAAAATTGGTTCCGAGTTACAACATTTTGACTTAAGTCGCGGTTTTCAGGAACAAATTGTGTTGCAAGTCTGAGGACTACCTGTATTCTACTCCCAAATATCTGATATGTTACCTCCTCCGCTCTATCTACAGAAGCTCTTTTCCCTTATTCCTCCACCATGAGTGTTTTGGCTTCTCTCACTATTCCTCCTACCATCACATCTCCCTGCTCATACAGGTGGCTGGCATAAGTGGACTTCCCACTGCCTCCCGCCTCTTCTCTTCGTGGGTAGCTGCTTTCCCCAGGTGATACAACAGGAGCGTAGGTTGTAGATGGGACAGTGAAAAGCTTTTAAAAAAGGCACAGGCAGCTCTTCTCCTTAATTCTTATCAGCACAGGAAGTTTCCAGAAGGGACTGGAAATGTTTGCAACCCGGAAAACTTCTGTGCCCTTTCCTTTTCTCTAACAGGGCCAGAAGACAGAGTCATGGCATTCTTGTTGTAGAAGTCCCATCCGAGTCCTCTGGGACTGTGGGTCTCAACGCACTGGTGGGACAGAAATGTCATAGCTCTGGGGCATGGGTGCAAGGTTCCCTAGACTGACGGGATATGCCTCAACTAGTTAAAAACGCAACAGAGCAAATGGCAAATTTTTTAACAAATGCTACAAAATTCTGAAGCACATTTTTCAGCTGTAACCACCCACAGTCGCCTCCCACAGAACAGATATACTGAAAGGGAACCTATTCTCCACAAAGGAACAAGTGAGAAAAGGGAAGGAAAAAGCAACTAAAATCCAACAACAAGCAAAATAACTGAAGGAAATTAAGATTTAAGGGTGTCTGCTGTGAAAACTTCTCCAAAAGGAAGGGATTTTTACTGGTGACCACAGAACTGAAAAACAAACCAAAAAAATCCATTCAGCTACATGCAGTTCATCGCTTACTCAGCTCGTTGTAGGCAAAAGAATTTAAAAAGACAAGATAAAAAAAAGACTGGGTAGAGCAGGAAAGACAATCTCTTCTTTTCATTATTTAAAAAAACCCAAAAAACTAGACAAGAACCTAGATAACCTCAGTTACAAAATTCTGCACAGTCTCCAAGGATTTCAGAGATAATCATGAGAATTCAACATGCTAGTCAATGTGAGGAACAAGCAGCACATCCTGTAATGTTCTTGAAGGAAGATAGGAAAAAACATAAAATAAAAGCAAAACTGCGTGTTGATGTATTTGGTCAATCAGCAGGTTGTTCTGTTTTAAATATCAGAACCGAAGGCATTTCTTTGATGTTTTCAGAAGCAGGGAAAACAAATCTTACACTTTTCTGAGTGCCACTGTTCTGGAGGTAAATGTTACAGCTTCTGGAAGCACAAATTAAAAAGACAATTATAACCTGGCTGACCTGCCTCATCATTAAAATGCATGGTAGAACTCACTGACTCGCTGAGACAGAGGATTTTACTTCTTTGCACTTGTGCACATAAGAAGGTTCACTGTTTTATCGTTGAATGTGTTGATTGTTCAGATCAAAGAGAACACAAATAGAGAAGGCTCCTTTCCTTCTTTTCAGAGGTTAATCAGTGCTATGAACATGTGTCATTAATCTACTTCCGTTACAAGGATAATCAAAATGGAAGTTGCCCAAATCAATCCTTCCAACAGGATTCCACAACATGTCTTACTTAAGAAGCTAAATTCACATCTTTACTTCTTGTTTCTCTAAATACATCAACTGTACTTTTGAAACCTAGCAATAGTGAACGAAACTATGCGGCTATTCGGAGAGTCAGATAATGTAGTAGTACAGGGGTCATAGATGGATCATCTATCATGATACATCATCTATCATGTAGAAAAATGCAGCCAAATATCTCAAAGCAGCATTTCAGCTGGGGAATCAAGACCCAATTTGGTCTGCATATCTCCAAATTGGGTAGAAAGTAAATGAAGCCACTACCTATCTGTAAAAAAGTAGCTGTGGGAAACACTCCCTCCATACCACCTCCAATCTACAAAATTGTACTAGCAGTTACCCTTGTAGTCAAAACCTAAAATGCCACGATCCAGCCTGGCACAATGCGTGGTCCCCACAAGCAGCACTGGCACCGGCCCTGGGTGACAGCCGGCATTGCACAGCACCACGCCAAGCCAGGCCGGCCCTGCCACCAGCAGCACAGGTGGCGCCGGGTCTCAGGTGGCCAGTGCTGGGCTGCACCATGGGAGGCTTTCCCAGCAGTGGGCCTGGCCACTGCTGCTGCAGGGTGAGTTGTGGGCCCTGTGGGGGTGGGAGGCTGTGACGCCTGTCGGGGGAGCTGTGGCCCTGCAGGGACAGTCTGTGAGTGAAGGAGGTAGGGGCAGCTCTGATTTTTCTATGACAAACTGACAACCCCCCCCACCCCCAAGTAAATGCCAAAGCATATAGATAGTTAGAATTTATTTTATTATGATGATAGAGGCACTGGTAGGCTTATAAATTGTTTAAAACTTGGAAGTATATCAATAAAACATTGCCCAAATAATCCCTCTCTCTATAGTGGCATTTCATTTTAATAGCGAAAGAACACTATTTGGGGTATTTTAAAATGAGGGAATTTGCAATTTTTAAACAGGGAACACTAGGATCTCTGTTGGTGAGACAAGTGGTGAGACCTGGGCAGAGGAGCTGGTGCAGGGCCAGGACTGGGGACCCAGCTGGAGGCCGGATGAGGTGGCTGACCTCTTGACCGTTTGGGGTCAAGAGGACATAGTTTCACAATTCAAAGCGGGCCACCGCAAGGAGCACATCTTCTGGGTGATACCCAAGTGGGGGCACCCCATCTGTGTCTGGCAGGCATGCAGCCATGGGGCTGCAGGTCTAAGGGGGTGGATGCTGTTGCAGGTGG
>NW_005841853.1:854242-861307 GCF_000455745.1 Alligator sinensis
TGTTTGCGGGTGCCAGCAGGTCCCAGCCAGGCGGCAGCCCCTGCTGCCAGACTGCTGCAGTGGGTAGAGGGGGCAGGGACCACTCTAGGTCAGGGCTGCTTCAGCAGTCCAGCTGGCACAAGGGGTAGTGTCCCCAGATCCCAAGTGGCTGGGCCTCAGAAGCTGCCTGAGCTGGTCACCAGGGCAGCTTTTTCTACTGCTGGGGCCAGCACCTGTGGCACAACTTCTGGCTCTAGCCCCCTGGCTGCAGATCTGGGTGGACCGGGAAGGGTTTTTTTGCCCCAAGTGGCACATCTTGCCCCACACCAAAATGCATGTCTGGGCACGTGTGCTGAGGCAAAAATCCCTGGCACAAATTTGTAACACTCTTATTTGAGCTATTGCAAGTGCACGTGCCTGCATGTGTGGATGCACCCAAGGGTGCTCACGTCATACAAATGCATAATAATAGTACACAATAGTAGCACATCCATATTGGATATCTTAGCCTCTTTATTCAACCTCCATTGCAAGGAGAAACAGCCTTCTTAACTCTCCGATTCCCACAACTGTACAGGTTACATCTCTGTAATGGGAATGACAACATAGTCTGTAAATGAGTTACATATGATTTTGTAGTGCCAGTTATGATATTAGTACTTTAAGGAGGCATAGGTGATATTCCTACAAATATGTAGGAGGTAGGATGAGGAATGGCAGTGCTTTTGGAGAAATACAGTATTGGCAGAACATGTACTCTGCCTGCAGTCTTTATGTTCCTAGAATGACTTTATGTTCCTAGGTAACTACACTGCTTTAAATTTTGTGGACCAGATTAGGAACTGTAAAGTTCAGGAGACAAGAAAAAAAGAAAAGAAAAAAGAAAAAACACGTGATTCATTAAAATATGACCTTTTAATCTCAAGAAATACACGTCAACCTAAATCTCATCAGTTTGACCCCAATCCGTCCTTTCCCTTGCCTCTGTGGAGTTCTTTAAAGAAACCGTACTACCTCAGGCTATGATCTCGTCAGATCTCATAAGCTAAACAGGGACAGGCTTGACCAGTACTTCGAGAGAAACCTCCGAGGAAACCATAGCTGCTCCAGGAATTGGTAGCTGGTGACTCAAATAAATAGTATCCTTTCCTTTGAGTTAGTATTGAACCAATGCCTAAGAATGATGCCAGGGTGGGTTGTGCTGCTGGAAGATACTGAGTTTTAAGGAAGAGATCTTGACCACTTGCAATTCAAGACCACAAAATATTTTTACAATCATTTCCTAGTCATAAATTCTAGCTTCTGATTTTTAACTGTAGAGGTCCTTCCTTCAAGTCGGCTACTACCTGCCCTGCATAAAACCTAGACAACCTTTTTCCAAAAAAAGAAAAGTAACATATTTCCCATACTATGACCTCTCTAGTACTTTCTTTTCTGTCCTCTAAAACTTATATCAAAGTTTCTGATCCCTTCAATATATCTACCCTCTGCTGCTTTTGACATTGAGCTCACACTTCTTTTTATACTTTGCTCATGGCCATCTACAACATATTTCTGTCCTCTCCTCTCTTCTGCGTCTTCATGAGGACAAACACAGCTCCTTTCCTGGCATTTTTCTTTTCTATTCCTCTTTCACAAGGGTTCAGATACAATATCTGTGCCAAGTACTCATATTTCATCTCCATCAATACATTGCAATTTGCCCTTCTGGATAGAGGCCTTACACTCTTTTTAAGTTCAACAAAATCAAAACCTAACTGTATCTTCCAAACACACCCCAATCTTATGTTTGATACCACAACCTGCCCACACCTGGCAAGTTAAGATAGCTAATAATGGAGGAGCCAAAAGGGCAGTTTAGATCAGTTTCTCTTATCACTATGTGTGCACCACTACATTAAATTATTGTGTGCGCATACCACTACATTATTATTGTACCACTACATCAAACTGTGGGCAATTACCAGTTTGAGAACTTCTCCCATACATAGGAGTCGTCTTATACATGTTGGCTCCCAGTGTTTAGATTCATAAGTCATGGGGTTCATAGACTGTGGGAGAATAAGTATTTGGCGATGACAAGCATATTACACGCTGGAAATGAAGAAGTAGGTTCAGGAAGACTGGACAAAAGGGGGATATTTTGTTCCTATCCCTCACCACTAAGGTCTAAATGATCACTTTCAATATTATTAAAGCTAGAAGGCAGATGGGAACCTCAGAATCCCATTCATGTTATTATAGTTATACCTAGAATTGCATGACTTCAGTGATTCTTAGCCATGGTGCTGTGGCACCCTGGGGTGCCATGAGATCCTTGCAAGCATGCTGCAGGGTGCTGTGCAATGTTAACACTCTTAGGTGTGCAAATATCTACACAATTCACAAAATAAACCTAGAGATTTCAAAGAGGAATCCACAATGTCAAAAATTTTCTGACCTGTTGTAGTCTTTCTGAGGTCTTTTGTAACAGAAGAACTGCTCTATTATTCCAGTCGGGGCAGTCAAAATGAAAATAATGTTTTTTAAAACCACAATGAAAAAAAAAAAGCAGCTTATTTTCAGCTTCATTAATTTATGCCTACCTGAACCACTGTAGTACTTAATGGGTGCATAAGACATTCAGATGCCAGTTCCCATGATCTTCCAGGTACTACTTTCCTCACTGGACTACGTTTCCTATGATACATTGCAAATCAATCCCCAACAGAATGTTACATCACACGCGCGTCCCCTTCAAGAGTGTCCTCATCGAAGAGGATCGTGTAAGCGGACCATCTGGCCCGCAGAGCAGAACGCAAGTTTGACACACCCAAATCCCATTTCCTGGGTTTACAAGCAGACAGTTCAATGTTCAGTTGAACTGAACTGAATTATTTCTACTTCTGTTTTTTTACTGTTTTAATCACGAGTGTTTAAAAGGAAAAGTTCTGAAAACTTGTATTCAGAAATATCAATAGTTGTCTTTCTTTAAAAAATGTTGATATTTCACCTTTATTTTGATCAAGGATGAAGATTCTTGTTGAAATACTGAAATCTCCTACAGGAGGGAAATTCAGGTTTTTTTAACAGTTCTTTCCTTAAACCATTTTAACGAACTGTGTTTGTCCTGCGTTCGGCCACCCATTGGACTAGCATTCAGCAGCCATGTTTCCATGCTCCGGCCCCACTCCCCCCAATCCTATATAGAGAACAGAATTTGCTCCTTTACTTTTTGGTTTTGTTATTTTCCTGAGTTATGAACTGCTGGGTTATGCAGGAAAAGCACTTGGATTCACTGCTCAGTGTAGTCATGTTTCCTCATTTGTTTTTAATAGTTGTCATTCAGTAGACTAGAACTGAACAGCTAGACATTAACGTTCAAAGTGATGCATACTTTTTTTAAATTCCTCTATGTGGCTTTGAAACATTCACTCCTTAATACCGGAGAAAGAACACTAGGGGTAGAGATGTGTGTTATTTCAAAAACCTACTATGCAACATAAACACTAGTTGTTTTGATCGGTGTATAAAAAAACTTCACATGTGGAGTTTATCTCCTCACTTTACCCTGCTTTCTTTGGTTATTGTGCAATATTATATATACACTGAACTAAAACAAAAAAAAAGTGGAAGCACAACTGCATGCGATTTCTCAGAAATGTTGTTATGTATAGATCAACACCAAACGCAGGTCTCAATCTCACAAAATTATAGCCTCAGAACAGAGAACAACAAGAAAGTAAATCCATGGATTTCAGTCTGAAAATCCCTTTGGCTTAGCGTCTTTTTGGGGGTTGAATCCACACACATGAGTATGTCATGCAGTTGCATTTAATTGTACAGATGTCATCTTTTTACTGGTTTCCTTTTATTTTTTTACTGGAGGTACATGGAGATTTTACCCTGAGATTAGCAACTAAAGGGATATATGAAAAAATAGATCATGCTTTTGCCATCCTGCTGTGTTTTTGCTGGTTGCATAAACTGTAATAAGCTTAAAGAATCTAGCACAGTACCTCTAGTTATGCTCTATTGTCCAGTTGCGACATCCACTGAATAGATTATTGAACAGCAAATACCAGTGTTCACAGTAAGCACTAGAAATTGCATGTATACAGAGAGCAATTTCACTAAGCATCTTTATTTCCACCCCATCCCTTATCCAGTCACAAAAAAATGCCATCATTAAAAGCCATACGTGTGCCCGCACCCCTCCACCCCCGATACACAGTCTGTAGTTGAAAAGTGCCAAGGCAAGTCCAAGCTACTCCGCTTACTATTCACCCAACTACACAGCCACTTTAAGGATGTGGAACATATCTAGTCTTTTTCTATGTTTATTACATTTAATGGGGGACCATTTGGTAGGAAAAACTCATCGGGTAGATGAGGGGCACAGGGCCAGTCCATGGGCCAAATGAATGGCATGGGACCGGCCCCATAAGCCAGAACAGACCCACGGCACTCCTCCACTCCCTCACCTATATGTCAAATCCAGCACCCACAGTGCCCACTCTGCTCAGATCAGGACACCATCTGCTTCCCAGTGTTGGCCCCATCCTGTCCCATCCCGCCTCACTCTCCCATTTCTGGATCTAGCACCTGTGGTGCTTGCTCCAGCTGGTCAAGGACTGCACCACATGTGGTGACTGGTTTGGCAGGGTCAGGAAGTGAACTGCATTTGCTGCCCCCTCCAGTTGATCTGGGGCAGATGCCAGGATGCCATGTACAGTGTGGGTCCTGGATGATTTGGAGCAGGTGCTGGACCCCGCACGTAGGGGAACCATGGAGTATCAGATCCAGCACCTGCTCTGTCTGGGTCCAGGGCTACACCACAAGCGGTGAGCACTGCAGGCACTAGATCTGGCGTGTAGGGTAAGGATGGGGCAGACTTCACTGGGGGCCAGATGACATGGCTCCATGAGCTGGATCTGGTCCATGGGCCATATCTTAGACAGCCCTGAATTAACACAAGGCTTATTCAGTGCCTAGGTGGCATCAAGACAAGAATCTTCCTAGGAGTTCCCAGTGAAATGTGTGACCAAAACATTGCAAGGTTGATTCAGTTTTTCAACCCACTGGATACCAAAGAGTGTGAAATTAGACAAAAGCTGTCCCTCTATTCCTAAATGATACATCTGAAAATGCAATGCAGAGCAAAAAAACACAGACTAGATTGCAACGGTGCCAACTTCATGAGCAGAAAGAGGTGATTAGTTATGTTAGTCTGAAGTCAGGTAGGAGGCAGAGTAGATTTGCACCTTACAGACCATAGAAAATCGACCCTGCTTTCTGCTCGCTTCATGGTCATATTCAGGGAAAACCTGTGTTAAAACTGTCATGCAGACAATCCATCTAGGAGCAGATCCACATGGTCCGTGGGGACTTTTGCCTGTAGAAGAGGTATGATCTGCTTCTTTGAATCTCTTGGGAATGTTTTAACCACTACATCCTATCTTCACAGTGGTAGGACGTTGACAGTGCCCTTATGCCTCTGCTTTACCCATAGTAAAGCTAGGGTTTTTTGATGTTTTGGGCACTTAAGCTGTACAAAAGATTTGTTTGTGAATTTTTTCAGAAGAGATTAGAAAAAAAAAAAAAAAAAACTTGGGTGGTTTACACCAGGGTGCTCAACCTCCAAGATGCAACCCCATGGAGCCGTTGCATCTGGTCAGCAGGGCTCCCCATAGGTCCAGAAATCTGGTGGTGGGAGAGAGGTGGCAATTAGTAATGCCACCCTCTCCCTTATCAAATTCACAAACCCCAAGCCTCATGTGACAGGTTGGACTTGGGTCATGCCCACCGGCAGCTGGCTTGTGTCTGGGCCATGCCCCCGCTGCTGACCCCTTCCCTCACCCCCTGCAGCTGGAGGGCTGGACTGGTTTTTCAGACACCTGAGAAGGTTGGAAAAGTATTTGGCTCCAATCACCATAACACTAGAGAAATATCAGTTTTAACCGAAGTTTGGGCTCTGTCTAACCCAGGCCCAAACCTTAAACACCAAAAAGAAAGCAAACCTCCTTGAGTAGTGAGACACAAGACTTCAGAGTAAAGGTGGTCCAGTGGTGTGAGTGTCAGTTCAAGACTTAGGAGACCCAGCTGTCCTGTAGGCAAGTCGTTGACTTTCCTCACATCTCCGTTTCCCCAGCTATGAAAAATGGCACTAATAGTATTTCCCTCTGTAACAAGGGAGTTGTGAGGATAAACATATTAAAGGCTGTGAAGTTCCCCAGATGCTGTGGCACCATAAGTGTAGCAGAGGCATCCAAATCTTAATGAAACCATTCCTATGAGATTAAAAAATTGATGTAGGGTAACAGGTTCAGGCAAAATATGGAAAAAAAAAAATCATTATTTGTACTGCTTAGCAAGCCTTGTTATGTAGTAACCCTCTCCCTCCCCCTTCCTGGACTAGGGCTGTTTAAAAAAAAACAAGAAAAAAGAGATGGCTCGTGTCCCAGTGACTTTCTGGCTGGCGAACAGCGTTCCCTTTAAGCTGTGCGGCGTGCATGGCTGTACAGGCACGCTCACGCTGTGCTGCCAGGCACACCTGCGTGGCCGCGCACATCGCACAACTTAGAGGGGATGCTGCTGGTGAAGGCTATTTAGGTTTCTTTTGTTTGGAAACTATAGTCAGATTTGCTGGATTTAGTCCCTGGTCTAATAAAGCTCTCAGGCTTGTGATCAAGTTTAAGCATGCAACCAATCTAATTGAAGTCAATGCAAATGTGTGTGCGCTTCACATTAACTGTGCTGCTTTTTTCTCGGATCTTAGTAAATAAATAGAGAGAATTGAGAACAAGCTAAAATATAAGGTTCCAATTTTTAAGCCATAGTTATTCATAAAATTCAAAATGATTCTGTGCTTTCAGAGGACTGGAAGAAATAAATCTGAATTGCCTCCAAATTAAAGCAAATATATGTAAAAGAATATTTAAAACAGCTACAGCCCTAAGGCACTCAACGATTTGCTTTTGTGGACCTCTGTGTACCAGAGGAAAGTCCACTCTTTATGTGGAGATACTGGAACAAGCGTCCTAAAAGGAAGAAAGGTGAGAAATGAGATGGAAACGCCACAATTTTGATCACAGGAGATCAGCAGGA
>NW_005841853.1:861338-884019 GCF_000455745.1 Alligator sinensis
GAATGTGAAAAAGCTTTCCTGACATTGCACAGTAAGAAATTATTCCACAAAGAAGTGCAAAATATCCTGAGTATTTGAGATCTGAGCCAGATCACAGAAAACCAAAAAAAAAATTTTTACCCCAATTTCAAAAGGATTTGCCAAACAGAGTGTTCATGCCTTGATTTTATTTCCTGCACAATTCAACTGGGCCAAAGCAAGCCATCTGTTTTAAAGCAGAACTCATTGAAGTCAGTGGGAGTTCTGCTTCAAAAAGCAACAGCGTGATATGGTCCATAGTCTTCTACAAGAGCTAGTGCCTACATTTTTAATGGCTGCAGTTTCAGTCAAGTATTTGCTGCATAAAGGATTTAAAAAAAACCAAGAGCTACATACAGGGGACTTCTGAAGCATTTTTTTTTTTCCTGTTATAAGAAATTTCACTAAATAAGATGCATTACATTGCAGCGGTTTGAACCAATCCACATGTGCAACTTTGGTCTTTACCCTAGAAGCTCAATTGGTGATCTATTTAGGCATTGCACCCCCTGTTCCATTCATGAATAAAAAACAGGTCCAGCTATAGTACTGATGAGAAATACATTAAGGGGAGAATGTGGAGGATCATTCCTTGTTTCATGGTCTGCACACTTGCACCCACTGTTTATTCTTGCCGGCTGGAAAACCAGTTAACACTGCTGTAAACCAATAGTCAGTTAAAAGAACAGAAGACCTGCTGGACAGATCAGACTCCCTTTCTTTCTTTCCTGATTGCTTTTAACGGTGTAAATCCCAAGTACTAGAATTAATTATGCAGTTCTAACGTTAAGACTGAAATGTCTCTTGCTTCCCATCTGCTGTGGCAGAGAAATATTCTTTAGCTTTTTTTTTTTTTTTTTTTATATACATATATACTCCTATTATGCACCATCAGTAAATGGTTTAAAAGTAATCTACCTTCTCATACACAAGCAACAATTGTCTTCTCAATATCAGAAAAAAAGGCAAGCTGAACAAGTAAATAAATGTCTATTTTCAGGCAAGTTTCATCAGGATGAATTCAAGCCATTTAATTTATATCTACCCAGCATAAGCACAGAAACTATTTGCATATCTGATCCATTTATGAAGTGCATTTGGATAGAACTAATGCTATTTAAATTATTTCTACAAGGTTGTTGTAATTACCCGCTATATTATGAGGTGTTATACCAAGGCATATAGGAAATCAGGGCAGAATTAATTGCAGTTTCCTGCTTCTGCACCTTTGAGTAGACTTTTCATTCATTGTATTGCTTCGCTTTCTTGTCTGGGCTCAGTGGAAATGACATGACTGTTGTTACATATTCCAGCAATCAAAATATCCTAAACCTCATATATTAGGTGACCATAAACTATCCCTGTTTATTATTGTTAGTACACAAAGTGCCAACAAAATCAACAGTTTGAGAGCCTTATTCAATTCAAATGGACTTCCCAAAGTACTCTACTGTGATAAGTATATGCATTGCAGCGGTTTCCTAAATTGCTTGCAAGACACTGCTCTTATTGCATAAAATGTATCAGTTGCCAGGGTTTTCTTGCTACACAAAGTCCCAATGAAATCAATGGTAAAACTGTCCTATTAGTCACTGTTAAACTTTGTGTGCTAGCAATGATACTTTGTTAAGATGATAATAAAAAGGACGCACAGTGACACAATTGTCCAAAAGGCGGTTCTCATTACATCAGTGCCTTAGCAGCTTGGACTGGTTGCTTATTAAAACAAAGAATGAGAAAAGCAAGCTGTACTTTTAAGTTTTTACCAAAAATGGAGGAAGCAGCAACACATTTCTTTTACAGCCGATTTACTGACTTGCAAACAAGAGCTCCAGAGACTAAAATTTCCCATCAACGTTTTATCAGCTGCATGTAGAAGTGGTGGTGCTTCTGTTCAGTCCAAAAGGGACCATCAGGATAAGAAACATCCCTCTCCCATTTCCTTCCTGCCCTTAGACTTTTACAAAAAAACTATAGCATAGATGTCTGTGATGCTTCACAGAAGAGTAAAGACCCTGCCCCAAGCATCTTATAACTAATTAGACAAGACAACATGATGCTAGGATGCAACACAGGATAAAATAATGAGATTTACAACAGTGATGCCGCATTGCACTGTGGAGTTGAGTAAAGTTTTCAGTAAGGGTCATAGTAAACACATAATTCTCCAAATGGGTTATTATTCCCTAAACTAGAAGCAATGGGGCTGCATTAGGTAGGATTGCTGAGGGACCACACTAATTTGCTTGTCTGCAGCACAGCTGGACGTGGCCAGGCCATTTCTGGTTTAGGAGTCATCCCACACAAGACAGTACAGTGTATTTGAGGGTGCTGCTGCCTGGGATGAAAATCATCTGTCAGATAAACATGGCATAAATTACTTAAGGACCGAACTCCCATTTTACCCATTACGTGACAAGGGTCCACACTATGGCTATCTGTAACTATTATGTTATCAACACAGAGTCCTTAAAAACATCTGGGCATTTAAATCTGTCTAGCTACTTACATACATCTCATCACCATATCCCTTAATTTTCTTGAGGTTTATCAGCAGTTAATCGGAAGTTAATACCAGGATTGGGCAAACCATATGCCCAGTAGGCAACCATTGATCCTCTGTATTATGGTGTACGCCTAAGAGGTCTAGTCAGATGCCCAATGAGTCTGCTTGTATGCAGTCCTGTGACCATCACACCAAGACCTTTGATGCATATGCCTAGGCAAGAGCATGGAGAAGTAAAGGCTGCCCAAGACCTACTATCCTCACTTTAGACAACTGAGACAGACTTCAAAGGCCAGACCGAGTCCAGATGTTCGGTGCCTCAATGACTGTAGCTTCTGCCAGAGAGCAACAGATAAGACCTGCTGCTGACTGCCTAATGAGGGCGCATTTCTGTGATGTCACTTAGCCCTTCTCCAACCAAGGAGCACACACCAGGCAGTGGGGGCTCGGGTTGTGAGGTGCCCTATACTTACCTTACTATGGAGGCTGCAACATTGCAATATTTTATAGGAGCTACCCAACCATAAGTAGCCCCACCACGTTGCACCAGCCCCTCCAGTTGGATGCAGTTTACAGTCATACCCAGGACCAGCAAATTATATATAAAAAAGAGTTAAAAAAAAAAAAAAAGGGAATTTGAACTTAAAAAAAAATCTTTTTGGATTGTTATCTAAACTGAATTTAGAACCTGACCAGAATCCTTGAACATGTGCTAAAATTTAGAAGCCAGAGGGACTTAATAGTTAGGCTTGTGCTTACATCCTTTGTTGGAGCAGAGTCATTGTGGTGCTCAGGTATTATTAATGTTCCATGTTAGAACTACCCACAGGCAATTATTTTTGTCATAGCCATCTCTTATCCTAGCCTATGATTAGGAATCAGTCAAAACAGAGTAGCGACTCCATCACCATCCAGAAGAGGTGGCAGAAAAAGAGTTATCAGCCAAGGATGGTTTTGTAAGTACCAGCCTACCCACTTTCTGTCAGTCAGATACTACTGACAAAGCAATAGAGAGAGAGTGAGATAAGGACGAAATATCTGTCAAGCACATGCCCAGACACTGAGAAAGGAAGAATGTGGGATAGGAGAAGAACAGGATAACAAAAAATTACCAGCAAATAAATTTTCTCCTTGTCGCATGCTCGTCTTCTGCCATCCTATGAATAGAAATCAGTCAACAGACAGCAGAGGTAGAGAGTTTACCAAATGTGCTACTTTAAGTGCCTTCTGGCTGGAAGATTTTTTAGAGGAAGACAAATCAAGCCAGCAGCAACCTGAGTGATCTACTGGATAGTTTAGCAGTTTAAGACAATTTCTCAGCACTCAAATGACCTGAAGTTGTGACATCTATAGTGGAATGAACCCTTAAATTCTTAAGTTATTGGCAGTCAGCCTGAACACATACAAACATTGCTGTAGTTACTATAATGGATAACAGAAGATGTTAAGCTTGTTTTTATTCTTTTTTAGTACATGAAAAGACAAGAAACTAAACACAAGTGAGTTAAGGTGTAGAAGTCCTTTGACATTTGGTAAAGTTTATTGGAATAAAACTAACTGAGGACACAACATAGGGAGATGAACTATTTAACACAATACAGTATGGCTATGGCAGAAATTATACATAGACTGGTATAAGTGATTGGAAACTAGTTCAAATCTAGAACACAGCAGGGCTAAGTAGAGACATTTGGGGCATTAGGAGCAGGTTAGATTGATTCAAAATGGCTGCCCAATATCAGGTAAGTCAGGATGGGGGGGTGGGGAATTAGACAGAGGGGGGAGTTGGGGGTCCAGCAGGCTGGAGAGGATTTGGGGTCTGTTGGGAGACTGGGGTGCAGATATGACCCACAGGTGGGGTGAGGAAGAGCAGGCACAACCTGCGAGTGAAGTGGGGGGGCAGGCACAACCAATGGGTGGGTGTGGTGGGGTCCCCCCCCATGAACCTACATCCCTACCCTTCCTACCCTTCCCCCCCCACAGGACTTACTTGTTTGGCTCGGGCAGTGGCGAATGTTGATAAAAGCAGCTGCACCTAGAGTAGCTTGTGGGATGGGGGTTGAGAGGGCTGGGGGCAAAAACAGAATGGTGTGGGGGAGGGGGGAGTAAAAAGAGCAGCCCCAGGGCTGGGGCCAGTGGTCTGGTTTTTCCAGGAAGTAGACAGAAGTTCCCTGCACCAGTTTGACCTAAAATAGAATGAGTCTGGTACTACATAGATCTAGGTTCATCTTAAACCAGATTTTGCCATTTTTAGACTGGTTTGTGTGCATGAAACTTCTGTGCAATTATAGGTTTAGACTGATTGCTGGGCACTGATACTGGGTCTGTAAGTGCAAACTCGGCACAGGATGAACCGAGTTTAAAATCAGGTGGTTATTTTTAATCTGATTTAACCTCCTGAATGTCTGTATTTAGCCCTGAAGTTTAGTGTACATAAAACTGCTTTCAAAGTGGTTAAACCAGTTTAAGATAAATCTGGATGGAACTAGTATCAGACTTAACTGATTTAGTTTAAATCAGTTTATTGAACTTCTGTCCCAGATCCCATCCAGATTCAAGTTAACTCACATGCCTTGCACCTCCCCTGCAAGCCCTGCTCACAGGGTGTGCAGGTTAGCCTTGGTCCAAGCTGTCTGCTCCAGCCGAGTCAGGAGACATGCTATAGCACCCCCCTCCCCGGCTTCTGGTCTGGGCTACAGCAAGCATGTGGCTCCATTTCTGGAAACAAAAGTGACTCTGTTCACTTGCTTATTGGTTCATTCTACACTGGTTAGACAAACCTGTGAAGATTGAATTGATTCAGCCTCAGGCTTTTTGACTGTCTGTAATTAGCCTATAGGAAAAAAATTAAGTTGGGACCCAAAACATCACACACATTGGAAAAGTAAGTGTGAGGGTGATTTCACCAGAAAGGTTGCCATCAAGAAATTAAGTTTTGTCCTCACACACATCTATTTCAAGTTTGGGGACTAACTAGGTCTATAAACAAGTGGCACTACCATGGGCACATTTATACCCACTTTCCTCTCCTACAAATATGCCAACATATATATGACAGTCCTTGAAGACCATTTCCTCTACAGCTGTCCTCACATCCCCCTCATCTTCTTAAGGTACATCAATGACATCTTTGTTATATGGACACATGGGAAGGAATTGCTAGAGAAATCACCAGGATTTTAACAACTTTCACTTCTCCATCAAGCTAACTCTGGAATACTCTATCCAACAAATTAATGTTTTAGACACTATAGTGAAGGGTGGCAATTGCTACCTTTCCCCCACTTGTTTTGGAAAGCAACTGACTGCCACAGTTACCTTCACACCACCAATTTTCTAAGCACACTACTAGATCCATTGTCTCCAGCTAAGCTTTCTCTGTGTTACAACTGTATCTGCTCTAATTCCATTGATTAGGATCTTAAAGATCTAATACAAGGATTGCTATAATTACAGCACAATCCCAAAACTACAGCCACTCAAACCAACAAGCCAGAGTCAGACTTCATTCCAATATCAGGATGTTACGATGCCCATCTCAGGACAAGAACAGAGTCTCTCTGGTTGTCACCTACATCCCCCAGCTTAAACACCGGAGATTCATCATTAATGGCCCCCAACCCTCCTGGAAAAAGTAGCCACGTAGGACAAACTAGTCTTGGCTTATAGACGGGCCTCTTGGCTTATAGATAGAGCACAAGGGGTATTTCTCAAGCAACAGGCTACCTAACTCCTTGGCTCACCAAGGCACTAGACCTTGCAACAGGCACAGATACCTTGTGTGCCCCAACATCAATACAGACCACATCATCACTGGACAGAATAAAATGAACTATAACATTCATGATGCATTCACTTGCAGCTTTACCAGTATCATATATGCCATCACCTGTTCACAGTGCCCTTCTGCTGTCTACACTGGGTATACGGGGCAATCCCTATGTGAGAGGATGAATGAACACTGATCTGGTATCATGTGGGCCTGTGGCAGAACACTAATTTGCTTGGACGCTCCGTCTCTGACCTGCGGGTGGCCATTCTTAGGCAGTCAACATTTAAAAGCCTGGGAAATTGAGAGAAAAGAAATCATCCACAAACTGGATTCTGCTAAGTATTGTTTAAACAGTTTTATCCACTACCTGGATTAGGGTTTGCAAGTCCTTTGTTCCTGTGGGTTTAATGCTTGTTTGTTTGCCTCTCCCAGCACTACTCTGCTTCCCCCTCTGTCCTCTCTCTCTCTCCCCCTCCCTTCTGCCGTTTATATTTAAATTTCTCTCTCCTTATACACTACTTTGTGCATGCCCTTTCACAGCATCTGATGAAGTGAACTTCAGCCCATGAAAGCTTATGCAAAATATCTACTTTGGTTAGTCTATAAGGTGCAAATCTATGCTGCCTTCATCAAGAAAGTAACCAGAATATCAAAATTTGCAAACCTGGGATAATAAAACCTGCTGCAGATAAAAAGATCAAACCAGAAATTCTTTAAAAGATGATGATGAGAGAGAGAAAGAGAGATTCAATATAGTCTCATTATCAGAAGTCCAGACAGAAATTATAGCCAAATTATTCCAATCCTGCAGACCATCTTTCATGAGAAAGCCTCGGGAGCTTTTTCTGTAACCCAAAAGGCTAAAGTCCTCCAAATACAAGAGTAGGATTAGAAGTAGTAAATAGCTTCCTGCTTTTCACAAAAATGTGTTATCTCTATCTACATCTGAAGCAGTAATCAGAGACCAACCACAGGGTTTAAGAATTGCGTGTGTGTGGCCACCAGGGAACTAGCTACACCTTATCCTACCTGACTTGGTGACTTCAGGAATAATGCAAAAATCAGGAGAAAGCTGTATCTTTCCCTGACCTTGAGTGAACGCATCAAAAACCGGTGAGCTCAGAGGACGGTAGGCAGTAACAGGGAAGTTTTTCCAAGCTGATATGAAGTGAATCAATTTACAGATAGATTCCCACTATAGGCATATTTGCTAAGCTGTCAGACTACAGCATCTGAAGTTCTAGCGTAATTTGAACTGAAAATATCAAATATTCACTAGTCATTGTATATTCCAACTCACCTACCATACATTTCCAATAAACCAGGGTTTAATGGGAAATTTGATAGGCGTTCATATAGAGAAGCATCAAGCCCATTAAGGTCAATGGGAGTCTTTCCACTGATCTCAGTTGAGTTTAGATTTGGTCTTTGGCATTACAAGTACATCCCAAGATGTTGTCAGTGCACCACAGGCAGAGGCAGAGGCAGACAGACAGACAGACAGACAGACAAGAGGGCATAGATAACTATATGTGTATATGTGAAATACTGCAATACATGCCCCAGGTATCTTATTCTTCAGCTTTAGGGTTAAGCATGTTAAAAAATATTCAAACAGAAAGGTTTGCAGACCTCAGAGTCTTGAAGTACATATTTTATTGAGTATGCCTGCAAGTCTTTCAGTGATTAATAAAAACTTGTAAAAATGCCAAGCTCACTTAATTCAAGATAACTGATTGTTGTGGTGAGCCAAAGAGGCTAGACTTGTCACAATATAAAACAGAATAGACAGGTCTCCTTAGTCAGGGCATGATAAAAAGCACACCCCACCCACCTTGTGTGCTCTACAAATTGGTAAACTGTCACATGAGCAGGATCATACATTGGGAATGCACATTGGGAATGCACTAAAAAGCAGCTATATGACTTTTTCCAGCGTGCATCGTGGGAGAAGCAGGAGTGAATGGGCCGGGCATGCCTTCATCACCATCTGACCTTCGGTAGACATGTCCATAGTATTTCTTTTCCCTGTGGAACAATACAACATGCATGGCCACAGGCCACCATCTAATATACCCCCAGAGTATTTTTTTTGAAAGCAAATAATTGTCTTGAGACAACCCTACATAGGAACATTTAGAGAAATATTCTTTCTTCCTTTTCCCTTTTTTGCAGTAGTTCTAACTCCACAATTTCTAACATCACAAACAAGAATAAATTCCTTTCCATTTTCAGCTAGACTGGAGCCATCACGCGACCAACCTCTCCCATGATACTTTACTTTTGCATCTAGTGTTTGATGAACTCAGGAAGTGCAGCAGCAAAACAAATTCAGCTTTATATTATTTTGTTTGAAATTTTCAAACAAACACAATGATTTGGTTTGAATTTTGGGTTTGGGCAACTTCAATCTCACTCTCTGATTAGAGGAAGTTTTTTGCTTTGGGAAGTAACTTGAAAATCCTCAAAGATGATACTGGAGCAAACTACTGGACTATTATAGGATGTTTTCATTTCAAAATGAAAGGCGAGATGCAACTGTCCAAACTTAACCTGAACCCAAACTTTTAAAAATGTTTTTAAAGCATGGAGTAACAAACAAAAAACCAAACAGACAAAAACCACAGTGGAGTTCAGGAGAATTCAAAATGTAAAAAATTTCAACCAAGACAAATGTTCACACTCCTGTGCATTGTGTGAAATTATCTCCTTTCCAATCACACGAATCTTCTTTGGTTGAAAGGGCAAGTCTATTGGTCAGGACTTCTGATTGGCAAGTCCTGCAATAGCATTTTTCTTAAAATCTCAGCTTCTGGAGTTCACGGTTTGCCTCCTGAGTCTGGGGGGACACCTGCAGAAGCCGCCAGTGGTGGAGCTGGCAAGCACCTGTAGAAGCCACTGGTGGCGGTGGGGATGAGACTGGCGAGCACCTGCAGAAGCCGCTGGCAGCATTGACAGTGGGGACGGGGCTGGTGAGCACCTGCAGAAAGTGCTGGCAGCGGGGACGGCCCTGTGAGGGGGGGCACGTGGCCCCCTGTGCCTCCCTACCAGTTGCCTGGGCTGGAGTTGTTGTGCAGAAGTCAGCTTTCATGTTTTAAGAAACGGTAAGTTTCCAGTCTTCGTTTTCATGGGGGGGGACGGGGACACCCTGGAAGACATGAATCTTAAAGCCTTTCACTTTGTACCGATATTTGAAAGACACTGAATAGGTGACCATACTCTTAGGCTAAGTACAAACACTGAAAAAAGCCTGAGGCAGAATCGATCAAGCCTTTGAGTTTCTCTAAGCTGCGTAGACTGGAATCAGGACCGAAGGGAACAGACATTCGCCTTTCGGAGGGGGGGGGGCGGAGAGGGGCAAGCAGATGCCTGCCCACATTGGCGAGGCCAGAAGATGGGGGGCGCTCTCACACGCCTCCCAGCATGCCGGAGATTGCTGAGGACAGCCAGCAGAGCGGGGGCCATCCCTGAGTGGCTGTCAGGCACATGCCCCCAAGCCCTTGCTGTCACTGCAGACCCTCCCTTGCACCCAGCTGTAGGCTTCCAGGAGAGCCCCAGAGCAGGTCACCATGGCACATCCCCCCTGCCACCACCAGCCAGGCATGCCATGGTGACCTGCTCTGGGGCTCCCCTGGAAGTCTAGGGCTGGGTGTGGGGGAAGGTCTGCAGGGATGGCAGGGGAATGGGGGTGCATGCTTGACAGCTAATCGGGGTGGTCCAGTTTGGTAGAAGGAAGGATCGGGCTCTGAGGGGCCCAATCCTTCCTTCAATGGATTGCTTCTGCCCCTGCTGCCTGGTGCATCTTGCCAGAGCTCAGCACCAGCAGCAGCTGGCAGGATGTGCCGGGCAGCAGGGACAGGAGCGCTCCAGAGGAGGAACAACCGGGCCCCTTGGAGCTCAGCACAAGTGACAGCTGAGATGCCCGATCCTTCCTTCTCTGGAGTAACCCCACAAGCCTCCCGGGCTGCTGGGCATGTCCTGTCGGCTGTCCCAGCTGCTGAGCTCTGGAGGGTCCAAGCCTTCCTTCTCCAGAGTGGCTGTCCCTGCCACCTGCTATGGCTGGTGCTAAGCTCAGGAGGCTTGAGACACGGGCTCTCTGCAGGAGGAAGGATCAGGCCCCTCAGCTGCCATGGTGATGAGATCTGAGGGGCCCAATTCTTCCTTCTATGTAGTGCTATCCCTGCTAGCCAGCACAAGCCCCCCTCCCACCTGCATCTGTGCTGGCTTGGGTTTGTGATAGCCCAGAGAAGCCAAGCACCTGGTAAGTGCTAGCACACCTTTCTATAGGAGGAAGGGTAGTGGGAAGGGCTGCAAAGGCCCCTGGGATACCGGTGGACAGTGACCTAACATGAATCGATTAGAGTCGTGGCATCAGGTAGAGGGACGGAGCTGCTATCTCCTGTCATGTTCCTGTACCTCTCAACTTAGCAGCACTCCACATCTCTAAACTTTGGCTGTATTCATGTTTGAAATCTAGCACCATGAGGCATGCAAGTTGCAGTGAGGCTTCAAAAGTACGGCTAAGCTTAAAGGGTTGAAACAGTGGCTTCCAAAACTAATTGCAGTTATGTTATTGTCTACTATTCTGTCTCTTAAACACCAGCTCCTCTAAAAAAAGTAGTTTGTTACAGAGATAAGTACCTTAGTATTTTACCTGTCACTGAGCACATATCAAAGCAACTACTTCACTCCCATTACAGGGCACTGCCCGTGCCTTCATTTCCCCTACTGTTCATCTATGCTACCTTCTGGAATTTGGGGTTTTTTTTTATTGGCGTGTCTCATTTTGCATAAAGCAGTTGTTATGTACAAAGGCCCTGCCACTCGTTCAAATTAAACCTGGCTAGAAACCAGCTATAAGGTTGTTGCACGTTTCCCAGCACTAACTTTGTAGCCAGTTGGCTTGTTTTATAGCTTGATGGACATTTTTATGGTGTGATAATTACTTTGCATGCAATTCACCAGTTAATTGTGTAATATATGTCACATGTGGCAGTTTGAGGGGGACAGTTTTAGTAGTTTCTAGGTAAGGGGTTGCCTGGCAATGTAGGGACTAAACACAGTGGCCCAGAGGATTCCTTCTAGTCCTTTGCTCTCTATGGCACTGCAATATCTTCCTCCCAGACAGTCATTTTACAACACAAATGACCAGCCAAGAATCCCAAAAATAAAAGAAAGAAAGAGCATTACAGTGAATGTGGCAGATGAGAAGATCCAGGTTCGCTGGGTCTTTTATTTAGCATTCAGCTGTGTTATGGAAAGTGACAATGTTTATTTTCCATTAAGAGGAAGTGCACTGCAATGCATGCAAGGAATTAATTGCTTTCATTTGATTACCTAAAAGGCTGACCACCTGCGAGTGCACTCAGCATTGTTTTCCTCTCTTGATGGAAACAAGAAAGTAATTGGAGATGTAAATGTGCACCCAACAATAAGAAAAAGGGACCAACCTATAAACAAACCTCTAACTTGTCCTGTTTATTCTAGACACCTCAGACAGAAAAAATTACATTCTTCTTAAAGGGAGAAATTCAGTTACAATATCATAGATTTCATAGACATTAGGGCTGGAAGGGACCTCGTGAGATTATCAGGTCCAGTCCCCTGCCCGAGGGGCAGGAAGTCAGCTGGGGTCAGATCACCCCAACAAGATAAGCATCCAAGCGTTTCTTAAAAGGTATCTAGAGTAGGTTCTTGCACCACTTCTGGGGGGAGTCTGTTCTAGACTCTGGAGACTCAGACGGTAAAAAAGTTTTTTGTTATGTCGAGTCTAAAACGGTCTTCCAGAAGTTTGTCACAGCTAGATTGTCTTCCCTTGGGGTGCTCTGGTGAACAGATGTTCTCCCAGTTCCTGATGTGCACCCCTTATAGGCTGCCACCAAGTCTCCCCTGAGCCTTCTCTTCTCCAGGCTGAAGAGTCCCATGCCTCTCAGCCTCTCCTCATAAGGCCTGCTCTCTTGACCTCTTATCATGCGCATGGCTCTCCTCTGGACTCTCTCAAGCTTTTCCACATCCCTTCTAAAGTGTGGAGCCCAGAATTGGATGCAGTACTCCAGCTGCAGCCTCACCAAGACCGAGTAAAGCAGGATGACTTCTTGGGTCTTGCTCGACATGCATTGGTAGATGTAAGCCAGAGTTTTATTTGCTTTGCCACCTGTGACATTGCATTGGTGGCTCATGTTCATCCTGTGATCAATCATGACCCCCAAGTCTCTTTCGGTCGTGGTGCTAGTGAGTGTAGCGCTGCTGAGCCTACAAGTGTAGCGCTGACCTGCTTGAAGTATGGTAGAGAAGAAAACTAATAAGCATGGACACTTGTAGATTACTGCGGTAGCTGTGATGCTTCAGAGAATATACAAGAAGGAAGATTTGATTGGTTATAACTTTTATTCTGCAACTCTATAGTTAAAACACATGTCTGAAAAGCTTTCGGGCACAAAAGCCAGCCCTTCCTCACGTATGGGGAAGCAACTGAAATGAGTGGTATTTAGCTGAGGTTGCATTAGCGTCTATCCCAGACCTGAGGAAGGGCCCTTTGTGCCCAAAAGCTGGTCTAGCATCTTTCCCAACTACGTAGCGGATTGAATAAGAGCTATTACCACACTTCTAAGGATGGACGCCATTGCTCATGCGTTCCCAGAGAAGCACCAAACCTGTAAGCTGTTTGCTAATGGCACTTCAAAATTGTATCCAAGCTTCCTTTTAAAAACAGGTGTTGGAAGGCTGTGGAGAAGCTGGTGGCTGCATCCACTCCAGGAGAGCCCAGCCTGATAAACCTGTGAACCTGTCAAACTGCTACAGAAAATTGACTTTGGGGCCCTAATTAACCGTAGATAATATACCGGCTGCTGCTGTGTGAACGCTGGCCCTGGAAGGTTAGACTTGCTGAACTCACTGCAATAAGGGGGAAAGATTGGAAAGCAGGTAGGAAATTCAACTTCACTTCCTGGCCCCAGTCATATGACCTGGCATCCAGCTAAATTAAAGGCAGTTTTGAAAGGTGTTTAGTGTTATAAGTGACGGGAAGGTATCCCAGTTATTAACTGGTTGAAGACTACACACACACACACACATATGCAGGCAATTCACTGCTGAAGAGAGCTTATTTTTAAGTTTTAAACTTATTAAAAGTTTGCCATGTGCAGGCACATATTCCTCACTATGCGAACACTGAACAGACCCCTGCTCCTAGCTCTGGGTTGCAGGAGAGCTGAGCAATATTTGGGTGAGAAAAAGAGGCTCCGTCTATGAAGTCCAACCTGGAGAGAGTGTTTGACCACAGCTGGGTAACAATATGCAAATATGAAATGCTGAGCTTCTTGCTTTGTCTCATAGATGGCAGCCAGACATCCCGAATTCACAAGAAAGCACCAGCTTCGGGCTGTCTCGCAGTCTCTCTGCTCCATATCTATTCTGGGCCTCTACGTTTTGTCCCACCCTTAGTAACTGGGTCAGGTACCCTACAGTGACTTAGAAGAGCATGATCCAGAATACTTTGTAAATTGTTAAGTCAATGACAACAGCAGATGGATGGAGATTCCACATTATCTGTTTGAATGGAGTTTATTTGCAGGGTTGGCTCAGCAGCAAGAAGCAATGAAGCAGTTCCAGGGTTTATCAGTGGCAGCTGGCCTCAACGTGTTTAAGAGAGGGGGAGCATGGAGAGGGATGGATTTAGCTATAGAAGAGGAATAAGGATAAGGCTTCCCATAGGGAAGGAGGGAGGAGTATCTGTATGCTTGGGAATGAGAAAAAGCAGAGATCACTCTCCGCCTGTCAAACCCCAGCACATTTACTTTCTATCCACCCCCCACTGTGACAAGTGCCCTGGTTCTACATTATAAACTGTCTCATCACCCTGGTCTCATGGCTCATATAAAAGGTTAAAATAGATTCTACAGGCCATAAAAAATTGGGGATACATTTTCCCGATATTTTTTTTTATATGGCACCAGCAGACAGCTATAAGGTGCAATCATACTTAATGATACCCCTTTGGATTGTCCAAGTAAATACAATGCTGTATGCAAGCCTTCCAGATCCCAGTAAACACTGATGGCATTTATGAGCCCTTTTTCTACGTCTCTCCTCCTCTTGCTGTGCGCAGGTTTGTGCTGAATATAAATTAAGTATGCAGGCAAGACTGGAAGTACAAGGAGAGGCTGCTGTACTGCTAAGTGGCCATGGCAGCTTTGGAAGTGGATAGAGCAGTCTCACCATAGCCTGACAGGTGTGAGGTTCAGAGGTAGCTACTAGGTGGCCAATCTGCAGAGAGAATGGGAGGGTTGTCAAGCACAATTCACTTACAACTTCATCAAGCAAAAGAGCGTTTCTCTCGTTGGCCTCTAAATTGAGAGAGAAGAGGCAGAGGAGAGGTAAAGGTCATGATACCTTGGACCGACAGAAGTGGGAGCATTAATGTTTGAATGCGTCAAAGTGATTTGCAAAGGTGTCAGCCCCCATTATTCGAATAGAAAAATAAAGGCATGGGAGCATTGACTCATCTGAACATCCCAACAAATCAGCAGCAGAGCCAAAAGTGAGATAAGAAGGAAGCTGGATGTCAAAGCTATGACAAGAAAATTACGATTTAAACCTTCAGACAGTCTCACACCAACAGGACACATGTATTACAAAAACTATTCTACTTCAGCTCTCCCATACTTTGTGGTGCCCTACTTAATCAAAAGCAATATGTGAACAAACACAGGATTTATGGCCTGAGCATCATTTTGTGGCCGTGGGAATAATTGGTGTCTTGTACAACAAACCCAGAGGTAGGACAGAGGTGTTGCTGCTAGCGTGATGGGTAATATATGGATACCCCGTGTGGGGCGACTGTAGTAATTACAAAGCTCCATCTTTGTTCGCAATCTTGCTCAGCACGTCTCTTTCCATTCTTAACCACAGTTTTGCTCCATTGTTCAAGTTAGTTTCCAATTACTTTGACGGGAAATTAAAACTTGGGATAAAACTCCAGCTGTACGAGAACCTGTTGGCTTCCCTAACCCAGTTTTCACATGTCTGCACTTGGTTTATTTTGCAGGTGGAAGCACCGGGAGATATTTCACATCTGTCTGATGCTTTTCCCTTATTACAGGGCACTGAATAAGTATGAAGCCTCTCTACCTTTGGGAACTTACACTGGGCTAAAATCATTCAAGTGACAGGTCAGCAAATCAATTGTTTACTTTCTCATGAGGTCAATGCCAAGCTTTAAAGCAGTGTTAAGCAGGCAGATAGTTGATTAGATGCTATTTACATTTGATGAGCTGCTAAGGTAGCATTTGCAAATCTCCCCCTTCTTGATTGAACAATCAGGGGAACCTTTTTAAAGTAGATTGATGACATCTTTCCATTGGAATTTTAGATTCAAAGCAAAGAACAAGTTACACCTCTGAAACGCAGAACCTGAATCATACGATTTCTAGTCCTCTCTGGGAGAAGGCATTCAGAATCTAGAACAGATGCAGTTTGGTTCAAGCAGCATAATAACCTCATCAAGCAGGGGTGCATTATGGCCATTTCAGAGACGGGTAAAACTGGGGCATGCAGAGTTATTTGACATTACAAGGATCACATGAAGTATATAAAATATAGCACAACAGCGAACCCTTCTCCATGGCCCTCAAGATTTCCAAGCTGATTTCTGGGACCGGTGGGTTCAGATAAGTCTCAAAATCTGTGATACTAACCTGACAAGAACCTCTTCATTTCTGAAGGTTTAAACAAAAGGATTCTTCATTTTTGAAGACAGTGGGCTCAACCCTATAATTTAGATAGATCTTTAAATTCTGAATGAAGTCACTTATGCACAGGTAATGATTGCAAGATTGGTTCCAATAAATGTAATAAATGCAAAATGGTCAGAAAGATCATTGTGTACTGAGTGAAGGGAGCGAAGAAAAAGGGAAGTCCCACAGTGTAATCAAATTGAGTGCATAAGAGACAACCTAATGATTAATGATTGTGCTTTACTTTTCTTAAAGAGTGAACCCTAAGATTGTGTGTGTGTATATATATATATATATATATATATATATATATATATATCAGTTTTTACAATCTGTTTTCAATGTGGAAAGATAATAACTGTGCAAAAAATGGAGCAGACTGTATAAAAATTCTCTCTGCAAATGTGATTACACATAAAACCCATAAAAATTGTACAAAGTGATAGATGAACCAAAACTGAACAGCTGTACTTTTTCATTATTTTGGAACCGAGCAGAAAAAGTGTATGTATAGAGAATGATTTCAGTTTTTTTTTAATCTTCTGAACTTAATTGAATTATACATCTACAGGGAATTTAAAATTTCAGAAGGAATATCACATTTCTGGTAAATTGAATTCTATATTGCTGAAATGAAGAACCGTCTGTGAAATATTAGCAATAAGGTTGATGTATTTCAATAAACCCCTAGAAGTGCACTACAAAATAATGTGGCACCCTTGTAAAAAGTTATTCCAACCAAGATCCTTGGTAGACTCGAGTCATTTCTAGCCCAAAGTACAAAATTAAATAAGTATGATGGCTTTTATGATTGCTTTAGGGATGGTCATAGACAAAATAGATTAATGACTTAACTATTTCGGCCTTGCACAGTTTACAGTACTGCTAGATTCTGCCTCTATCAAGCAAGCTGTTACCTTGCAGGTGCTTTTTGAAGAATCAATATTAGGAGTTGTTAGGGACAGGATTTCTAGATTTGGCTTTATTCTGAATGGTAATAAAAACGGAAAGTCTCAGAATTGTGCATGAAGACGTGTTCTGAAAAAAGTTTGTGTTTTCTTCGTCTCGTTTCGCTTCAGTCTATTTTGCATAATGAAAAAATTCTGCATGAAAAGTAATTTCAAATTGAAATAGTTAAAGCCTCTTGGCTAGGGACAGACATTCAAAAAGCCCAAGCCTGAATCGATTTGCTCTTTGCAGGTTAGTTTAAACCGTGCAGCTTGAAGTGATTAATAACTGGACAGATGTTCTCTGTTATACCAGGAAATGCAGCCATTTGCCTGCAGTGGCTCAAGCCAGAAGCTGGGAGGTGCTAGAGCACACCTGCCAGCCACTGCCAAAGGGGAGGAAAGAAGGCACCCTCCAAGGTTCTCGCCCCTCCCTGCTGGAGCGGACGGGGTGTGACCAGGCATCAGCCACGTGACATGCCAGCTACTTTCTGTGGGGAGGCAGCTGCTGCCAGACTGAGGAATAGGGACGGGGAAAAAGTCCTCTCTCTGAAGCAAGTATATAGTGAATGTAGCAATCTGCAAAGCATACAACAGGGAACTACCACAAATCTTTGCCTAAGCTAAGATACAGTAAAACACAGCATATACAACTTAGCCCAACTTAAAATGTAAACAAGGAAGACAAGAGAAAGCCTTGTATAAATCTTACTAATCCTGTGTCTCCTTACAGCCAGGCATTGAGAAAGGCTTTGTTTAGGTAGTCTCACCTTTTACAGGTTCTGCTTTATAATGTAAATGTAGCTCTTTAGTGAATTCTTTGGTGAAGTTGTCTGCAACTTCTCTTAACTACATCTCCAGCACATGTGTGATGATTGAGACTACAGCCCAACCCACTACCTCCCTTCCAGGGGACAGAGGGAACAGGGAGGAATTAACTCAGCCCCTGCCCGGCTGTAGATAAGCCGTGGAGGTGCCGCTGAGGCTGGCAAACCCCAGCTGCAGTCCGCAGGGTTTGCGGGTAGGGGGGAGGGGGGTGTGATGAATTTGCCTCAGGGGCTATGGCAGGCCAGCATCTGTCCATGCCCTGTCCCTGCTCCAGTTAGAGAGCAGAGGGGAGGGGCCAGCTCAGAGCAGACAGCAGAGCCCTACCCAGCTCAAAGAGCATGCCCAGATGCTGGGGGTGTCTGGTTCAACTTAAAATCAGCAGGGTTTGGGTCCTTGGGGTGGGGGGGGGGGAAATATTCCAACAAAAATGATCCGATTTTTATGAAGTCATCTAATTGTGATAAGAATATCATATCCAAATGGACTATGTCCTCCCTGGTACATTATGTATCAGTCAAGGGCTAGGGAGAGAAATGACATATAAACTGGTATAAGTGATTGGAAACCAGTTCAAATCCATAACACAGCAGACATTCAGTACACATAAACTGCTTTTACGATGGCTAAAACCAGTTTAAGATGAACCTGGATGGATGATGTAGCAGACTTAACTGATTTAAGTTAAATCAGTTTATTGAACTTCTGTCCCAGATCCCCTCCAGATTCATGTTAACTCACAGTCTGCCTCCCAGGATGCTTTGCACCTCCCATGCAAACCATCTCTCACAGGGTGGGCAGGCTAAGTCTGGCCTAACCCAAGCTGTCTGCTCCAGCACCCCCAGCTCTAGCGCCCCCCAGCTTCTGGCCTGCTTCACTGCAGGCATGTGGCTGCATTTCCAGAATAAAAGTGAATATCTGTTCACTTGCTTATTGGTTCAATCTATGCAGTTTAAACTAACCTGCAAAGATTGAATCGATTCAACCACAGGCTTTTTGGTCTGTACTTAGCCAGAAAAGTTGAGATACACTTATAGGCCCTTACCAGTTTACATAAAACAACTTCAGTTAGAGCAGGGGTTGACAACCATTCACCAGTATGGGCTGGAGCTTGCAACCCAGCCCTCTTTACTGGCTGCATGTCTCTGCTCCCCAGAACAGCTGGTTGCCTGCACTCACCCTCACTGCAGGCATCTAACCCATTTGTAGTAAGAAAAGCACAGATGGGGTGGAACAGCAGGCTCTGCAGTGGAGGGAAGCACTGCAGAGAGGATGGGCAACACAGCACAGCTCCATGCCACTGATTCCCTATGCAGGACTGGACCTTTGCCAGAGAGATCTGGCTTGTGGGCCATAGGTTGGCAACCTTTGAGCTAGAGCATTACATTCTTGGCCATCAATATTTAGTTAAATTCAGCTCAGTCATTGGTAACCAAATGTTATAATGCCTTAGAGTGGATTCTCAAATCGTATCTAAAGAGCCTTTTCCTTATGCATTTATTTTAAATGTGACCCTCTCTGGTTTCATTCAAGGGAAATGTACCATAGGAAAGTGGAAAAAAAAGTTTAAACCACGTTGTCAGATTAACGAGCAGGTTTAGTGACAGAAATAATGTTGTACATCCAATTTAATCAAAAGATAGTGCTATGGTCATAACAGACCATCTGCAGCTGCCTGCTCTTAATCAAAGTTGGTCAGAGTCTCACATCATCAAGACCTCAAGGCTAACATTTTTTGTGCAATCTTGATAAACTGAGCCGACTCGAGTTGTAACTCTGCACTTGAATTACAGCTGATAAATGGCCTGGACCTGCAAATGTGTGTGCTGGTGAATAACTTTACTCGCTAGAGTAGTTTGGCTTACAAGTGGGACAAACATGTATATTTGCACGATAGAGCTCAATGAGTCTGATTTAGCAAGGAACCGAGTCGTTCTATCAAGTTGAGGCACACGTTTAAGCATATTGCTGAATCAATCCCATAGAGATGCACCTACAGGCTATTAAATTGCTCACTGGGGTGCATGCAGTCATTTGCCACACCTGGTCTACAATCACACAGCTTTAAGCCCCATGATAGTAGATCCCGAGCAGCACTTAGGACACATTCACTAGTCCCGGGAGCTGTGCTTGGAATAGGGTGCAAGTAACTTGGGGCGGGGGGTGGGGAGTAGACAGGAGGGCTGTGGGTTAGGAAGAGTGCAGTCTGGGAGCTGGGGTGAGCAGTTGTACTTTTCCAGCCCCACGGCTGTGCTTGGAACCAACACATTCCCAGTCTAAAATTTATTCACCTCCTCAGTTCACCTTCAATTCATTTAGATCAGGCCCAGCATTTTTGCCTAATTTAATCTCCCCAAATGTCTGCGCAGATCAGCAATCAGATTGACTTAATCCTAGTTCAATCAGTTTAAGTGCAATGTCTGCATGTACCTTAGGCCTTTCCACTGTAAAAGATACCAAATCTTGATAAACTCATATGTTGCACCTACTTGTCCCCACTTCCTTTGAATATTATAATAGAGATGGAATAGAATGTATCAGAAGGTATTTGGTATTAGCTGTGTGTTGTATAACCAGTGTGACCTCCAATTTATCTCACTAAATACTCTGCACAAAATTCAGCTTTCTTCTGGAACACATTTAAATAAAAGATATGACTGAAAACGCCTCACTTGCTTACTGAACAAAAACGGGAAAAACAAGTATATATAAGCATTAAATACAAGCATGATTAATTAATACAAGTGCTGCAGATGCCATCATTTTTAAAGATCAAAAAAGTGGTCTTCCCTCACCACCACATGCATGTAAGAAAAGAAAAAAGAAAGAGAGCTGCTATTACAACACAACTTAATTAATACACATTGATTGTGCTCATTGACTGCTGCAAATTTTATTAAATATTAATAACAACATTTTGTATATTTTATATTACTTATGAAACTTTTATTCCTTTGCCCTACAGCGGCCATAGATTTTATGTAAGCTTGCAACTTAAGTGACAAAACTATTAAGTCGCACAGAGTGCTTCTATAAATATTGAATGTGCATGTGTGTGTGCAATTATTACCTGTACAGACAGACGCGCATGCGTGCACACACACACACACACACCTCTGCATGAAAGAACAAGTGATCTTTTGAAAACAAATATGCTTTAGAAACAGGACTTCTCCAGTTTTTCTTGGCTGCCTTATTCAAGCCGACAAAGCACAAAAAAGTTAAGTAAAGCAAAACCTCAGAATGCACAAAATAATGCATCTTCCCTGTTATGTATTTGAATAGCAAACCAAAACACACACGTACTTTCTGAAAATTTTACTGGGGGAAAAAGAAAAAGAAAGAGAGTATTTGTTTAAGTTGCATTGGCTAGACTCCATGCTCTGGAAACACCAAAATGGCACACATGGGCACTGGGCACATGTCCTTATCATGTCCTGCCAGTTTCAGGAGAGTCATGATTTCATCCAAGGTTGCTACTGTGACTTTAAGCTGGCCACATGGGTTATGTTTTAGGCTGCTTCCCTTTAAAATAGTCCAAAAAGCTGCTGCTTATCAGGCTAAATTTTCAAACAAGATGGGCAATCCTGGAGTTCCTCATTTCTCCTGGTACCCATGCAAAACTACTTTAAAACTTCAGTTCTCAGGGGATGGATGCTCAGCATTTCTGAAAATGAAACCCTCACCAAGCATATTCCAGAGACACTACAAAAGGTGGCAGGTCAAGTGTAAAAATGAGCGGCAACATATTTATTGCACGCCAGGATACGGGTGGGATTGCAGGTCACTGAGCCAGCGGTGCCAGTTTAAACTCTGAAATCCCTGCGCTTGATTAGCGTGACATCACCTTGTATTTAAGGGACTTGCTATTTCAGTGCTGGTGATGCTGCCATCTGTTAGCCGAAAGAAATTTGAACCCTGATCTCAAAATCTTAGCACGTAAAAAAAAAGAAAAGAAAAAAAAAAAGCTTTTGACATCGCCCTGAAAGCTAAGCCATACCATGTCATGGGAACACAGGGAAACATCCAAAGATTTTCCACCACCTTCAACTTAAAAAAAAAAAAAAAAAAAAAAAATCAAAAAAAAATCCATATATGTTTCTACTACAATATGTATGATTCATTATGTCTTCTGCCTTTTCCACAAAAGTATTGGAAAATATATTACTCCCTGCTGCTTGAGAACTGAAGGGAAACTGTTTCATATAAGCACATGTAACAGACCAGAGGGCATACTTATTCTCTGCAGGGAATTTGACAGTTTCAGTAAACTATTTATGTACCAATATGCTATGCCCCTAACCGCAGACAGTGAACCGAGCGGATGCAGCCATCTTTACTCCTGGCCCGTAAGTAAATTAAATCTGCATCTTGACCATGTTGCCTGGAAGAGGTTATTCAATTATTTACAGGGCAATAACGGGTTGCTGCACTTCACAACAATTTGTGGGCAGCTACTGTGGAGTTTCTCACAGAGGAAATATGGATAGAGGCAACCAGGATATATTAAAAAAGGAAGATAAGAAACCGTCTCCCTGACTGCAGTCCCCTCTCCCAAGGCCTCCCCAGGTCCTAATCTATACTGTATGCAGTGACTCTGAACACCCAGAGAATTGCATTCCTGTCTTCAAAAACCACTACTCCTGTTTATCTTAATTTAGTTAAGACTTCACCCTTTCTTATTTTTAAAGCTTGTTTTGAGAGCATCAACTTACCTCACTCCCCTATTCACCTGGCACTGACCTGCTTTTGTCCTCAAAACGCGATCTTGCACCTCCTGCTCGATATGCTTTCCTTTGCTGTCTGGAAGATGTTTTCTATCTCCTTCTGCTTCTTGTGGTTCATCCGGCTTCGCTATGAGGATAAAAATATCTTCTTT
>NW_005841853.1:884029-896605 GCF_000455745.1 Alligator sinensis
TCCATGCTTGGCTTTTACCTCCCATCACTTTACTAGTTAATTCTAGCTGTATTTAAGCCCGTAAAGCATTTGGGGATTCAGTTCTGCATGCATTGTGAATGGACTAACCAGCATTCCTCCCCAACACCTCTCCCCTACCCCCCACCACCTGTGATTTCCCATGTCAGATGTACCAAAAAGCCATATCCAGCTGAAGCAGAGTACCGCCTCAGATTTACAAAGTACTTTGAAGATGAACATTATGAACATTGGAACAGCACGTAAGAATGATGCCCATGTTAGAGCCAAGGACACCAAGGTTTGCTCAAGCCAGAGAGTGAAGTGTTATCTCTTACTGATTCCCAGCCCAGTCCACAGAACACAAGGCCGCACCACTTTAACCTGATTAGCACAGCTCCTGCTGGCCTGACAAGCCGCAAGCTCCTTTTCACTCACTCGGAGCTGCTTCTGCATATAAAAGTCCTAGTAAAAGTCTGCAGCTGAATTAACATGCAAGATAGACACATCGGGTCCAGTCACTTTGTTGGACTCCGTTAATTAGACGTGTCCTCTGCAGTGTGTGACCACCAGCTGGCAAACACAATGCTGTGCTCAATAGAGCCCTCTGCCTCACACGTAGAGAAGGCAGACTGGTGCTTGGTTTTCAAAGACTGGTTCAGTAATGAGCCATTATGTTTCTTTGGCTTCCTCACCTTTAATTTTGCTGCTGTGTATCCCAGAAAGTGCCAACGATTGGTGTGAACTGTGGCTCTAATTCTGTTCACAGCGGAGTTTCAGGCTGGCACATCAAGTCACCTGCCATCCCCACATAGTACTCTTAATTAAGGGGCATTGTGTGGAGGTGAAAGTTGGAAAAAATAAGTTGAATTTGCCCTAATTGCACATCAAAATAAAAAATTATGCTCATTGAAAGAAATCAATGTAAAAGCCCTTTCTCAGATGAGTGAACATGGGGCTAAATCTTTGGGCTCATTTATTTCAATCAGGAGGAGAAATGATTGTTAAACAAAGTTCTCAAAGTTCATTTTCTTAGCTTCGAGGTAATAATATTCTTTCAAGGTAATAACCTTTTTTCATTTCTGGGCAAGAACATGCAGAAGGTTTAATACTGTTCAGTCTTAGGTTTCCTTGTTATTCACAGAAAATCATCATGGGCAGGATACTGATAATTTATTGATCACGGAAAAAAGGACCCTACATTTCCCTGTGCCATGTGGAAAGGTGGAAAGCGAAAGCCTGGGGCAAAACAAAACAGGCAAAAACTTGCCAAAAAAGGCAAGGTAAAAAGTAACACCCCCCCCCCCATTTAAAAAGTAACCCCCCCCCCCCCCATTTCATATGGAAGAAGCACTAAACTTTCTCACTAGGAGGGTAATAAAGCACTGGAACAGGCTACCCAGAGAGGCTGTGGACTTTCCATCCTTGGACCCAGCTGGGTCTGCCAGGTGCTCCCCAATAGCTGCTGCAGTGGCGGGTCCAGGCATGGCCAGATGCTGGCTGGCATGGCCCCTGAGGCAGAGGGGGCAGGGTAGGGGGCTATTCACCTGGGCACTGCAGCGGTGAGGGGGCAGGGCTCTTGGTGGGGGCAGCAACCCCAGGTCACAATGTCGGGGAGTGTGAGCCCCCTCCCAGTGTGGGGGCCCCTCTGCAGTGGTCAGTGCGTGGCAGCACTGGGGCCTGGAGGGGGCCAGAGCCCTCCAAGCTGCCACCACTGCCCGCAGCAGCTTTCCCCACCCCACAAGAGAAGAGGCTCATGCTCGGGGAAACCATGACAGGGGCTGCTGCCCATCATGGTCACTCCCCCTTCGGTGCTCCGGGGGGGGGGGCAGGAACAGGCCGGCCAGCAGGACCACTTAGGCAGGGGGCAGGGAGTGGGGTTATTCCTCTCTCTGCCCCTGGGGTACCACAGTGGGGTTTGCTTGCCCCAGCCACTGACACTTGCTCCCTGCCCAGGGCAAGCAGCAGAATGAGCCCTGTTCTGCCTCCTTTCCTCCCTCCAGCATCCACCAGAAGGGGCTTATTTCAGTGTTTTCCCCAGGCACAGAGCACGTGGTGGGGGTGGTAGGGGCAGGCAGACCCCACTGCGGTGCAGGAGGGCAGAGGGGGGAATAACTCTGCTCCCTGTCCCCTGCCTAAGGGGCCCTGCCAGCCAGCCAGCCTCTGGCCCCACCTCTGCCCCCACCCAGCAGCAGCCCCGTCACAGTTTTCCCTAGTGTGAGCCTCTTCCCAGTGGGAAGCCCCACTGCAGTGCAGGGACACCCAATGTGGGTGGTGGTGGGGCGGGGCAGGGACAGGGGTTATTCCCCCTCCCTCCAGCATCCGGCAGAGGGGGCTCATTCCACCACTTGCCTCAAGCAGGGAGCAAGCGGTGGCAGTGGTCGGGGTGGGCAGACCTGGCTGCGGTCCCGCAGGGGCAGTGGTGGAAATAATTCCCCCCCATACACCTCGTGCATTAGGGGACATGCCTGCCCACTGCTGTAGCTGCTGTGCGCTCCCCACTCGCTGACCTGGCTCGGGTCCCTGCTGGTGGGACAGGGAGGGGGGAATTAAACCTTCTCTGGCCAGACCCCCACCCCCGCCTTTCCCTGCTTGTCCTTGCTCTGGCTGGAGAGAAGAGGGGTGGGGCCACCCCTGGTCTGCTGGAGTACAGAACTCAGTTCAGAGAGCATGCTGGGATGCTGGAGGACCCTTTGTTTAAGTTAAACCAGGAAGGGATCTGGGACAGACATTGCATAAATGGGTTTGAGCTCAATCAGTTAAGTCTGATACTACGTTCACCCAGGTTTATCTCAAACTGGTTTTGGCCATTTTGAAGTTGGTTTATGTGCACTGAACGTCTGTTCCGTTACAGGTCTAAACCAGTTTCTGATCACTTAAACCGGTTTGTGTGTAATATCTGTCCCTAGCCTGGAGGTCCCCCCCGACCCTCATTTTCTATTATTCTGAAGCTCAGGCACATAGGCTAGGTATAGACATTCAAAAAGCCCAAGGCAGAGTTGATCCAAGTTACGTGGTTTTCTGTAAGCTGTGTTGTTAAATTGGTAGCAAACAGAACATGCATTTGCCCTATGGTGCGGGGAGCAAATCTTAGATCGGGTTCTGCCATTTAAAAACCATTCTGTGTGCACCAAACTTCTGTTCTGTTCTGGGTATAGACAGGTTTTCTATCACTTATACCAGTAAAAGTGTAATGTGTACCTGGCCATAAAGCCCTCAAGTAGTAAAGGGCTAAAATGCATACTTAACTTCAAGCCCATATTTAAGTTCCCTTTGACTTCTGCAAAGCTTAAAATAAATCACATGCTTCCGGACAAGGCATCTTACTCAGGAGCAATGGGATTAGCTGGAAAATGTCCTGATTAAAGAAAAAAACGTTTAGCCAATTAAGTTGTGCATTAATAAAGAGGAGTTCTGAGTTGGGATGACTCAGGAGACAATTGCATCCTGTCTAATTTGAGTTTTCAATCACTGCAGACTGTCAGCACTCATGGACTTCAGTGAGAGTAGACCAGGCACCAATCCTCAGGGAAGTGTCCAACACCTTGCAAGACTCCAGCAGGTCTCAGCCCAGTTTCATAAGTAAGCCATAAGTAAACCATATAATCTTTTGTAAACTTGGCGAGTCTTACATAAATTATATTTCGTATGACAGAATTCTGCCTTTTTATATTTTTGATGCACAATCTTAAGAATCAAATATTATACATCTATTCATCTGTTTTAGAAAACGAAAAAAAAATTGATCACACCATTTATTTATTTATTGTAAAGATGACCCCTAGAAACTTGGAGTTATGCCCACCAATAGGTAGGTGACAGCTGAAGTGTTCAAAGCACTACACGCATACACTGAATACATATATATCTCGTACAATGATGCATCTGTCCTGCAGGATACCATATGTATTATTAAAAAAATAAAATAAAATAAAAACCTTATTAAAGTTCCCTCACATTTTCTGTTACAGCCAATTGCTTGCAATGTAAATACTCATTCTAAAGTTTCTCCTGTGAATCTGTGCCTCAGCTAAACATTTTTGGAAAGGCTCATACATAATTATTTTAATTCCAATTCATTATCTATGAAAAAGGAGTAGCAGATGTCAAAGTAGCCTCAGGGAAGTCAAGGGGAATGCTTTGGCCAGCAAGAGGCTGTATTAAAAGCATATGGAACTGGGAAAATAATTAAAGAAGTAGGCTGGCTCTGAAACTCAAAGTGCTTTATGTAGAGCTATATAGTTATCCAACAGTATGAAAATTAGACTGCATCATGTGTTTTGTTTCCATATGTGATAATTTGACATATTTCAGCAGCCCTTTATATAAAATACCCAATTTAATAAAATATATTTATTTATCAAACTATCCAGGCAAGGCCTTCTGTACTGGGATTATTTTCATTCTCAGTTTAAAGTACTGGGGAAAAAAAGAAAATTAAGTGTTGAAAACAAAATAATGGATTGGACACGGAAGATAAAAGAAAGTGTACCGCCACCAGATTTGAACTCAGTATCTTTGAAATAGGACTACTTTATCTATCAGGCTACACAGTATTTGGTTAAGAGCCAGATGGGTTTACAGGTGTTAAACTAGCCACTGGCAGGCTCTCATTTTTCTCTAAGTGCAAAGGAAACGTACTCTACTTCACAGCAAGAACTTCATGCATGAAAAATCTCATGCAAATTGGATGTATTTGACAGTATTTTTCTTCTTCAGTGAACATGTGGAAAGATGACAATTAAGAAAACAAGGAAATTCCCACTGCATATATTGCACCATAAGTTCAGGCCCCTATTAAAATGGATTTTTTTTGGTTGGTGCCTGAATGTTCAGGAGTGGTTAGATCTGTGCAAACACACAAAAGGAATCGTTTTTCAGGGTAACTCCGAGTCCATATTCAGCTTCTATCCTGTGTAAATAGCAACGATAGCACTCCTATTTCTAAGTTGGCATGAATCACCACTTTGACTCCTCATAACTCACACAAACATAAAAGTAATGCTAACTGTCACAAGCCCCAAAGAGACAGGACGTTCATAAGAGGATGAAACTCCACATATGTTCCAGTTCCTTTGGGATGCACTTCTGCAAAGTGAATTTAGGATATCACGCCCACTCTTATAGGACTTAAAATGTATTTCTATTGCAGCAAAATACACTGGGGCCTGATTTTGAAAGTGCTGTAAGAAAAACATGTAGGAAACAATCTCAAAAAGAAAGTAGCCTGACCTCCCCATGCCTACACGTGCAAGTACTTTACCTTGCCAAAGTGACACTACCTACATACAGCAATCTTAGTAAAAGTGGACCCCCAAGGCAGGAACTTAGGAGTCTTATATTGAAATAACAGGATTTTATTCTTCTCCTACAAATATCCATAGGTATTTACCCCTAGTATGAACTAGCGCTAGTGAAGTTTTAGTTTTAAAAAAGCACCCATGTTTTTGTATGCTGTAGAAAAGTACCATAATTTCCGAGACCTTGAAACATCATTGACTGCATAAATGTATATTAAAAAAAAAACAAACCAAAATCAAAAACAACTTCTTGCTCCAGTAACACATGAGATCAGAGTATTTTGATCAGGGTGGATTTCTACCACTGAATTTTAAATTGGCTTAAAAGGCAAAATAAAAGTAGTACTGTCTTACCCCCTCCAGCCAAAAATGCCATGGTTTTAGCCCATTTCTATACAATTCTACTTGCACTGTATTGTGAATACCAATGGCATCGTCCTTGGTATCTATTATTCCCATGGGCCCCTGCCCACTAATAATGGAGCCCATACTCCAAAAGTAGTCTACATAAATGGGATTGCTTGCAATAGCAGAGGCTGACCTCTCAGGTCCCTTTGCCTTGCAACTCCTTCACTCCCATTGACCTATTCCAAAGGTCTTCCCCAAAAAATCTATATTTTGTCAATGGAAAACCATTCGTTGATGATGGTAAGGCAGAATGCAAGGAGGAATCTTTAATATTTACTCTCTTTTGTCACATACATCGTCGTTTATTTTAAGGAAACTCAAAACACCTTCCTGTGCTTACAGCTATCCTTATGCAAACCAGTGCTCTTATTGCAGATTTTCAAATCCCCTCTCCTTGCTGCTTCTAGTTATTTGCTACACCCACTTAATATATTTTATCTTAATTACATTAAATTCTTCAGAACATGGACATTATGTTCCAGTGTTCGTATGGTGCGTAGGACACTGTGTCTTAGCCCTGTCCGGACGCTTCAAAAAAAAAAAAAAAAAAAAAAAAATAGCTAGATTCATGCAAGGATAGGTTACTCTATTCATGTAATCTTTATCAGCACTTTTCTGAAGGAGAGGAAAGTTCATGGAGAACACATTTCTAATTGTGAAAAAAGCTAACATTTGGGCAGAAAATATAACCACTAAAGCAGTCTTTGTGTGTTAAGACCATCTTCAGGGAGTGGATTTTTTGTGACTATGAATTTCTGTTTTTAATATAAAAACATAATCTATATTAGTCATTTAGACAAACCCTTGCACTGGCAAGATTTGCTGCACTTCAATACAAGCATATTTTCCCTTGTACCCTGAAGAGTTTGATCCTCGCCATGTCTTTCAATTTTCCTGTAAATTTTAGTGGCAAGGTACCACTATTCAGTTATGTTAAAACTTTACATTTCGACTATCATCAAAGTCATACACAAAAGGAGCACCTATGCCTATGTACTTTAGCAATGGCAAAATAGAGTGTAGTATGGTCAAACATACTCAAACCAAAAACCTAATCCCCCTAGCAGGAATCCATGAAAATTCACCTCTCTAGATATCACTTATGGCCCTTAGATACTGTTTTGAGACCTATGTGAGAATCAAGGATTGCTGTGGGTGATATCTTTTATTGGGCCAGCTACATAGTTAGGACAGAGTTAGAAAAGCTTCTGAATGCAAGATATACTTCAGGTCTTAGGAGAAAAACCGGCACAGTGTCATTAAATAAAACAAGCAGAGGGGACTACACATGACTTAATACATCTGTTCCTTATAACACGTCCTCTGAGGTTGGAAATCATCACCTTAGTTTTACAGATGATGAACTAAGTAAATGAAATATTAAGCAATTAGTCCATGGCCACACAAGGCCTTTATGGCAAGGCTTGGTATACACCTCAGGTATCCGATGTTTCAGTCCAATTTTTTAAAACAGATAGCCCCCTGAGAGCACTGGTACACCCCGTGACCAGATGTGCTCCCCACTTAGGCAATGGGCGGGGGGGGGGCAGGTGGGAGCACCAGTGCCCCCACTGCGAGTGCCGGTTGGGGAGCGGGAGTGCCGGATGTAGCACCGAGGCTGGTTCTGGGAGCACTGTGGCCGCTTCCCGGTCAGTGAATTTTGCCATGGGGGGGACCCCCTCTTCCGGTTGGCAACACTGGCCATGGGGGGACCCTCCCACCCAGTTGCTGACTGGTCCCTAGTGGGGCATGTGCTCCCCCTGGCTAAGGTGGCACCAGTTGCTCATGAGATAGCCCATGTAGCTTTACCCCTTCTTTAGATCAGTATCCATGTGTGATGAAAGCCCTGTCCTTGCATTGCAGGGTGTGGAGTCCAACGAGAATCCCAGCCTTTGATTTTTGCTCCAAAAGGACACCGGGACAGTTGAAAGCCTATGAGAAATATGGCTGGTGAGCACAGCCCGGCGGCTGGACGCACCGCAGCCCCACGGAGCTGAGCCTGGCGATGGGAGGCGGTGGAGAGCCAGTGGCAGAGCTGCTTTAAGCGCAGCCCTGGCTCCAAGCGCAGCCCTGGCCAGTGGCTCTCCCTCACCTCCTGCTGCTGGGCTGAGCTCTGTGGGTTCGTGGAGCCACCTGGAGTGCAGTCCTGGCTCTCCCCCACCTCCCACCACTGGGCTGAACTCCGAGCAGCTCCACCACTGGCTCTCCGTCACCTCCTGCTACCTCCCACCACCAGGATCAGCTCTGTGGGGCTGCAGAGCCTCCATACTCACCAGGGCTTTGCTCCAAGTGGCTCCACCAGCCTCGGGGAGCTCAGCCCAGCGGCAGGACAGCCAGTGGTGGAGCCGCTCAGAGTGCAGCCCTGGCGAGCATAGCCCAGCAGTGGGAGGCTCTGCAGCCCCACAGAGCTGAGCCTGGCAGTGGAAAGCCACTGGCCAGGGCTGCACTTGGAGTGGCTCCACCACTGGCTCTCCCATCCCGCCTCCCACCACCGGGCTGAGCTCCATGGGGCTGGCAGAGCCGCTCCGAGCACAGCCCTGGCTCTCCCCCACCTCCCACCACCAGGCTGCTTCGAAACTTTCAAAATGTTCCGAGTGCCATCACTGCATTTCGAAGCAGTTTCAAAGCCTTTTGTTTCATTTAGATTTTTCTGTTTTGAGCTCGAAACGTGTCTTAACAGCTTTGAAACAAAACGCCCATCGAAATATCACGCAGCCCTACTAACCACATCACTCCCTTGTGTACTGCGGGATATTGAAACGAGTACGTATGGTTTTAAGCGTGCTAGACTGATGGGCTTCTGGGGGGAGAACTTTGATCTTTCTTTTCTTAGGTTTATTGAATATGCTTGTAAATCCAAGTAGTTACACCAACCTAGACACTCGCATAATTGGCTGATTTGTAAAAAAAAAAAATATACTGAATCACCTCTACAGAGCACATACCTTGGATGCCAGGCTAATAGTCACCCCACAAAGAGATAAGAGGTAAGTCACTGCAAACAAGCCCCCAAAGAGAGGAAATTTCCTTAGAATTATAAAGTTTCAGATCAAACCTTTAACTGGAGAAGGCCAATTTCCAAAACAAGGAGCCACGGTTTGAATTAAACCCTATTTTAGGCTGAAGAAGTTTGGTCTAACTACCTTTTCATGGAGCTCTCGCACTTCAAGTGGGGAACTGAAAACAAAATACTATGGAAGAGGTTGTTCCTTTCAGGTTTTTCTTGAAACACAGCAAACAAGATCAGGATACAAGACAGAACAAGAAGCAATGATCTCAACTTGCAACAAGGGAAGTTAGGTTGGATATTAGGAAAAACAACTCTCTCACTAGGGGTGGTGAAGTACTGGGATGGGTTATCTAGAGAGGTGGGGGAACCTCCGTCCTTGGAGATTTTTAAGGCCTGGCTCAACAAAGCATTGGCTGGGATGATCTAGTTGGGGTTGGACTAGATGACTTTCTGAGGTCCCTTCCCACCCTCATTTTCTATGATGCTATGATACTCAAAACCAGCCAATTTCCTGTACTCAGGAGGACGAAATTATAATACTGAACCTGTTGAGAGTTGATCTAAATCCTTCATGGGCCTCTGTCTGAAACAAGACATGCTGTCAGTAGTGCACCAAGAGAAGTTTGGTTTACCCTGGTTTTTCCAAATCACTCTTGAGATGACAAAATGAATAATTAACCACATTTGACTGAGGCCAGCAGTGAATTAATATAATATCTTAATCATAAGATTAAGGAAATAGAGTGATGTCAATAGCTTTTCAAATGTTCATTGTCTGAATAATAGGCTGACTCAGTAGAATTGCAATTATGGTTGGAATTTTGCACTGCGGCCTCAGCCTAAATTTTTGTCACTGCCTTGTTTAATCAAAGCATTTTGAACTACAGTGCCCTGGATCTGTGCATTCAAACACAACTGAGTAATACACTGTTCCTGAGGCTGTGGTTTCTTTTCTCTTTTGCTTTTCTGTCTCCCCCCACACTCAGTGAGCTTTGCCCAGACCACTGGGGGAAAAAAAGTGCCCACCCCTGCCTATGCTGGACCACCAGCTTTGGTGCATGCGATCAAAATTAGTTAACATAGCTATGGGACAAGCCCAGTTTGATTTTGCATCCCTCTAGATTTTTTAAGTTAAATTAGCACTGATGAAAGATGTCAGACTGACAGCTCTACGCTCTCAAGTTATTGATTTATCCTCATCACCAATACATCACAGGCAGCAAGGCAAGCCTCACCACACTGTACCAAAGTACCTGAGCCTTGACTTTCACAAGAGTGAAGTTCAGAATTGTACATTAAATCCTCAACCTCTATTGCAATAGACAATTATGCTGGTGAGGTCATTTGTGACAGAACATATCCCTTAGGACTGGAACCAAGGTAAGCAATATATTTCACCTTGGTCAAAGAGTCACAAGGCCATTTTTCTCTCAGTGCCCTCCAGTCAGATACTTAGAGGGGGAAACAGACTTCAAAGAAGCTATGAAAATTTACAACAGCTGAGAATATGCTTTTGCTGGATACAAACTGAGTAAGTAGAAGGAAAGCCCACATGTCCCATTACTAGTCCCCCCAGAAGTCCTGCCAGAATACCTTCTAAAGGAAGCTGTACTGAAGACACAGCGTTTACTACGAATGTCATATTTTCATTAGTCTCGCTTTTGCGCTTTCCCCCCTACTAATATATTTATTATGTAGGTCAATTCTGTACACTCAGAAGGTTAATATTAAGTTTCATTTAAGGTATTGCATACTGTGCAGAATTTCAATATTTTCCCAAAGGAAAAAAAAAAAAGTCACCCACTGTATGAAAAACCACCTAGATAGTAGCTGCAGCAAGGAGAGGTTATCAAATAAAAGTCTCAATTTGGGGCCAAACCTAGTTTCCCATTTTTGGAGTCTGTTCTACCAGAGTGATTTTCTGTCAAAAACAGCAAAAAAGGGGAAAAGGATATTTCCTTATTTTTATTTTCCAACCTCCAAACCCCGAATCCTGCAAAGAATCACCTACAGGGACTATCTAGACAAAATGAATCCAACCAAGAGCTGAATTTACGATGTCGTAGCCTCTTGAGATAGACATAGCAAAGCAGCAGAGGGACAGAACAGCAGTGTCGCTGTTCCACACATGGAATTTGGGTGTCACATCACAGGCGCTGAAAAGGTTTTATGCCCCTTTCGAAGGGGTGAGCCAGTTCTTACTGGGACACAAATGCCAAAGGGTTTTATATGAGCAGCCTGCACAATACCGTGGGAAGTGCCATCTCTACACCAGGAAGTCCATCCTCTGTGACAGCCATGTCACTTCGGTGCTGCTTGCCTCTTTACACCTGATCACACTTGTTGACACGTGTGCCAAAACAGAGCATCTGATCAGGAGAAGAAAGAGACACCGAGCTCCTACATAAACGAAGCTGCCAAATCAACACGTTGTATTGCAGCAGGGGCTCAAGAAATCTTTCATAAAAGCTGTACATGTATCAAGGATAAAAATATGTGATGCACCTGCTGGCACACACATACATAGTTGACAATCGCACACAGAGATCATCTCTGTCATATTAGCATATCAAGGTCATAGAGTTTACCAGGACCTCTTCATGAGATAAAAGGAGATGACTTTCTGCACAGGATATCCATCCCTTCCTGCTTATTGCATTGGATGACAGACAAGAACCTGTTTTCATTATTTGTCTTAGGCTAAGTACAGAGAGTCCAAAAGCCCGAGGCTGAATTGATTCAGTCTTTGCAGGTTAGTCTAAGCTACAGGGATTAAACAGAGAAACAACTGAACAGACATTCACTTTTGATTCAGAAAATGCAGCCACATGCCTGCAGTGGCTCAGTCCAGAAGCTGGGGTATGCTAGAGCATGGTGCCCCCAAGGTCTCTGAGATTTCCAGTCCAGGCTCACAGCAGCAGGACTCCGCTGCTGCTGTGGGCAGATAGCACAGCCCAGCTGTGCAGGGCTGAAAAGCATGCTGGGGGACTATGATTTTACTTGAACCTGGAAGGGGCCTGGGACAAATTTCATAAACCGGTTTGACTCAGATCAGTTAAGTCTGATACTACAGTCAACCAGGTTTATTTTAAACCAATTTCAGCCATTTTGAAACTGGTTTATGTGCCCTGAACTTCTGTTCTGTTAGAGGTTTAAACCAGTTTCTGATCACTTAAATCAGTGTATGTGTAACGTCTGTCTTTAGCCTTCGAGTAGAACGTAAAGGTCCCAAGAATCCAGGGTTTTTGGAGAGATCTATTATTGGATCAAGTGCATAGTTGGAAGAGATGTCCCCTCGGTCTGGGGAAGAAACCCGATGAAGGGTAACTTTGGCTTGAGAGTTTAACATCTCTCCCAGCTATGCAGCTGTTCCAATGGAAAAAAAAAAAAAAAAAATCACTGCAAACCCGTCCCATCTGGATAATCACAGCTACAAAGACTCCAGCCCTACTCCAACCTAAATTTGATTTCACTGTGCTATGCTCTGTACACGCATATTATGAGAGAATCTGAACCCCAAAGTTTTCACAGTCAAAACTGGTAAGGTCCATACAAAGGTCTCTCCTCACTTTAGAGACTGAGAACCAAGGCCCAAAGTTATATATGAGTTTCAGACAGAACTGACAATTGAAAGCCGTATTTTCTGGAGTCCCAGTTTAGCAGCTCAACCACAAAACCTCTCTCCTGAAGGATATTAATTGCACATCTCCAATCGAGGTGCCACCCTTATGCTATGGGCTTGCCCAGTGTTCTGGGCAGAGTGAGGATGTGGCTCATCAAAAAAAGCATCAGAATAGTATGCAGGATAGGAGCCATGTGGACAGAATATTACTGGGGATGCTGTAAAAAAAAAAAAAAAAA